>NW_009258755.1:2183937-2185296 GCF_000687185.1 Egretta garzetta
GCATTCCTGTGTCAATCGTGTTCAGGGGCTTAGCATCGTTTCTGGGGAAAGAAGCTTCACACACTGTATCACAAATATCACCTTTGAAGAGACAATAAGTTTAAAGGCAGGCACGAAAAGACCTCAACTGCAGGGCTCCAAACAGGAGGTTTACATCGAATTAAGGGTGGAAATGGTTTGGGCCCTTCCAGAAGCACCATCTGTTTCTACGGCTGGTCATTGTTTGGATTATTTATGACCACAATTTTAGATTTATCTGGTTAACCTTTGGATAGCCTCCTAAAATAACTATTGACTCTTTGAGTTTTCAAGGTAATATATTAAGATGCAAGGGTTTAATGTTATTATTTTACGGAAAGAACCTCAAGCCTTTTAATGTAATGTATCAATACCTACAAAACCAGGAAAAAGCTATACGATCACACTGCAAAGGGAACTGCAGCATCACATATTTGTTGTTCACACCATGACCTACACTAATTAAAAATTCTTCATGAGAAAAACAGAAAAGCAAATGACAGCATTTTTTTTTTCAGACTTCCCCTCCCCTGCAGTACTTACTGCAATATCTATCTTCATGCTACGGTTCAACAGAGAGAGGGGGATGAAGCTTCTCCAAAAATAATAGAAAAGAAAAAGGAAATGTGTCTTGAGGATTCATTACCTGCACCAGGCTTAAAATGGATGAGAGGAGATGGAAAAAAGTCTTTTCCATATCATTCTGTATGAGCTCATCCTGCACTATTAGAGGTGCTGGAAGTCTTTGCATTTTCCTTGAGGGATCAGGTCCCACAATGCAAAAATATTGTGCTAAAACAAAAATGGACGGAACCCTGGTTGATTTTGCAAACATTCATCAAGGATGGTTCCAATTTTGGTCAAAAATAAGCTAGTAGAAATTAGTATCTGTGGAAAAGGTTTTGTAAGACTGAGGTAGTTTTAGTTGGAGTATAATTACACTTTTCATGCTCACTAGGCTACACATACCGATATATAGACTTCAGAATTAAAGAGAATAAACTTTCATGAATTTGTTTATATTTACAGGGAAGAACACCAGTGAAATGAGAACATTTATAGAATTTATTCTTCAAAAAGGGTGAGCCCACAATCTCAAGTAGCTTTTGGCTACCTCAGCCCTTCTGTGATTCTGTGAAAAGAGGAACTTATCCTATAGTTAGTCCATCTAGTTCAGCTCCAGCATAAGACTGATGACACAGTGTAAAGAAGTTGATCATGCTGTAGTTCTTTAAATAAAATAAGATTCCACAATGGCTAAACTATGTTTTTTGAACCTTACTAATCACAAAGAGGTAAGGTGAGGGAAAAAGGCGGGGGGGGGGGGAATTTGAGCACCTT
>NW_009258755.1:2185551-2199646 GCF_000687185.1 Egretta garzetta
GCACCCTTTGTCCTTGTGGTTAATTGGCTTCAAATTCACTTAAACCCTTGTGGAATCTTGTGAGACATATTTTTGTTCAAAGTGCCCTGCTGATTGAATAATGACATGAAAATTTTTTACAACATTTGTTATGAAGCAGGCATGTGTTTTGAAGTTTGCTACAAAATGAACAGAAAACTACCAGTTATTTTTACATGACTTAATCTTATACTACCGCCTAGTGGCTAAGATCTAAATGAGCTTCTGTACAACTTCACTATGCTTTATATATGGATACAAATATATAGTGGTTATCTATGTTATTATTTTCATTAATTTTTAGAAACCATATTATCTATATTATACGTCCACACAGTAACACTGCTGCCAAATATAGTGAAGATCAAAGAAATTCCCAAGTTGAAGGACACTAATATTCATGTTGAGCACTGCTAGTGATTGAGTGCAGTCTTAATATCAACAGGAACTCTGTTTTAACACAGTTATGGTTTGAGATAGAATTACTTTTAAAATGAGCTGTAGAGTAGGACTTCAGCCATCACGTCTGAGATATAAGTTCTAATCTTTAGGAAGAAACATTCTTGGGGTAGATTGTGTTGTAAATGTCCAGTGAGGAGCTTCTTGCATCTTCCTATAAACTCTTGTGTCCCAAACATTCATGGGCTTAATGGTGAATAGAGTTTATCTTGCTCAGTGTACCAGATTCAGACACAGTAAGCCCTCGGGCATCTATTTCTCATTCATTGCTGTAGCTCCTGTATCTGGCTATGTTCACAAAACCAAGCCCATGAGTGTATTGGGCTTGAACAAGTGTAAATCATTCAGGAGTTCCAGGTTTTCCTGTTTCCTCCATGCTATAGACTCTAGCAGCAAAAAAACCTGGGTTCTTGCAGAAGCTTAGAGGAAACCACCAGTAGTAAAAACTCTTTCTGCAGCTGACAGTGACAACAGCTAGCTGGAGGAAAGGATTCCTCCTCAGGAAGATGAGTTTCCAGCCACTCACACTGCGTGACTTTTAATTCTTGGCATTCTGCATGCCTGCCACGGAAGCTGCTCCTACTGCAACTGTCAGCACTCTGTGACGACGGGAGTTATGGTAGCAAGGAGCAATAGATGTGCGCCTTGACTACTTCTAAAATTTTTTTAAAACCAATATATCTATATATAAAGCTATATCTAGACAGAGAGATCTAAAATTTATTGATTTAGGTCTCCTCCCTAGAGGCTTCTGTAGCTCAGGTCTTGCTGGAAGGAGAAATTTAAGTACATGAAGTTAGGTGTGGAACAGAAAAAAATAATGGCATTTTGTCCACCAGGTGGCACTTCATTATCGGGCTTCCGTGTTTAAAAGATGACCTGGAAGGCAGAACAGACTTTAGGTTATGATTATATGAGGTGTAAACTAGTATTGAGCAAGGTCCTGTCTGTTTTTTGAAATGTAATCTGCTCAGATCTCTTCTGGGGAGGGGATTTTGATCTTACTGCAGGGAATGGGATTTCTGTCATTGCCTTAAAAGAAGAGCCATTTGGCCTCAATTAGGTGGAAGCGTTCGGGAAACAAAATCCATTTCAGTGTGCAGGACAGACTATTTTTCATGTCTCTGATTTGTTAGAAGAGCTGTATGTGTGACGGTGAGCGATTTTATATCTAATGCAACAGAGAAGGGAAGGGGAAAAGGGCACAGTCCCTGAGTGGCACAAACTCAGTATTTTGGACGAGGAAAAAGCTGAACAAGCAGTACAACTAATTCCGCAAGAGCTTCCTGCCCTGATGGAAAACATCCCAGTATAGAACTCATAAACCTTTATTTTGACGTAGTTTTAGTCCAACACACACATTGTCTGATGTTCCTTTTCCATCATACCAGCTGGAAGTTAGGCTGCCAACAGTAACGTAGTGTAAGTGAGGAAAAAAATTCTCTCTGGTGGGGGCAGCACAGTTGGAGTCTGGAAACCATCCTTTTAACAGTCATATGTGCAAAAACTGTAATTAAATGTTGTTTAAAAATGTTTTATTCTGTCCAGTTTGCATTATTCTGCATGAGTGTAGTTAGGTAAATGTAGGCATGTAAGGTGTACGTGATGTGCAATAGAAGCTGGAACTGTTTCCCCAGTGGAATAGAACCATCTCACGCGGCAGCAGTCTGTGCACCCCAGTATCCCCAACCAACATGCTCCTGGAAAGATGACTTCGGGCCTTACCTCTAGACCCTTGCAATCCTTTCCCGTCATTCTGTAGCAGCTCTCCGACAATAATGGCTTTCCCAGAAGCAACACAGTGAGATCACAGCGAAGATCTGCCAAGGCCTTTGTGCTAGGATGGGTCTCTGATGCTGTCTCAGCTGGAGATTAGGGAACAGCAGATTGATGACATGGAACTGGAGAAAGGGTTTCATTTCCCAGCTAGTCAGTCCACATTTTGGCCTTACATTTCTGTTCATTTGCATCAAGGGTGATTTAGAATCATTTGTGCTTTGCTACTCCACTGACTTTTCCAGGCTTCTCAGAGGCTGCTGAAAGCACTTCTGTATACATTACTGCTTGTTGAAATAGTAAGTTTTCGTCTCCTTAGTGTACAGTTATTGAATGTTTCCTGAACCCTGGCTAGTGTTCTGCTGAAAAGGCACGTTTTAATATCAATAGCTTGTCAGTGAGCTGGGAAAAGGCTTCAGGTGGACGAGTAATGATTGTAAGAAGAAACGGTATGTAAGGTATCTAGTTCTCTTTCTTAGAAACAATAGAAGTTTTCATCTTGTCAATGCACAGAACTAGCATAAAAGTCCCATTTACTATGACTAATTTGGTTCTGTTGAGGAGAACTTTTTCCAGGGCATTTGCTTAAAACAGCTTTTTTTCTTTTTTCTATCGTGCGCTTATCTACAGCATGCAGTAGGAACCTGCCTGACCCTGTACTGTCACTGGGAGCAGACACTGAACTGGAAATGATAGGTCCAAGTAGTGTACAGTTGTAGAAATAAGCAGCTCAAGTATAATAAGAAATTCTTAGAAACATAACTGCATACTGGAATCACACTGATGCTACTTCTGATCTGAAACACTTCACTAGTGTTCTCATGATGAGTTTTAGCTGAGTTGGTAAAAACAAATACCGAAATGAAAACTGATGTAAGCTACTTCCCTTAAAATTTGCTCTATCTGCTGTGCCTTAATTCCTCAAGATCCTCAAGTTCTATTATTTAACTATCAGGCCACACTGAAAGTGTTTGAGGGCCTCTGCATGGATCTTCATTATACATCTCAGGGGAACATCTCTTGGTGTAAAACCTTTCTGCCAAGGAACAAATTCTAACCTTCCCTTTGCTGTCATCTCCACCTCCCTTCACAACTCCCATCCTGCTAGTCCCCATCCTACTTCTACTTCTTCCTCAACCCAGAATTAATATTGGAATGCTCTACCAAAGGAATTAAATGGGAAAATTTCTTACCTTTACCAAATTCAGTCCAAAAAGTACTACAGGAATGGCACTCTCAAACTGGGAATAATACTATACTTTATCATTGTTGCCATGGTGATCAAAACTAGGACGGTAACCTTGTTTTCATTTTTTTTAGCTCCCTCAGCCTGTACTTCTGATAATGCCAAAGAACTTGGTCCCTTGACAGGGGTCTGATTAACTGCAGAACACCAAACGAATCTCTGAGCCATGAAAAAGAAAATAAGTTACATGTTTGAGAGTTTTATGATTGTATCTCCAAAGAGGAAAGAGAAAAATGGGGCAGAGATGAGAATGTGCTCCTACTGAGAAAGGAGTGATGGGTGATGAAAGAGAGTAAGGATGAGGCTAAGACATAGACATGCAGAAACATCATTGTAAGTTGACAAGAAGCAGGCAGTCCCCTTAATGTGTTGGGACTCCTCCTAGTGCCACCCAGTGCCAGACTCTTGACCAAGGATCTCAGAGGAACAACACTACTCAGGAGTCATAGACCAATTTCCTTGACAGGTTGTTCCAGGCACATATATTCCCTTCCAGACCTCACTTCAAAGGAGATCGGTGAACACTTAGTTCCACCTTCATTCCCAGAGCTGCAAATGACAATGTTATTTTTTCACATTCTCCATGCCAAGGAAAGGACTAAAAGCAAAGTTTAATTAAGTTTACACACATTTTTTAGAAGACCAGAGGTGTCTCAGTATTGCGCATTTGTGAACTCAATACACCAGTAAGTCTCATCATGCCTATATTTTTGGCTGCTTTGATCAGCAAAGGGTTTCTTACAGTGATACGCACTATTTGATTGCCATTTTAAAGGATTCAGTGGTGTTCCACAGAATCACACGTACACCACAGCCATTGCTAAACAATTGCATAAACCAATGAAAACCACAGTCAAAGTTCAGCGCAGCTTTTTAGCACACAGCCTCGTAATTTTGTACTGTGGTTTGCAGAAGTGCCTCTCTCTATCAAGTTCATCAAACTACAAAAACTCTCAGCTGACATCAACAAAAAAAAGCCAATCAGATAGGAAGGCCAGGGAATTCTAACTGAAAAACTAAGGATCATATAACTTCATAAGAAATTCAAAATGAAGGAAAGCAGCAGGAAAGCCAAGTAATTGAGCAAGTAATTTGAATTTAAATGGGGTTTAGTTTAATTTCACAGCACTTGCCTTTCTAAATGTAAAGATCAGAAGCTTTATTAGATAATACATTTAGGAACATTTCAGCATAACCATTTGTTAAAATTTCTGACATTTTCTCCTTACAAAAATACTTCCAAAATAAAGGATTTTTTGCTTTACACAGGCTTTGCTGCTTTGGAGCAACACAAGTTCTCCTTATTCTTTTGCTTGGCCATACCCTCACTCATATGACAGTGATGAAACCAGCTGGGGATTTCTGTAGTCAGTGAATTCAGGCTGAGGTTCCATATGTAGTACTGCAGATAAAGTAGCACTTTCCAAGTCATCAGCTGCAGTGTCAAAGGTGCTGTAATGTCATAGAGCCATAGAATCCTCAGTTGGAAGGGACCTCAAGGATCATCTGGTCCAACCTTTCTAGGTAAGAGCACAGTCTAGTGAAGATGGCCCAGCACTCTGCCCGGATGCATCTTAAAAGTGACCAATGTCACATTAGACTTGTCTCACATTCATAGCTCTTAGCATCAGTTCTCCTCTCCAACAATCACGCACCAAACATTTCCTTCAAGCCTCAAAATGCAGTGCTGTTGCCTATGCCTCCTCTGATTGCTGCTGCTGTAGCCACGCTGAGCACAAGCAGCACATTTCTTCCAGGCAGCTGGCTTTCGGGTCACGTAGAAGGATGCTAAATGTGTCCCAGGTGGCCATCGTGCAGTTTAAACAAAATTTCGGGTTAACAACAGGCATGGGTTCAAGAGCTTGCCTCTGTCTTGACTAGGTGTCTTAATTTAACGAGCTTCTCTCTCTTAAAATCACTGCCCCGGGTTTGTCTAAATTGAATGGTTATTTTAGCATTGATTAGGTCAGCAAAGCTGGTCTGACGGGCTGGTCTCCGTGAGGTTGGTCTGGAATAAGCTATCTTACTATGAATGTTTCCAGGATAGCTGTTCAGAGTGGAAACCCCATTAAAAATAAATGAAATAGCTTTACTCCAGTATTATTATATTCTGATATTTTTTAGAGTTAAAGACCTACGTAGTTTTAGTAATTAAAAAGGGAAGAATGAGGACACCAACAAGAATGTGAAACGTAGCTTTTAGGAAAGCTTTTCAGTAACTTCCTTTTCCATTGTTTTTTCCCCTTGGAATTAGTCATTTTCTTTCCTTTTTTCAACAAGCAGAACAGACATGCAGCAGCAGACCAGATTTAAATTCTTTGGTGGCGAGAAATTTGCTCCATTTTGTTTGGATGTTTCCCCTGAATATGAAGTACAAAAATTATTTGAAAAGGCAAAAAAATCCTAGGGTATTTCAAAAGCTAAAAGGCTTTAGTTAGTTTTTTTATGAACTGCACCAGCTCTCCATAATTAGACAGTAAGTCATCCAGGCATCGTTAAGTCTGTTCATTGCACCTAAGTACAGCCTCCACTGAAGCCGAATCACGATCCCTGAGTGGCTTTAAAGACTTAATAGCTGTTTCTCTAATGTAAGTTCATAATAACCTTTTATACTAGCTCTCCAACACTGTGTTTAAAAAAAAAAAAAAAAAAAAAAAAGTAGTTATTTCAAAGCAGAACTCATTAACCATTCTCAGTATCTTAATACATAATATTTAAGCCAATTTGCTCAGGAGATGAGGAACAGAAGGCTTGACAGCCGTGAAAAACTCAATTATTTGGGATTTGCTTGGGGTTTTTTCCTTCATATTTCTGAGTTTCCCCTTTCCCACTTACTCTGTTTGTCTTTTGTTGCCCCGAGGAGAAATTGTAGTAGCAATAGTAGCTTCTCTGCATTTCTTTAATTAAATTCTGAAAGGCGCCAGATGCTTCCATTTGCAATCTCCCTTTCTCTTACTAAAGCACGGAGAAGTTAATCATATAGTAGGCTTTAGTTTACTCTGAACCCAGGCTGGGGCAGTGTTAATTAAGTCTTGCCATTTAGTTAAAGGATAGCCTGTCATCACAACAGGTCTCTGCTGCATTGCTTTGTATTGGTTTATTTCAATCCAGTAAGGAATTCTGAGATTTTAGCTCGCTCTCTCGTTTAAATTATTAAAGACTTGATCTGTAATAATTTCCTGTTGTCCAAGAACTAAGTGTTATAATTTGGCCCTTAGGAAGTGCCTGGCCCAGTCATATTGAAAAGTAGATAGCTAGGGCTTGAAGAAACAGCAGGAGAATTTCAAAGGATGGTGGTTCATACTACTTTTAAACAGATTCAGAGGTTATTTAGGTGCCCAAAGGTACAAGTAGGTGTTCCCTGGGATTTTCACAAACATCTCAGGCCACTTTTAAAAATCCCAGTGTGGCATTATCTGCATCCTGAGGTGTCTAAACACTCTGCAACTGTTTTTCTTGACTCTTGCATCCTCTTTCCAAGGGTTACTGCAGTGTTAAGCAAGGTAAATGTTAGGCAGCTATGTTGACATACACCCCAGAAACAGCCACTGAATTCACAACCTTTACCTTCCGTAACAGAAATTTTATCCGAATAGTCAGTGGTGCAACTGGGATGTAGATCACTTCTCAGGTACACCCTCAGGCTGACGAGATGAGGTTTTTATCACTTTGCCTTTTTCCTTCCCGCATCTGGTTCCTCCTCTCGCAAGGAAATATGGGCAGACGAGCCAGAAGAGACCCCCGGAGCACTCCGACTGGTGTCCCCACCAGAGGGACTTGGGCACTCAGTAAGCAAAGAGACCCCAGTCAGAATATATCCTGCTCTGCCTTCCTGTCCCACGAGATGGCTGTCAGACATTCACAGGGATGTATTTGTAGATGAGCTGCAGATTCAAAACTTTATTTCAATGAAAGATTTAACAAATAATTTTTTAAAACATATGCATTTGAGGAAAACGTGCACTGCTTGGGGACAGTTAACAAAGTAGAGAGGTGAAATTCATCAGATAAATTATCCATTGTGAATTATTCACATAATTCTACAGAAAACTCTAAAATAGTGCAAGATAAAGATCCTAATTTATTACTCCTTTCTCTGAAGCGCAAGTGTATGTGAGAGCTTCAAATAACTAGGCTGTGTTTAAGAAAAAAGAATTAAGTTTAAAACATATTGCTTAGGCCTTTCTGAGTCTTTAATAACTCACTTAGATGAACTTTATCAGATTTGTAGTTATGTCAAATTAATTACAGAAAATGAAACTGGGGCCAGGTAAGCTGAAGTCATCACCAAGCATAGCCCTGACGCCTCAGGCCCGGCTTGAGTCTTGCACACAGGCACACACACACAGAGCTTTCTCACAGGCTGCTATTGTCAGAAAATAAAATACTGTCTCTACTGCAGGCAAAAAAAAAAAAGGCCCAGCCAGGCTAAAAACAAAACACGAATTGTGTGGGGTTTTTGTCATTCTTTCTCCCAATGTCTGTTCATCTGCCCACTTTGGGGTGCCAGGAAGCCTTCTCAACGAAGTACTTTGAGGAAGGCCATTCCTCTTCATTTTATCCTGTCTACCTCTTGCTTGTATAAATTCATGGCTATTTCTTTGAGAATATCAGGTTACCGCAATCCCTTTTTGCTTGCCTGGATGCTCAGGATTTCAGTCAGGAATTAATGTCATCTTTCCCAGTATTAACAAAAAGACCTTTTCTGCTGCCACATATCTAGCATCCCCTTTGTTCTTTCTATAGTTAAGTTTTACAAACTCGGAATTACTGAAAACCATAATTCATTTGTCCACATAAGATTTAACACATGCACACACACAACCCCCCTGTACAGTAGCCTGCTATTCTGGCCTGCTCTTACTTGCTCTTGGACCCATGACAACACAAGGTGCACCATTAAGGAAAGCTTGGGGTTTCTTTAGCCTAACAAATTTTACATTACAGGCCCATACTTGTTAAAGTGCCCATAGCCTAAACACCCTTATCCTCACAATGAAAAAAAAAAAAAAAAGCATTTGTTTCATGTAAGCACAAAGAGATTTTTGGTGGAAGAGAGGAAGCATATGAGGAAGAATAGTTAAAACGTTGGGGATGAGGTCATAGATCCATGATGTGAAGTGTTCAGCACCAGAGCCTTATTAAAGAGTTTCCCTCTCCCTTCTCTTTCTTGTGCCCCAACCCATTTGTTTCTGTCCTTACGACTCGAAGCACCACCCCAGTTTAGTGGCAACAAAACTGTTCATGGGATGAGTCTAGGAATGACCACGAGCCCTTTAGAATACACGGCCAACGTTATTTCTATCCAGACCCACAGCACGGCCCCCTGTGCAGTCTGCAGTAACAGCTCTGGAAGGGGGGCAGTGGGCCACCAGGGGGGATGAGGAAGGGAGGCACTTATGAAACTGGTATGGCACACAAATGGGTTTGCACTGCAAAGACAAAGCAACCCATCAGACTTATTTCAACTTACAGATGAAGTGACAGAATAATTTCATCGCTATTGAACACAGCAAAGAGGACCACAAAAATAAAAGGCCATATTACTGTGGAGAACTGCTGGAAGTGCAAGAGCTTTGCGAGTAGCAGTGAGCAGCAAATTGGACCCATACTTCCAGTGTCCTGCAGCAATAAACAAATAAATAAATACACTGCTGTGAATTTGGACTGTCTATACATTTTCAAAGCATTTGTTGCCTGCTTTGAGCTTATACTGCAGTGGAGCAAAAGCTCATAAAAGGTTCATGGCAAGAAAAAAAAAATCAAAACTCTTCTCAAATGGTAGCCAAGAAGAAAGGTCATAAATTAAGGAAGATCAGAGCAATTGAAGTAAGGAAAATTAACGTTCTGTTTTGCAAACTTACTAATCCTAATAGGGTTAGAGGTAAATATTGATCATGCAAGCAGGCTGTGCAGAAAATCAGGCTTTCATCAAGGATGATAAATTAACCTAACCTAATAACAGAATGAAATACAAAAGGGAAAAGTTTGATAGCCAGGGGGAAGACTTTTGTTGCTTTTTTTTAATGCTGTGAAATAATATCCAAGGGAAATGGCAGAATTCACTTGAGACATAAAAAAATTAGCCTGGCAAAAGCATTAGAACAGGTACTGCAGAAAAAACTACCCGCCAGTGCCTGGGAGTGCTCCGGGTGACCTTCTGTAATAGAACTTCTCCATTACTGTTTTGTTTCTCGCCTTCTGAGCCCCTGTATATGAGCCCATGTATATTTTGCTTTGGCCCTTAAATGAGATTGCACACTGTATATCAACCAGTGAAGAATAGGGATCACTAATGGGGGCTGATCTTCAATGTCCTTTTGTCATTATACACGGAAGAAAAAGGAACCAAATTAATTGTTTCATTTCATTTTTATTCAGTATACTCTAATATATTTTCATGTTTTGAATTCCAATTTCTCCCAGTTCACTTTGTACCCAGTGTTGGAAAAGCCATTTCTTGTATTTCTTAATATGCTTGAAGGATCTAAGGAAATTACAGAATTTAACAGCTTTACTTCAAAAATCCATGTAAGAGCTCCAATGACCACCATAAGCTGCATGGTCATACTGGACAAATTGTCTGAGAGTTTAGAGAATTTACTTATATTAACATCTGGAATATAAAGTAGATAAAACCCATCAGATAGTCTGAAATGTTCCATTCATCAGTAAATCCATTATACTGTACAAAACCACATTGACCTCTTCCCAGTTATGACAAAAGTTTCCATTACCAGAGGATTAAAGAACCTCTGTTTTTTCCAAGCCTTTTAATATTTAGATGAACTCTGGAGTTTGGAAAGATTTGGGATTAAACTCTGCACTCAGCAAACTGAGTGAATCTCATATTGAAGTCAGTTACATCTGTTAGATGCAAAGAAAGATAAAAAAGAAAAAAAAAAAAAGTTGTGGGTTTTTTTTTTCCTGAAGTCCTTAACCACATACTTATTAGAGGAAGTGAGCTGAGTTGCCAGTGATAGGAAACGGGAGGTAGCAAGCAGGTGAGAACTCAGCACATCCACTGCCTCTTGGCCCTGTCCTTTCTGAGTCCCCACAAGGGTGAGTTTTGTGTTGAGAATAACCCCGAAGGCCCAGCTTGGTCTGGAGCAGATGCAAGCACACAGTCCTGTTACTTGTTGAATCGGCTAGAGTATGAGGCCCAATTTTAGGCTGGTGATAGGTCTTCCTGATGGCTTTCTGCCAGCTGAAAGAGAAGACACACAGTACCTGCTCTGGCCTAAGAGCTGTACACACAGTGCTAACCAACCAAAAATTGTTGACCTGTTTGCGGTTCAGGGTGTCTCTGTGTTACACGGCTATGGCCTCTCTAATTAAATGGCCTAAAACTGGTTTTATCGTATCATCAAACCACAGCCTGCACTCAGGCAGGCTTTGTCTTTGCCTTCATGCCCTCAGGCAAGTAGCTGGGATGGGAAAGTCCTGTGGGCAGGAGCAGCTGACATCCCCAGAGAGGGGGATCACTGCCCCAGCCCTGACAGAAGGCACTAGCAAATGCCAGAGACATGGGAAAAGAAGCACGGGATGAAAGGGATACATTCCCCTGGGCAACAAGGCCAATAGAAGCACTCTGTATGACTTGGCCGCATTTGATCCCGGTGGCAGCATGCCTTCCCGCAGCTGCCTTTGATCCCACCACTGAAATGCTGCCCTCGCTATCCAGCTCAGTGCCTGGGCTCAGGCAGCCCCTGAACTTCCGACCACTAGAATCCAAAAGAACACTCTCAAGAAGTATCCCTGCAGCATCTGCTACCCTTCCCCAGCACCCAGCAGATACCCACCTAGGGGGAGTTTTAGTCTCACTCGGTCCAGCTGTTCCTACATTTTGCGATCTAGAGAGGGCTTCAGAAAGACTGGCGTGCTCAGCCCATCCTAACTCTGCGCAAAGCGGCAGCATTCAGTTTTCCTCCTACTGCAAGCACCTGTTTTTCCAGAAAACCCTTTAATAACAGATTTTTATCACAAGGTTCCAACTCTCCTTAGTGACCCCCAAATGACAGAGTTGTCCAAGAAGACCTGTCTTTACCCCTTGGGAGGTACTTTGTCTGCACGTGTATTACAAATTGACCACAAGTTGCCCTATACAAAACAAAGAATTCTTTTGCGGAATCATCTGCCCTTTAACTTGCCTCTCTGCAATTTCTTTTGGCACACGGCTTTTTTGCCTATCACCAAATCACACTGGGACTTATCCTGGCATTTTCTGAAATTATTGGTACTGGGGGAAGGCACCATGGGCGGAAGGTCAGCTATGTCCGGCAGGCTCGGAGTGTGGGAAATTTCACTCAGACAGCAATCTTGGAAGGAAAGTTGCTAAATTGTGGGGATGTCTCTTGGTGACATAAACCCTTCAACTCATTCTTGTGATTAAATCCTTACAAAGCTGCCACACGCTTGTGAATATTTGGAAAGAATCTTGATTTCAGTAAGACAAAAAGTTGAAACATCGGTCACTTGGAGCAGTTTTGCAGCAACTCAGCTACATTCACAGGGCCAGGCGCCAGTGCTCAGGGCACACGAAGCCTAGGAAAGCTGATTTTAAGAAGACCTAGAGACTGTGATGTGATTGTGGCATTGCCTTCCCTGCGGGTATTTGCTACAAGGGGTAACGGGTTTCTCTGAGGTTACCGAAGTTGCACAGACTGTAATGGTGTTGGTATCCGATGGAATCTCCGTGAGGGCTTCCGAGTCCCTGTTCTTCCCCTCGACACTGAGGCTATTGCCCCCAGAGGTGCTTCTCCAGGCAGAGAGTGCCGGGGAGCCAGAGGCAGTCCCTGTGCGCGGAGCATCTGGCTGCTGCTCAGCATGTGAAGAGTCAGTCTAAGGCCGCCAGCTGCAGCAGGGAGGAGTGTGGCTTTTTTTGAAAGACGATTAGCTTTGCTCCACTGCAGAAGCTAGGGAAGAATCTTCCCCTACGGGGAGACCAACATCAAACCAGTAGAACTGCAGACAGGTGAGGAGGGAACCGTAGCGCTAAGCCAGCCAGCCCATGTTGTAGTACTCCTGGCGACAATGGTCGCCAGTCCCCAAGAGGCAGCAGGGATCAGAGGCTGTGCTGTAAGCAACAACGGTGGCCTCAGCATCACCTTTTTCTCAAAAAGTTTCTAACATACGTTTTTTGTGATCCACAAACCGGCAAATGTTTATGCTTTTAAGTGTACCAAAAAGCACACTGAAAGGGACACATAATCAATGCTTTATTTAAGACCTTTTTTCCAGAGAGAGTTTGTCCAATGTCAGTACTATGTGTGACACTTAATTTCTTCACAAATCACCTGAGGAGCAGAGAGCCTCAGGGATGTTTTCCACAGCTGCTGCTGAGCAGTCACACTGTCCGCAGAAATATATCCCCACAGCCCTCGGTGGTGAAGCCCCTAGGATTTTTCCTCATGCCCAGTGTTTCCTCACGTCAGCAGGACTGCAACGGTTTATGGGCACTGTTTCAACAGCTTGGTATTCCTCCAAGCCTGTCCCCGTTCCTGAGAAATCCTACTAACAAATGGGTCACGGACCAGAGCGCCAGGCAAGCAATTAGTCAACTCATCAGGGCAAACCGCCCCCGGCCACCCTGCACGCCGGGGAGCAGCCGGGGCCAGCTGCTGCGTCAGGAACCTGGCTTGTAGCCTGAAGGTGTGAGCCCCCCGCCATGCGCGGAGGGATTCCTTGCCATGGTTTTAGGCTTGCTACAGCTACTGCTGTTCTTTGCCCAACAGTAACGACAAGAAAAGCAAAAAGCGGGTAGAATTCCCTCCAGATAACAGTGGGACCCACACCCAAACACCAGAAAGCCACCCAAAATTCATATGAACCTCTGATTTCCAGAGAACCCTACTGTCACACAACCTGCTAGTGCCTCCGATAACTGCCTGTGGGAAGAGAAGCAAGCCGAGCCTCGCAGAAGCAGACTTGCCAGGGTTAAGGCATGAACAGGCTGCTGGATGAGGAGAAAAGGTGCCCGCAGGTGCCACCAGCGGTCCCACCACAGCTCGGGAATGCCACCCACCGAAATGCGGCTGTGCTTTCAGGCCCGCTCCTTGCCGTGCCGGGCTGGGGTGGCCACCACAGACA
Source organism: Egretta garzetta (assembly GCF_000687185.1). Classification (NCBI taxonomy): domain Eukaryota; kingdom Metazoa; phylum Chordata; class Aves; order Pelecaniformes; family Ardeidae; genus Egretta; species Egretta garzetta. The sequence goes on from NW_009258755.1 coordinate 2,199,140, forward strand.
ACACGCGTGTGGGACAGGCAGAAGCGAGGCGTCCCTGGGGAGCGGGAGCCGGGCGCACCCCTGGGTGGTGGCATGTCCTCATGAGCGTTTCAGTCCTCCGTGCCCCCTCACAGGGCTTTGACGGACACGAAGTCTTATCTTCTGGGTTTGCTGCTGCATCTCCTTCTTCCCCGTGTGTGTTGGCTCGTTTTGAGGTTGGGACAGTTTCAGCAGAGCGAGGCCAGGGCTTTCTCTTCCCCCCTGGTGAAGAGCCGCGAACGCCACATCTCGTGCTGCCAAAGGGCTGCCCCGTCACGCGTTCCTTCCCCAGAGACACGCCAACAAGGAGCGGCGCTAAAATTAGCGCTTTATTCACGCCTGGCATTTCCTGGGTTTAATAAAAGCTTGGGAAGTGGGGCTGCTGGGTTGGGTTTGGGGTTTTTGTTTTGCTTTGTCTTTGCGTTCAGCAGCAGCAGTCCCTGCTCCCGCCCGAAGGCCCTCGGCGGCCCTCGCCTGAGGCGGGACCCC
>NW_009258755.1:2199927-2212544 GCF_000687185.1 Egretta garzetta
TCCTTTTCCCGCGGGTTTGGCCGCTACAGCCGCGCTCGGTGGCGGCGGGGCTTGTTGGAATTGATGCCGGGGTATTCCCGGCTGGCCCTGCTTGCTGCCCTCCGAGGCGCTTGGTCCGCCTGGAAGAGGAGGGGAGCAGAGGTCCCCAGGCCATGGCACCCCAAGGCTGGTCCACCTGGAAGAGGAGGGGAGCAGAGGTCCCCAGGCCATGGCACCCCAAGGCGGTCAGCATCTCGCTGGCAATAACTGGGGGGGGGTGCTGTCGCCGTGCCCGGAATTCCCCAGTCGTTCAGCTCTCGGTCTTTGGAAGACTTCAGGCTTGTTCACTGAAATATTCTAAGCTTTCGGTCACTTCGTTACTTGTGAAAACGGCGTGTCTTGTAATCGGAGGGAAAAACCCCTCCTTTTTTTAACTTGTCTGCTTTCTTCAGGGTCTCCAATTTTAGGGCAATGATGGATGGAAGCGGGCTCTTTGCTTAGGAAATGAAAGGAGCCGTGCCGGTTTCCCTCTTCTTAATTGTAAAATGGCTTTCCGCGTGCTCTTTGTTTTGCAGAGCGCGTTTCCCTGTGCTTAGACAAAGGCAGTGATCTTAATGCACCTTTATTGATGTTTCATTTAAAGGGAAAAAAAAGAGCACAACGGTTTTCGTGTTCAATACTTCAATGCAATGATCTGGTCTGAACACCTTGAGTGGTTCACTAAGAGAAATGCTCAAGCACTGGTAATTGCACAGGGGCCAACAGAGCTGCTGGAGTACATCCCAAAGTAATTCCTAGGTGTTTTTGTTTAATCTGTTTATTATTTCTGTTGAAAATTCTCGTGAGATGGCCGTGACTGCACTCGACCATAAGCGAGCCCTTTCCCAGCTAGAATAGCTCGGTATTTGGAAGCATCGGATAGCTCTTGCCCGACTGACAGCTAGAAGCAGGCCACTTCCAAAAGATGCTGGCACTTGGGAATTCACTCGGTGACCGTTTACCGAAGTCGGTGCCTCGTCCTTGCTCTAAAATCATGGGGCAGAGCAGGACACATACCTGAATGCCGGGTAAGGCCGGGCGCAGCAGTGCCCCTCTCTGCTTCCCCAAGCCTGCCTGCAGGACATTGCTGGAGGAGAGCCAGAAATACTCCCTGGTTCTGGCTGCCGTCTCCCTTCCCCGAAAAAGGGAGGTGGGAAAGTGGCATCGGGTCATCTCAGGAGTTACCGCTCTCAAACCGGTTGTAACACCTCACCGAGGAGGAGCTCCCTGCAGGGTACCACCGCTTCTCTCTTAGTGACGAGCGTGTTGGTGCGGTTTCAGGGGGTGGCGTGGGGGGACGAAGAGCGGCTTTCCCGTGTTGCCTAACCATGTTTTAAAATGAAGTTGCTAAAGGTACCGCCTGGGTGGCCACAGGCACGCTTGGCAGAGAAACTCTTCCCACTCTTCTCAGGCACGGGTAGCGATCGTCACCCTTTCTGGCAAGTTGGGGTGTGGCGTTGGGATAGCAAGGCAGAAATTTTAAATAGGCCATGAGGAAGAAAAAGAAAATCCTTCCTGTTTTCTGGAAATGCTTCACCGTCATAGTATGGAGTATTTTTTTCTGCATACTGAGGTGCCGGCTGGGCAAATAATAAGCTAGATTTGGAAATAAGGAATATCAGTTGCCTTTATTTAGTATACACTTAGAATGTGAATGTTGTGTATGATAGTAAAAATAATGAGAATATGAGAAATAAATAGGAATATTTTATTTTTATCTGTGGGGAAGACTAAAGATAGGTGAGGATTTAGCGGTACATAACACTTGCTGCAAACGTTGACAGAAAGTCCCAGATTCTTTCGTTCAAGAGAGGCATGGGCATGTAGCTTGATTTGGAGGGGCTCCTGGGTCATCAGGCCTAGTCATGTGCTGTTGCTTCTTTGCTCTCATGAATGTGTCCAGATTTCTCTCAAAATAATCGGTTCCCCTTGCCCTTTCTGCTTTCTTGGTGCTGTGTTTACTGAGGGTGTTGCACTGTTAGCATAACCGCTGGTCCTCAGCCCGTGTTTTCCTCTTTCATGTTCTCTTAAGTGTAAGTACAGGCGCCACCTTAGCATTGCGTGTGGTGCAAGAGAAATGGGGGACAAGATCTTGCTTTGACAGCAGTTAAATTCTTACTTCTCTCAGCTGGTGTAAAGTAAAGCCTGTGTGAGAGCAAATCCTTCTTTGGCCTTTTCTGAGAGCTTTTTTTTAGGTGAGGATCTGGGGCTGGTAACCTGGTTGTGATTTAATTTTTTTCCCCGTTTCCTCCAAAATAAACTCAGTTTGTGTAAGGTCATAGCTAGTAGCATAATGCTAAAAGAGTACCTCCTGACAAGCAGGACCTAAATAATAACATATACGCCCTTTAATTTTTTTTTTTTAAAGGGAGTACTCTCTAGGAAATAAGCCTATTTAATGCCAAACCCTCTGGCTTTAGTTTTCTATTGAAGCTTATTATTATGTCAGCAAGGACATGCTTAATGAAATTACTGACGGGTAGATTTTTAAAAGAACAGGAGGATGCGTTACTAAATGTTATACATAGCCTTTGGAATTCATTGTTGCAATAGAGTGTAGAATTACTTACTTCAGTGAGTAGATTTAAAAGCTGAACTGGATAATGTGATTCATACCCTTTGTAGGTTTGCGTGCAAAGATGAGAATAATTACCCTTGCTTTAGTCTTTGAAGCGCGGCGGAACCTGGGTAGTTTCTTCCACCCCTCCTGTATTGCATTGCTGGTGTTTGCAAGCGGTACGTGAAGGCACCGAAAGACTGGGCTGCTCCTGAAGCCATGGGAGTAGGTTGCCGCTTCACCCCGCGAGCTCCCAATTTTTCCCTAACCGTTGGTAGTTATTAGTCAGACGGACAGGTTACCCTGTATTTTCAACATCACTTGAGTTAAGGACCTGAAATCTCCTTCCCTAACCCACTTTCTAAAATAGGTTAGCCTTTGTCCTATTACTACAGTCTAACTCTCATCAACACCTACAAATTAAACCACAAAATAAGAATAGGAAGGTGGAACGCATGCGGGTGTGTAATAATAAAAGGTGAGGCAAAAGTCCTGCGTCAGGGTAGGGCGAGAGGTGGCGGTAGCAGAAGACGCAACGCCTGGGCCGTCCATGGGGACTTTGAGGCCAAGCTGCGTTACAGCAGAGTTCCTGAAAGCCGTGGCACTGTGGCGCTCTCCTGTACTGAAAGTTGTCTGCCTGGGCTGTAATGGGATTTAGTCTCTCCGTAATCTACTTTTAAGGCAAAGGCAAAATTCCCAGTTTCTTCAGTGAGGCCAGGGTCTCCCCCCAGGTGCTGGTTTAGGATACGTGGAATCCAAAGTGCTGTCCGATAGCTAAGCTAAAACCAACGCTTCTCCTAGAAGGTGTCTAAATGCGGAGTTTTACGCGATACCTGTATTCGCAAGTAGATAAATTGTCTTAGACAATCACCTTTTCATTAACGGGATTTTCTAACCCTTTGGGATGTTTTACCATTGTTTTGAACAGTGCTTTCTCTCTCTAAGTGGAGTATTTTATCTTTGAATCGATGGGTTCAGATTTAGAGAAGCTATTGCAAAAGGTTTTTGGTGTTGAAGAGGCACGGGTGTCTTCGCTAAGTTCAAGTCCTGAACTTTTTGAAGTTTCCAGTATCACTAGCATTTCTCTAGCACAGCAAGAATGAGCAGAAGCAAAACTAGAGGGTAACATCAACAGCCTTGTGGAATCCCTCATGTAAATGTTTCATTGTTCATCGGACTGTAGGGTGGATGTGTGCCGTGTTGCCTGGAACGGTATCATTTCAGTCACAAGTCAGCAGAGGCCAAGAATGTTTTAAAGTAAACTTCTGTGCAGGGAAACTGTGGTGCCTAAGGGTAGAAGGCAATTTCTAATGTATTCCACGGTGAGATAATCTGAAAATTGTAGGTTTCTCCTGCTTGCAGTTGTTGGGATTTGTTTCCGAACTGAAAATAGTAATATCTGACAGGGAGGGCTTAATTCCATATTTGTTCTGGCTCTGCAAATTATTTAACTCTGCTGCAGAGGTTCGTAGATACCTAATAATACATAATAATAACTTTCTAAAATTTGTTAGTGGGTTTTCTGAGGCTTGACAGCATTTGAAGAAAAAAAAGAAAAAACCCCTTCAGACATCCCTGTAGCACCTACAGCAGAGAGGATAGCATGCTCTGCTTGAATAATGTGAAGATCCCATTTTCTTAAAGAAAAAAGTATCCTGGAGACAGAAGCAAGTAGAAATTTCTTCTCCTTAAAAGGTAAAATTAACAGCTGTTGCTTTTCAGCAAGGCAGCGCATTGTTAACAGGCTGAACGTCCGGTGGATTGCAAGCCTCTTGCTGGGTCGAGCTGACTGATTTTAGCGGGGCAACCTTGATAAACAAAATCCCATGGAAATTAAGTGTTGCGGGCGTAAGGAAAAGATGGATTAGAGATTGCTTTTGAAAAGATGGTTTAGAATTTGCTTTCTTTATGTAAAATTGCGGCATGGGTGGGATGACGTTGTGGGGGCAGTGGCAGGGGCGTAAGGAGGGGCTCAGGTAGCAGCCTGAAATAGGGGAGAGAAGCAGCAGATCACAACGTGGGGGCAGGCAGGTTTCCTCTCCCTCCGTCTCTCCCATGCTGGGTTCTTCTCTGTGACAGCTTCCCACCTGCTGCCGTATTCATGGGGGAATTTACTCCTGAAATTATGGGACTCAAACACAGTTTATCAAGGGAAGTGTCTATTGCTCTCGGAGCCTTCTCTGCTCTGCACACGCTCAAGCTGAGTATTTGGGAAAGTGTTTTTCATCTCTTTGACACAAAACTGCTCCTGGTATTTCAAAGTTTGTCCCAGCAACTGTTGATCCTAAACTTGAGCTGCTGTAAAAGCTGTCCACAGGGAATACGGAGCAGTCACTTTTCTTATGTTGTTGCTTGTTTCTATAGAAACATCTTGTTTCTATTTTACAAGCAGTGTCTAGATTCTTGGTATGAAATGAACATTAACCCAATGTCTGTCTTGCAGTCTTTTATTTAAACTCCCTTTAAGTTTGTCGCTTTTATTAGTAGCTGTTGTGAAGTACTTTTGGTATTAAGAATTTTTCTAGTTCTCTTGCATTTGCTTTTTTTCCCCCAGAGGAACAAGTGAAACTTAGTTTTTCTCTGTCTTGTTTTTCATCTGGAAGTGAGGTATGATTTTTTTTTCTCTCATTTCCTAATCTGTTCATCTTTTCATATTTAAATATCAGATTAAAATTAGCCTAGAGAAACGAACTTGGTGTTTCTTTCTCCAGACAGTTGAAATCAATTTTGTTGTCTTAATAGTCTGTTGGCTGCCTATCAAGATCTTTTGCTGCTTACATTTACGAGGTCAAATACTAATCGTTAGTTTCATGCTAGCAAAGGATGTGAAGGGGTAGGGATACCGTTCTCCTCCTGCTATAGTAGAAGAGGAGGACAATCGGAAACATTTCCAATAAAATTATTTGCCCTTCTTGAGCATATTTCACTTTCTTTTAATTAAGCATAAGGTATCTTTCTAAATATGAGACAGCAGAGCGAGACGCTGGTGGCATGCCAGGAGTCACCAGTAACAAAACCGTCTAGTTTGCATCTGTGGAGGAGCAGGAGGCAGAAGGCTGCAGCTGAAACAGGGTGAGGCTGCGGCTCAGATAAAAGAAGAGGCCATGACCTGGGCACTCGCCGTGGGCTGCAAATCTCCAAAGCCTACGAGTGGCAAAACACTGGGCAGCCCGGATGGCTGAGTACTGGCAGGATTGGGTAATTCATTCTCCTGGGACCTACCTTGCTGCCTACCTAACTATCAAATATCTCTAGCTGTGTGTTGGTTGGTACCTGTCCCCGTCTGCGCCCAACTGAAGTTGGTCTCTTATTTTGGAGGGGAGGGAGCTTGTGGTTTCTTCTGTCCTGGTCTCTACTCGCTTTCTTCTCTTATTTTTCTGTGAAGATTGAGTTTGAAGTACTTTCAGTTTTAGTTTGCATCCTCTAAAAAGAGATGACTATGTGAGGTGCTCTCTTCAGAACGTTAATGCTCCAGCCTCTAAAAATATAGGAGTATTTTCAGTTAGTAAGCATATTCCTAAAGTCACATCTCAGTGTCTTTTTTGACATTTAAGTGTCTATGGGCTTCAGCTAATGGACACACCACCTATTCCCTGGAGTAAAAATAACCATGACTGGAGTAAAATAGTGAGCAGTTAAATACTGCAGAGGAAACTTTTTACTTGAAAAAAAGGGAAATATGTGGGTGGGTATCTAAGTGTGGTAGTGTGATATCCCTGCTTTTCTATATTACACTTTTTTTTAACCTATTATTTAAACACGTGTTTGCTACGAAACTCAAATGGGCTTTCTTTTCTATCTAACATGGAAAAAATTCTCTTAAATATGCCATCTCTTTTTCTTTCTTTTATAACTGTTGATGTGACCGATTGTGATCCGAGGGGCATTACAAACAATTTGGAGACACTGCTGCTTTTCTCTGTTGGAGATGAACCGTGTGGATACCTGTCTCCTGCTCCCCTCTCTCTTTGCCTTCTTTGCCCAGCAGCATTTTTTTGACTGTAAAATCACAAGCTTTTACATGGAGGGCAGATATTTTCCCAGTTCATTGGACTTCTCCATTACTGGAGTTCACATTTGTGTAATGCCCTTTTGGGCAGTTGACACAAGAAAAGAGGAACTGATAGACTTCTACTTGGCCTGGTGCTGTTTTCAAGTTGAGTGCAGGGTGGGAATTTTTCAAGTTCTCTGAACAAAAATAGGAAGAAGGTTGTTATTTGGTTTGTTTTGAAGAATTTTGTACCCACAGAGTAGTTGAATGGATTTTTTTTTTTTTTTTTAAATCCTGAATCTTGAGGTGGAGCAGGTTCCTTATGTTCATCCAGTCCTTCTTCCTGCAGAACGAAGGCTGTTGATCCTCATCCAATTATTCCACTCAAGTCAGTTACTTAGGACTTTTTTTCCACACATGCAAAAAAAAATCTCAACCCAAACAAACCATGTTGAGATCCTTAGGCTAAATGTGGAAAACTCTGGACCAAGCTGCTCCTCAGCAGATGAAATGCCTGGAAGGCGAGACCGTAACTACGCCTGTTCTTCTCACGGCTAGGGCAGTGGTGAGGTTACAGGACTGAGAAATGTTGCGGTCACGTTAGAGCTGGGAGGCTTGTGGTCCTCCCAGACAATTCATCCAGCCCACTGCTGCCTTTCCTGGTAGCCCCATAGCAGCTCCCCCATCATGCTAGCCTTGTGGCGAGGGCAGGGGTGGGGTGGTGATGGAGCAGGTCTGTCTTTCTTCCAGGAGGCTGGTGGGAGGCACCGGCTGCAGCTTCCAGAGCAGCTCGGGTCATACCTTTCAGGGCACTTTCTTCTTTCCAAGGGGTGAAGCCGTAGGAGGCCCAAATTGTTCCAGCATGGGGGGCAACCCTGAGCACACAGAGATTTGCCTGCACACAGGTGTTGCAAGGAGTTTGTCACCGGCAAATCTGCCAGGTCCAGCAAGCGTGGGGTGCCCTGTGAGCGTGGGTGCCGGGCTCCGTTGCGTGCCGAGGAAAGTGCCACAGCAGCAGCCGTGCCGTGCCCCAAGGAGAAGCTGCAGGGACTTCTAGGCAGAGTTTGTTGGCAACACCATTTAAGGACATCTAGTCTTTGTGTAAGGACATCGTTGATACTGATGCCCTTTGGTGAGCTAGCATTGCTGATAGCAGAAAAAAGAAATCCTAAATCAGTGCTTCCATACTGTCTTTGATTAGCCACAGGATAATAGCTTCCCAAGCCTGTGGTTAGGTTTGTGTCCCCTTCGGATCCATTTGTGTTCTGCATCCTCTGAGGGCTTGGAGAAGTTACTTGGTGTGATCTGTAAATGGTCAGTGGCAGGAGCTTTTTCCTTCAGCAGTTTGAGGGGAAAAGACCTGGAACTGGCTACATTATACTTAGGAGTTGCAGAGAAAGATCAGTCTTAAATGATCACGAAAAGTTCAGTGCTAAGCTTTATCCTTCTCTCCTAGTGAGTAGCATGTGAATCATTGCAAAGCTGGTTTCTTTGTGGGGCTGTGTTCTGATGGGGTCTCGTGTTTTTCTGCACGATCAAAACACCCTTGATGGGAAGGGGGTAAGCAAGAAAAAGTTCCTGCTGTCGGATTGGCATGGAGCAGCCTCGGATCATGACTTACTGTGTGCTTTCTTGAACTTAGGCAGCAGTGAGTTTGAGGGAATGTGGTGGAAGCTTGCCATAAGCAAGGGTAGTTAGTGGTCAGAACACACCTTATTTTGTGTGTTATGTTGATGACGAACATCACTGGTAAAGCCGCAGACGGATGTTCTTTGGGTTCAGTAGGCTGAGCTGACTTTACCTTCTCTGTTGTTTTAAAGCTAGTCCAGGAAAACATTCAATTACACAGGAGGTTTTCTTTCCAGAAGCATTTCAGGGATGTAGGAGCACCAGCTGTGCTGGAAGTGGACAGAACTTGAGCTTAGTATTGCCTCTGTGAGCTCCTCAGAGACTTTCATTCTGGAAAAAGCTCCTTTTGTGGCATCCTGCATCTGAGAGGGCACTTCATGGTTCTCCTTAAAGCGTCCAAGCCCCAAGCCATTTGGCCGTAACAGCTGGGTAAATTTGGTTACAAAATTTCCGTAGTAAAGTTTTTCAGAGTTTGCATCTTCAAGTTCTGACTTTCTGCCAGCAAATAGTGGCAGACAGCAGACAACAGCTTTGCTGATGAAAATATGCCATTTTGACTAGGGAGGGAAATTTTATAACGCCAAACATCTGAAAAGACAAGAAAACTGGATGCTTGATGGGAACGTTCAGGTACTGTGGTAGGCTTGTGAAGAACATTGTTGGTGCACATGTGTTGAGCAATATGACAGATTAGATACTTCCCCTTCTGTTCCATATGATAACTCTGTTTTTAATTTTAAGTGATCTAAAGTCAAAAATAAAAACCAAATATGAAATGGAGTACTGCATCCAGCTCTGGAGCCCTCAGCACAAGAAGAATGTGGACCTGTTGGAGCGCGGGTCCAGAGGAGGGCTACAAAAATGACATGGGGGCTGGAGCACCTCTCCTATGAGGACAGATTGAGAGAGTTGGGGTTGTTCAGCCTAGAGAAGAGAAGGCTGCAGGGAGACCTGATTGCAGCCTTTCAGTTCTTAAAGGGGGCTTATGAGAAAGATGGGGACAGACTTTTTAGTAAGGGGTAATGGTGTTAAACTAAAACAGGGTAGGTTTAGACTGGATACAAGATGAACATTTTGTACAATGAGGGTGGTGAAACACTGGAATGGGTTGCCCAGAGAGGTGGTGGAGGCCCCATCCCTGGAAACATTCAAGGTCAGGTTGGGTGGGGCTCTGAGCAACCTGATCGAGTTGAAGATGTCCCTGCTCACTGCACAGGGCTTGGGCTAGGTGGCCTTTAAAGGTCCCTCCCAACCCAAACCATTCTATGATTCTATGAAAAATGCTTTCATATAGTGTAATAATTCTTTTTTCCATTTAAAAAATATAAGGAATATAAAATGAAAAGGAAGTTGAGGCAATGAAGTCATACACAGTGGTTGTACCTTCGTGTAAAGGAATCTCCTAGTGTAGTTTGCTTTAAGGGCATTGATGATCCCAATATGTCTAAAATAACATTCACTTAGATTTAAATTTAATTTAAATTACAGTAAGGAGTAAGTCATTACAGCAATTTGATAAGAAACATTAGGTTAGGAAACGAATGCTCCCCCAGCCCCTCTGAATTTCTTCATCGCTCCCGTCTTTGAAAGAGCGAGGAAAGGCAAACAAATTACTGCAGATGAACTCTCTCACGTTCCCTTTTGCATTGTGGCAAATGAAGTCTGGGGGTGCCCCCTGCCTAGCACGTGTTAGCTGTGAGGAGATGAGCTGCTGTAAAGGCTTTGAAAGCATGCTTTCTGCAGGGCTAGTGCAGGTAAGGAAATTGCCTCCACTCCCTCTTGATGCACAAAAAATTGGCCAAGTTATGAAGCCAGGGCTGGGTTGTTGATATTTAAAACTAGCGACTTTGAAACAGAAACTTACTTTCCTTTTAAATGAGGAAGCTCTGATTTGGGCGGGGGGCACTGCTCAGAGTGGGTACGTTTTTCTCTCTGCATTTTTCTGTTATGGTAGTGTCTGTCTGGCTTCAGGCTGATTCAGCAAGATTTAGTATGAAAATAGTCCTATGGAAGTTAGAGTCAGCTGGGAACTGTGCGCTTGCTGAAGATAGCTGATTTCTAAATACGTTTAGAAAAGTACTTTGTGGGGGGGGGAAAAAAGAAGTATTTGGTTCTAAGGATATGGTGTGAGAGCTACTGGCACGTATGCGGGACTGTATGCTGGTTTACTGTCACCCTGAAAATTAGTGGGAGAACTTCTAGCTGCAATGTTAAAGCTTATTTAATATTTTTTAGCCATTTGGGGTATTGTAACATTGCTGGTGTTGGCCCTAATGGTTCTATTTTAGCTACACCTCTGAAGAAACTTAATTGTTCAGCTTGTGAAATATTACACAAGAGTAAAGAAAAATACGCCATCTGTGGTTTAGGGCTGATCGTCTGTTTTCAGCTTCACTTGTTTTTTGCTGAGTTGCCTGAGGCAAGACATACTCAGCCTGAATTAACTGAAGCAGACTTTGAAATCTTGAGAATTTCCATGATCGTTCTGAAAGCTTTTGTAAGCTCTTGAAAATATTTGGGAAAATAACTTGACGCTCCGTTTCTAATTAAACGCACACTCGTCAGTCTCCATGCCTAGCAGCTTGCTTGCTTTGCATAATTGCTTTAGGGATTCGTGAGTCTACCCTTGTTTGTGAAAAACAGGGTGAGAGAAAGTCTTGTTTAAAAAATACAATTTGAAAAAATAAAATAAATAAATAAACAAGACCTGGACAGCCTAAGCAAGATGGTATTTACTCTGTACCCTCCTTAAGAGACTGTACAACTTCTTGCTGTTAGCTTACCAGAGCAGAATGGGGCTGCTAGGGAAATCCTGTGTCACAGAATCACAGAACGGCAGGGGCTGGAAGGGACGTCCGGAGATCATCCAGTCCAACCCCCCTGCTAAAGCAGGGTCACCCAGAGCAGGTTGCACAGGACATCGTCCAGGCAGGTTTTGAATATCTCCAGAGAAGGAGACTGCACAACCCCCCTGGGCAGCCTGTTCCAGTGCTCTGTCACCCTCAAAGTGAGGAAGTTCTTCCTCATGTCCAACTGAAACCTCTGATGTTTCAGTTTGTGCCCATTGCCCCTTGTCCTGTCGCTGGGCACCACTGAGAAGAGTCTGGCTCCATCCTCGTGACATCCACCCTTAAGATATTTGTAAGCATTTATGAGATCCCCTCTCAGTCTTCTCTTCTTCAGGCTGAACAAGCCCAACTCTCTCAGCCTTTCCTTGTGGGAGAGATGCTCCAGTCCCCTCATCATCTTTGTTGCCCTCCTCTGGACTCTCTCTAGGAGTTCCTCATCCTTCTTGAACTGGGGAGCCCAGAACTGGACAGAGTACTCCAGTGTCGTACAGCTGCCTCATACCAGGAGAGACATCGGCGTGGGCACGCACGGTTCGTGTGCTTAGCTGGCCCAGGGAGATGGAGCTTGTGGAAATGTGCCCACTGGCAGCCTCCTCGCAAGCGCTGCACCCCACTTGCTCTGCGCGGAGGCTTCCAGCGTGTTGCCGAGTACCGCGAATAATCCGGAGGCAAGGCAGTGATTCGTTTGCTTTCCCCCTCCCGTTTGTGCTGGCCACTGGCTCAAAGCCTAAGCTACTTCACTCGAAAATGTAGTAATTGCTCCTGCACACGTTCACCGTTTCTCTCTGCGCCGCTGGATGTGAGCTGTGCTCCGATACCCTCTGCCATCACCCTGTAGGCACATGTTCCCTGTCATCTCTGAGTGCAGGAAGAAAATAAATGTATTTTCCCTGCCCAGCACATCTGTTCTCTTTTCCCTAATTGTTGTGATCAATATACCACTTACCTTGGGCTCACAGATTGTTTGTCTCCCTGTGCTCTTTGGGATTAGAGGGATGAGAGTTCCTGCAGTAAGGCTGCGCTCCCGGGGCGGCAGGCACCCTGCCCTGCCCAGCCTGCAGGGGCTCGCAAGAGGCTCTTGAAGAGACTAATCTGGAAACACTGGAATTAAAGAGGAGTCAAGATTTATTTGAATTAAATAAAGCACAGTTAAAGCCAAAAGCTGCTGAAAACTGGGGTTTCTGTATCCAGTGAGGGGGAGAAAATGACCTGGGCCTGAGAAGCGGGCTGAAAACAGCCAAGGCGGTGGCTGTCCATACGTAAGCTCCAATACTGCAGTCCTCCATGTCCCGGCTCTTCTGCAGAACCGCAGAAAAATCAACTGCAATATTTGTTACTATTTAGGCTTCCTGCACCCCTCCCTTTCTGGGATTCAGTACTGAAGCTTAGAATCATAGAAATCGTTTAGGTTGGAAAACACCTTTAAGATCATCAAGTCCAACCGTTAACCTAACTCTGCCATCCCACCACTAAACCATGGCCCTAAGCACCTCATCCTACCTAATTCCTCCAGGGATGGGGACTCGACCACTTCCCTGGGCAGCCTATTCCAGTGCCTGACAACCCCGCCTCT
>NW_009258755.1:2212665-2223276 GCF_000687185.1 Egretta garzetta
GAGGGCGATAAGGTCTCCCCTCAGCCTCCTCTTCTCCAGGCTAAACAACCCCAGTTCCCTCAGCCGCTCCCCATCAGCCTTGTGCTCCAGACCCCTCACCAGCTTCGTTGCCCTTCTCTGGACACGCTCCAGCACCTCAGTGTCCTTCTTGTAGTGAGGGGCCCAAAACTGAACACCGTATTTGAGGTGCAGCCTCACCAGTGCAGAGTACAGGGGCACAATCACTTCCCTGCTCCTGCTGGCCGCACTATTCCTGATACAAGCCAGGATGCCATTGGCCTTCTTGGCCACCTGGGCACACTGCTGGCTCATATTCAGTCAGTTTAAACCAAAATCTTTATGAGTAAGCAAATAAAAAAATACCCAAGCACGCACAGCTGAGGGACTGTCAGGGGGTTTTGGGTTCTTTTCTGCAGCATCTGCTGGGTGCTTTACCCGGCCTTCATTCAGGCAGAAGGTTCTGCATCGCGGCCTAAAGTCTGGCCTAGAAAAAATAATACTAGCTTCCTTTGTCTTTGCTGGATGTTTTTCTGTGGGAATGGGAATTCACTTTATTACTTGCTATCTAATGGAAAGCCTGGCACTGCTGTGGGAGGGAATTTCTGTTTCTCCACTGAGACCATGCCGTATAACCAGGGACGCAGAATAGCTTTCATCCTTGAAGACAGAACTAAAGATACATGTTTGCATTGAATCCAGGACTAGACTAATTGCACATAGAGTTTGCAGGCAATTTGTTGGACCTATTGATCTGTTGACTGAAATACTGCTCCATGTGTTTTCATTGCTGCCTAATGGAAGGATTAGGACATTCACGTTGATCATCTTGAAAGCCTGTTCGCCCTGTCACACCCAAACACCAGGCAATAAGGTTTTGTGCAAAGGATCTCTGGGCACTAGGGAAGGAGAGATGGGATTTCATCTAGTTACAGTTTACACGTGGAAACAGTCGCATGTTTTCTGCAGTGATATTTAAACATGGCATCTTCATCTAAGGAAGTGCTTCTGCCTGCCTGTGCATTTGCCCCCTTGTTTTTCTATTTGGGAAAAGTGCAGAGCTTGTTTCCCCCGCCTTTGCTTCTTCATACCACCACTTCGCATCTTGTGCGGTCCTTGGGTCTCTTATCTTTTGCCTGACTTTCTCCTCTTTCTACACCAACATGGGGATAGATGTTTGCCTTTTTCCTGGTCGAATCCAGTGCCCCTCTTTCAGTGGCGACAGTAGCCCTTCAGTTCCCTGTGCTTTGGTGAGAAATACTTCATAGATCATGCTTAATAGTTTTGTATCATTCTTGTAGTTCTGAAGATATTGTGGATATATCTTATAACAAATCTACCTCAGTCAAATCTCCGCCCTGAAATTACAAGCATCTAATTCCATTTTGGTTGCCCTGACATCCATGTTGCACAGACAGGGAAGATGTATGACCTGCAGGAGAGCTTTACCCCATGTATGACCCGCAGGAGAGCTTTACTCCTCTGGAGTGGCACCTGGCTGTCATATGTTTGTCGTATCGCTCAGATGTCCCAAGTTTGGGCAAGTGAGTGTCATCCTTAACATTGTACCGGAGTCACAAGCTATGTAGCATTTTCAATTTCTCGATTTAAGGAGTAGTTTTATTGCATGTGTATCTTATTTATATGCATTCAAATAGAAACAGCTGAGACTCGTTCAGAGTCACAGTAATGAGAACTGATCGTACAACATATTTCCTAATTTTGTCTTCTGTCCACAGGTCCAGCAAGAACAAAGAAACCACCCTGCAGAACCTGTAATAGATGACTATAAAAAGATGGGGACTCTCTTCGGCGAACTAAACAAAAGCCTTATCAGAATAGGCTTCACAAGGATGTACTTTGGAGAACGGATAGTAGAACCTGTAATAATTATATTCTTCTGGGTTATGCTCTGGTTTCTTGGCCTACAGGCTCTTGGACTGGTCGCTGTTCTGTGCCTTGTCATTATTTATGTACAACAGTAACATTTTATAGATGCTGTTCGGATTATGTATTTCAACACTGTCACTATGTCAGTGGATTTATGTGTTTAAGCAAATGGGTGGCATATCAAAAGCTGCAATGCTTTGAATTGCGTTTTGCTGAACTTCCAAAGTTTGAGGTGAGAGGGACTGAAATCATGCATTTTAAGCAAAGTCTGCAGTGCCCTACTACATCTTCGAAGGGCAAAAAAGGAGATGTTTGTAATATAATGGTGTCCAATGTACTGTTTTTTGCACTCTTGGGGCCTTAGTCCAAGGATTAGGTTTTTTTTCCCCTCCCCCCCCCCCCCCCAAATGTTCTTGCTTTGTATAGTGAAAATTTCCTGTCTGGTTTTAAGAGGACACTTGATGTGAGTGCTCTGTTTCACTGTTGCGGGGGCTCGTGTGCTATTTGTTCCCTGAATCTGCCTCATTTGCTAGTTTTTTGCTGAAAAGCTAAATCTGCACGAGGGAGGTTTGCTAACAGACCTACAATGATAAATGTTCGTAAGGTGAATACAACTTCCCGACACAATAGCGTCTTTGGTTAGTATAGTTTATAGCAAGCTTTCCTCCAGGAAACAAGCTATGCCAGCAAAATGCTTTTATACTAATACTAGTAACTTCACACAAGGCTTCAGCTGTTGTTTAAGAGGAATCGCAGTCCTGTGTTGGCCAAATAGTCTAACGTAGCTCTGCCTTGGTTTTTGGAAATGTACTCAGCTCCTGCTGTTATTTTTCTTTTTTTTTTTTTTTAATACTTGCTTTTTCCCCCAGCCCTCCTTTCTGAAGATAAATAATTGGATAATTCATGGACTTTGTAGGTGGTTACAGCTGCAGTGTTGGAGAGTTGCCATTCCAGATGCCAATGCTAGAATATTGCCTGCTTCCTCCGGGTTGTGTGTGAAGAGTCTGAACAACCAGATAGCTATCAGACCAGATCTCTTAACGCTTCCCTAATTTGCTGCAGCGTGGACTCAATGTGAGCTAGAAGCTTGGAGTAGAAAAGCAAATCAGACCTGTTTCCTCACGCAAGGCAAGAATGTGATTGAAATCGGGTGGTCATTTTATTTAATAGTCTTAACTGATTCATTTCCTTGCTAGGCAACAAAAATGCGTGTCTACAGGTGCATGTCATGGGCAACACAAATCAGAGAATAGGATGTATATGTTCAAGAGTAGGTGCAAAATTCACTCTGGCTCCCCAGGAGCCACACCAGAGGTGTAGTGAATATTTCCAAGTTGAATGTGCTCATGTAAAGAAAAACAGTAAAATGAGATAGAATCTTTACTAAAGAGGCTACCAACTTAATATTTGCTGTATGTTACTTCTAGTAAGAAACTTAATTGCGAAATTGACTTCATCTGGGGTAGAGTGAAATTATACATTTACTTAAAGAAATGTAATAGAAGATGTGAAGTTTACAGAAAACTACTTAACCTTTTGCAGATTTTTTTCCTCAACATTTTTATACTAGCAGAGGTCAAAACCAGGTTAGTTGAAAAAGCTGTCTTACCCAGAGACTTTTGAACTGAAGGGGAGCTTCTCTATGGTCCCAGTCTTGCAACTGGATTCTCAAGGCCGATTTTATGCCTACATGGATCATGTCGGTTGCTGGGCTCCATTTCCAAGGCCCTTGGCCCCAGTCCTGACAGACTTTCCTATTGGTGAAATAATTGTTCTTCAGGGCAGTGAACATGAAGGCCCAGCTCCTTTAATGTCTTTATGTGCCTAAATGCCATCTGTGGACATGTCTCTCTGCTTTTCTAATGCATGCGTAGTTACCTTCTGAGGAGCCAGGTCTCCTCTCCAGATCCTCAGATGACCTTGACTGTGGACCCAAGAGGCTCTGCCGAACCAGCAGGACTGCAGGGGAGCGGGACTGAGGCCCAGCCCTGTGTTTTGATGGTAGCCTGTGTTGATTGGCACCTAGTTAAATGGTTATGCCGATGGCAGGGAAAGGTTTGACAACAGAAGGCGGTCCTGGATGCAGGGGTTCGTTATTCACAGCTGGAAGTCCCAAAGCAAACAGCAGGTACAGGCTGAACTCCGAGGCAGGAGCTCTGTACTCACAAGTGCCTAGGGGAAAACTTTGGTTTTGTTTCAAGTCCCCAAGCAGAACATCTTTTACACCTTTGCATATTTGTATAGATACAGTGGTGGGTTTATGTGTATTCCTCTCCTGTGTAAGGGCTGTACTACAAAAGCATCTTGTCATTAAAGAAAAAAATACCCTTCCTTTCTTCCCACTGTTGAGTTCCTGTTCGAAGGATCTCATCCAGTTCCTTTCGTCCTGTAGGAAAAAGTGTCTGTGTGGTACCCTTGTTGTGGTAGTACTCCCGTGTAAAGGCACTGTGCTGTGAGATGGCAGTTAGTGTTTCCCAAAGTGGTGGGTTTGCTCTGTACGTAAGGAATGGAGAAGCAATGAACTGAGGGTGTGACTGACAAGTTCAGTGAGGAAATTATACGCATGTAACCTTTTATTATGTGCATAGCTGTGACTGTTTCACTCATTAAGTCGTTTCAGTTGTTCTTTTGGTGTTCACGTTTGTACACATGTACTCTAGGGAAAGGTAGCTTTTGGACGAAGATGATGTACAGTGAATGTTTTATATGGTTTCTCTTAAGGGTGACTTACTATGTCTTGTCCTTCATAGAAGTTTTTAATTTTTAAATATCTGAAAAAATATCCCTCCTAATGGAGTTAGGTTGAATGAAAGTGAAAAAGAAAAATAATGTATTGCATGGAAGATACCCCTCGCCTGTTTGGTTTCATACATTCCGTTGTACAGAAGAATTTTCAGCAAATCATCTGTGCTAATCCTTTGCTATTGCTATACTCGCTCCCTGTCATTTGCAGGAGAGGAAAGAGGAGCTAAGGAAAAAAGGGGACTGGGATGGACTCAGATATAAAGAGTGGAAAATGGAATGCATGAAAATGATGCATATACGTGTCAAAAGAAATCTGATTGTAAATGTGTGCCAAAAGTGAGAGGGGAATGGGTGAACAGTCCTTGCATTGCATTCTTCCTTCCACCCAGAGGTAGTTCCGAGGCAGAGGAAGCACCAAGCGTTCAAAGGATGTCCCTAGCTAAAAAGCAGAGGGTTAATTTCAAAAAAAAAAAGACAGTTTCACTTTTGTCTATATAGTAAAAATTGGTAATGTTATTTATATTGGTATAAATGATTATTATTCTTGATAGAACTGAAAGCACCTTTATGCATCTGTGTATAGGACTTTATGAAGGATTTATGTCCCTTAAATCTGTCTTGAACAACAAATGATGTAATTCCTGTTGGTCAGTGAAAATATTGAAAGCCTTTTACCTAAACTCCGTTTTTTAAAGGATGGACTCTTCAGTACTGTTTCACATCTGCCAAATGCATAAATGTTTGAACTACTGTGTACAGAGAAGCAGCTCTGCGTGTAGGAGAATCTTGGAGAACCCTGTTTGCACTGAAAAATCATCACGTCGAAACTGTCCATATAAAAAGGAAAAATCATATTTCTTAAAAACTCTGTATTCAATGAATCCTATGGAAAACACTTTGTTATTCTTTCTAATAAAAAGTATTATCATCAGTGAGAACTGGGAATTCTTTGTGGTGCTTCGTTCAAGGCTACTTGACTCCTTTCAAAATTTCATGGTAGGCCCAGATGAAATGGGGCAGCGTTCAGATATCCACTGAAACCAGTTAACTTGCAGCAAAATGGAAAAATAACTGCAGGACAAGAGCTGAATAAACTGCATCAGGTCTCCATGGTCGAGTGTGCAGCAAATTATGCTGAATTTAAAAAAAAAAAAAAAAGCAGTAGAGCTAGGTTTTAACAAATAATGGCAACATCATGGTGTGAAGTAGCTGTTATTTCACAGCATACCTATTTTTCATCCCGATTGGCCTCTGAAGGAACCAGATGTGGTCAGGGGGGTGAAAAATCCTTTAAAGTGACAATTGCTGTGCAACAGAAAGGTTGGGGAGGTTTTGGTTGTTTCTTTAAATATGGATAGCACAACAAATCCACTGCAAACTGCTCATTCTTTTTTTTTTCTGCAGGTTGGAAGGGTGTTCTTTCTGCCAGATCCAACAGACACGCTTAAATGTAACCGTGTTGCTCGGGATGCGCAGTGAGTTAAGCAGTATGGGTTTTCTAAACTTAGCAAAGCTGAATTTTGGTCCTTCGAACTCCTATTGGTGGTTGTGCACAAAATAACTAAGGCTCACTGCTTGAATAAATTCAAGCCTTCAGGTTTTATTTCTGATAAAGTATCTTGGTCAGGCCTTTTATAGGGTGCATGCAAATTCAGGAACAACCTGGCTTTGACTCTTTGAGTCTTTCCGTCCCAAGTTTTACTCTAGGTTTCGGAAGTGTATTTCCTAGCCTCTCCCCTCTGCCAGAACTGACGGCTTCATCCCCTTCTTACTTTCCTCCTCTCACGCTGTAGCGTTGCCTTGTCTAGGGGCTGTTCGCTAGAACAATCTCTCTCTGTGCCAAGGGTTCAAGCTTTTTCATCATTCAGTCTTCTTAAAAGCTACCTAGGCAGAAAATTTATTTTCAGTTGGATGTTTTGTTTGGTTTGCTGTGTGCCTGCTTAACATCAGAGGGCAGGAAGTTAGAGAGAGGATTTTAAAAAACATGCGTATGTTGGGTAGTTACTTCTTTTTACAGCACTTATCTGTTGGTTCAGATTATGGTTACCAAACCGCAATTTGCAGTCACCAAAGTTCCAAGAGAGCATTGCAAACGTGTAGGGTAAAGAACTGCTGGTAGATGGGCACCAGGATTTGAGGCTAGATGGATTGAGCAGCACGTGGCTTAGGGTTGTTTCAAGCTTATACAGGCAGGTAGACTGCAAACTTCCCTGAACCCCTGCCAACCCCTCAGATTCTGCTGAAAGTGTCTCCGCACACATGTAAGACCACCAGTATTCCTTCTGCACTCACTGTGAAGAAACTGAGCTTTCATCAGCTCTGTTTTACACAGAGGAACCAAAGGGGGATGAGAATGGGAAAGGGGGAATTGGACTTACAAGAGTGTTTTTAACGTGGGTGCAAGCTTGTAGTCTTTTAAAATTTTAGTCTTGTGCTATCCAGATAATGTTCTTGTGTCAGAAGTCTGTGTATCAGCCCCAGTTTACAAGTATTTTCCAATTAATACGGAAGTGAAGCAGCTGAGATAATATATCCTTTTCCCCAAAGAACTTCATGAAAGCCAATCCCCCTCCAACTTCCCAAAGTGGCAGGAGGGATGCGACTGGATAAAGCCCTTCTGATGACAGGAGCTGCTTTCGGTGCAGCCTCGGGTGGACCGGCTCCTTCCCAGGGCAGGGCAGGCTACCAGAGCACCAGGGAAAACATCTTGCCCAGCCCCAGGCATCACTGCAACAGCAGGAGTCCCAAGTGGCAGGGAAGGGGAAGGAGAGTTACACCACAGTCCAAGGGATTTGATCGGACAGTGTTTGAGACAGAGCTGCTATGGAGTATGGTGTTTAGGTTTGATGTTCATTAGAGGTAAGTTAATTAAGCCCCGTTGTTTAGAGGTAAGTTAATTAAGCCCTGTTGTTTCTTGGCTTGCCCTGGCTCATCACCTTGGTGTCCTGAATGAATGTTGCTTGCAGCAAATGTTTCTGCTTCCGGAACATGTCTGTGTCTGTCTAAGCATATTTTAGATGTACAGCTTACTGTTAATTGCATTTTAAAGCGTTACAAGGGAAAAGGGTTCATCTTCCAGTCCTCATTTGGATGAGGGGTTAATTAATATATGTGAGAAGGGAGCCAAATTAGCCACTGGCAAACTGTCGAAGGCTTCCTCACAGAGGAAAAAGCTGCTAACCCATGTGTGAGTGATAAAGGTACAAGAGGCTGTCCAGAATGGGTGGCAGAAAGTGACCGGTTTTCTGTCCTAATTCACAAATAAATTCTCTGTTTTCTATCTTCCTCAAGCTAGCTAGAATAGGTTAGCTTCCCAGGTACAAGAAGTCCGTAGCAAGAAGATTAATTACTAGGTAAGGAAAATGCTGTGGCAACAAAAATCCTATTCTGTGAAGCGTCAGGCACTGAGAAGTCTCTTCTTGACTTGAATGAGATTTGAGTTCTTAAGTGCTTTGGCTTCTCAGTTCCTTATTTTGAACATTTTTACCTGGTTATCCTTTTAAATCATTCTTTCTAAAAGCTGTTAATGCCGGTCCAAAATTTTTGAAAGCCGCTCCTCTGTCAGTAGCTGTTACCAACGGGGGTGAAGATCGCCTGTGCGTAGGGGTTGGCAGGTTGCCAGGAGAGGCTGGTGGTAGCTTCACCTGCCCAGGTCCCACAAAGCCTTAAAGCAGCGTCTTCAGCAGTTCCTTTGTTGTCACCTTCTGCAGTCATGCATCTGGTTAAGTGCTTAGTGAGAGCTGACCTCATCTCCTTGGGCATTTCAGTCCCTTGATCTCAGGACTTTCTGCTGCTGAACAGGCTCTGCCTGTCCCCATGCAGCTGAGCACCCACGTTAACTGCCCTTCGCCCCTTGTTACAGAGTGGAAATACACCCCAGCATACTGCCATCATGTCTTCCTCCTAATGACATCAGGAAAAGCAGCGATGATGCAGTTTTCCTGAGGGAACAAACCCTTCTATGCCTTTAAGCTTACTTCAGTCAGTCTTTCTGTGAATTTTCCTGTTGCTGAGGGGAAAACAGATCATAGAATCATGGAATGGTTTGGGTTGGAAGGGACCTTTACAGGGCCACCTAGCCCAAAAACCCTGCAGTGAGCAGGGACATCTTTAACTCGATCAGGTTGCTCAGAGCCCCATCCAACCTGACCTTGAATGTTTCCAGGGATGGGGCCTCCATCACCTCCCTGGGCAACCCGTTCCAGTGTTTCACTACCCTCATTGTAAAGAATTTCTTCCTTATATCTAGTCTAAACCTACCCTGTTTTAGTTTAAAACCATTGCCCCTTGTCCTGATACAGCTGGCCCTACTAAAAAGATTGCCCCCGTATTTAATATTTAAGAGTCTATTGCCCATTTTTGATACTGGGTAGATAAGAGAACCAAAGGCATGTAAATGTTTTAATAAATTTTTTTTTCTGTTTTGATTCCTAGTTTCTTTCATTCCATCTGTGATTAGAGAGATAAGAAAGTATTTGGCTGAGCTCTGTTAGCAGTGGACTTAACTTGGCTCTTAGTTAGCAAATTCTTATCCCGAGGTCTTCAACAGGTACATACAAATTGCTGTTAACAAGCCCTTTTCTTAGCTTTCCTTCACATTCTCTGTTTTTTCTTGTTCTAATGCATTAGCCTAGCTTTTTTTTTTTTTAAACGTATGTTTTGGGGAGAGTCTGTTCCTTGCCATACATATACCTCAGTCAAGATGGGACTCTTGGACAATTTAGTGTTTAGACCCTGCACTCGGCGTGGGTTTTATCATTCTTGAGCCTGTCTTGTCAGCTGGACTTCACCAGCTGGGGGGATTTCTGTGCTGAGAAGCAGGCAGGTTTTAAAGTATAGTTAAGGCTTGGGATTAATAGAATTTACTTGTGCAGTGGTGGCTGCAGTTTCCCAGGAGACTGACCCACGTGTTGTAAT
Organism: Egretta garzetta; assembly: GCF_000687185.1. Taxonomy (NCBI): domain Eukaryota; kingdom Metazoa; phylum Chordata; class Aves; order Pelecaniformes; family Ardeidae; genus Egretta; species Egretta garzetta. Next base: position 2,222,215 of record NW_009258755.1, read on the forward strand.
GACAGTGTTTTTTGCAAGGAACTCTAGAAAATAAGCTAAACTTACTGTAAAAAGAATTCAGGTCTTCATGAGTACCTCTGCTCTGCCATTAATGCTCTGTTCTTCTGTTGTTACTAAAAAAAATAATTCAACATATTTTTAATTCCTCCACTTGAAATTTCGAGACTGATAGCACAGATCCTTTTTGATGCTGCCCTTCTCCGATCTTTTCTGAAAGCCTCCTGATTGCCACCTTTATTTTTTTCCTCTCCAAATCCCTGTGCAATACAGACCGTAGAGGGGAAAAAGTCGCTGTTCCCAGATAGAAGGCACTTGCGTCCAGTGCAGCCGTAGTCCAGGCTGCTTTTTCCTTCCTAAATGCTTCAGCGATCTCCTGGGGAAACTCAGAAACCATTTAACTCAGAATCCGCTCTGCTTCTGTGTCATTATACATGTTGTTTCTTTTTACTTGTTTTGCTGAGTAACGTTTAAAAGCAGTTTTCTGACTGAGCTTATTTGGGCCTGCTGCTGCGTCCTAAATAACCCCCACTGCAGGAGTCCCTAAAGGAAGAATTTGCCCTGCTCTCCCGAGCGTACTCTTTTGGACAGAGTCCCCAGGGCCAAATTCAAATCGTAATGGAAGGAGCATATTTCCCTCCCCCCTGCCCTGGCACAGCTCTTGGTCCTGCTTTAACTAGTCTTGTCCCCTTACTCTCCTTTAAGAATCCATCTGGAATCCCCTCTTTGAAAAATCACTGTGAAGATTCAAAGGGGGTTTTCAGCCTGCGATGACCTTCCCTGTTACACAAAGTCATGAGCAAGTGTGCCAGAATTAAGATCTTTAACTGTCATGGAATCTGATAAGAAGCAAAGGGGTTTTTGAGTTTCCTGTAAAACACTGAAGTAATGAAATCTTCCATTCCTACACTTTCAGCACTGTTAATGATTTATTTTCTACATGCCTAGTGCGTTTTTTCATGTTCGTATTCAATGAACATTAATTTTCATCTCCTGAGTAGTGTTGAGCTATGACATTTTCCATCCTGACATTTTTGCAGTTACATTTTTTATTCATTCCCATTG
>NW_009258755.1:2223317-2230086 GCF_000687185.1 Egretta garzetta
CAGCAGTCCTGCCCTTCCTAGCCCTGCCCAGGAAAACGTCCTTGTGTTGCCTCTGCTTCAGCCCAGGATCCAAGCTGTGTCTCCAGCGAGGCTTACACCATGGCGGGTTTGGAGCAAGCCTGCGTTCTGGCTTTTCTGCGCTCTAGGAAAAAGGAGCAGTTCCATGAGAGCGCTGTTTCGAAAGCTGATGTGGTTTGTGGCAGAAGTCCCCTGCATCTCCAGTGACCTTAAATGGGGGAGTCTCATGCTGCCTCTCCTGTCTCGGTGCCTGGGCAAGGATGATTTTGGCTCTTTACGGGACTGTAAAGCCTTTGCCTAGATTTCTGGCTGATGGTTTAGGAGGAATCCTTTGCCAAGTGTGTAGTTGCCTGGACTAAAATAGAACAGACTCCAAACTTGAAAAACAAACTACGCGTAGGCTTCTGCCTTTCTCCTTCTGGGCTTTTTATAACCAACACATAGAACAGTTTCTCTCTCAGATAAAACAGCAGCGTTGGAACTATTCTTTTGTGAAATGAAAACACAACGAGCCATTAAATATCACTTCTCATTCCACCTCCCGGGCCATCCTGGGGTTTCCGTATGTCTTGCAGTTGCCCGAGGAGCTGTGGCTGCGGCATGTTTCCCAGCGGCGGCTGGGTTTCAGCGGCGAGCACATGATGCCAGCTGCACGCACGTGGGCGTCTTCCCCGTGCTACTGCATGAACGTCGTTCCGTTGCTGAACTCTGAAAAGCATTTTTGTCTTGAGGAGGAGAAACGGAGCTTACCGTATTGAAGACGTACACAGTCACAAGAGTCCGTGCCATTATTACTGTAAAAAGCACTGAAGACCTCCACTGAAAAATTGTAGCAGCTGGTAGTGCCATACACTGTGATGATTATTTTTGTTCATCTCTTCCTGCTTCAGTGATTTGATTAACAGCAAAAATTTGCAAAACCATTCTAGCATTGCAGTTCACAGATGTGTAGTACCTGTTACCTTCCCATCTGGACAATGCGCTGTCAGAGGCAAAAAATTTATTAAACCTTGGATTTGTTTCTTTTAGGAGTGTCCTCTTTGTATTCTGCTAGTAGTAATATACACATGAATGGAAACTACTGTAGTGTTTAGAAGGTTGGCACTACAAAACCCGGATTGAAATGTCTTCACAAAGGATTTTTAAAAAGATACTGCAAGCAATATCTTAATTTATGTAGGATCTTATTTCTTGAAACACAGGTCCTTCATCTTATGCATCTGGCAAGGGGCTGCCTCTTCCCTGAGCTGTGCATGGCACTTCCCTGGCTGCCATTCTGGTCCCCGGGGTAGGTAAGTATGGGGTCATGCACTTCTCTCTTTACAGAACTGTTCTTGAGAAGTGCCTTGCAGATGCAAAAGCTCACGTGACGATGGGAATGAATTATCAAACGACCCTAAGGCTCACAGAGAGGGATGTTCAGCACTGAAAAGCAGCAACATCAGAAAGCTAATAGGTGCAACTCAGTTTAGAACAAAATCAGCCGCAGATGACTTAAAGTAGGACTGGGACTGACTACTGAGTTCTGAGTGGCCTGAAGAGAGATTGGTTGCGTAACTAAATTGAGCTTTTACTCAGTTTGCGTGTCAGCTGTGTTGAGTATGGTCTCTAAAAAGATGTCAGTGATGCACAGCTTGGACGGGTGTGAGCCAAACGGCAAATTTGTCCTGGTACTGAGAGAAGGCTTTTATAGTGCCTCTCTGCATAAGTTCAATTACTATTTTCTCAAAAAATTAACTACTGCAGAACATTTTTTGAATACTTTTGGACTCTTAATGTGCTAAAGTGCATTCCTCCTTGTTCCCAGAAAAGCCATTTCTGTTCCTCAGAGGGGCTCCCTGCTTGTTTGTGGTAAGTGCAGAGCAGGAACCAAGCTCTGCAGCAGCATTAACTTGTGCTGGATGCAGAGTATCATACAAGGAATTTAAATTATTTATGTGCCTCGTGGCTTACTTCTGAGCTTATCTTCAGCAAGCTCAGCATTTTTGAGCCTGGTGTGATCATCATGGGGCTCTGATACATTCATATGTGAGTCTTCTCCTTTAAGAAACAAATATAAAAACAGCTTTAAGACTTTTCCAGTATTTGGCTTTTCCAGCAAGTTTTGCACATTTGTATCTTTTGCTTGCATTCCCCATTTTTCCTCTTGAAGTGTGAAATTGTTGAACTGATCACCTGAAGCCCAGACTCCTTAGAGTCAGCTGGATGCTGCTGTGCTTTCTAAAATGGCTTGAGACTTCCTGCGCATGTGCTCCATGTGTTAGTTCCATAATATAAATCTTATTTACAAAATATAATGTGAGTTTATTTCTTAGAGCCATATATTTTTGATAACTGATTTCATAGCCAGGAGAAGTGTGGCAGATCTAGCCTACCTGTATAATCAGTACAGTATTTATACAGTATGGGAAGAAAAAGGGTAATAACTCAAACTGAGACAAGGGAAAGAAAGAAAAGCTGTCCGACTGGGAGAAGTTTTATAGGAGAATTCTTCACAGTGGGGTCTGTACCCCTACCTTGTTTGTATTTGCAGTAGTGATGGTAGCACCAGAATTAGGCATGTAATAAACTTACAGAAGTGACAGGAAGGATGATGCAAGAATGCGTCAGAGTTGAAGTGTAGAGTTAAAAAAAAAGGGGGTGTGTGTAAATTTCATAGTATGATGTGCAAGATCACATAGTTCTGAATCTGTAGAAGGCCCTGTAAGAGCTCATCTGTTGAAAGTGATAGAGGATAGCTGGAGTTTTAGCAGAACGCAAGATAAACAGGAGCCAAGAGTAAGGTATGGCTGTCAGAAAATATAATCCTAGGATGTTTTGGACAGTGTATTTTTACTATAGACATGTAGAAACCCATAGCATTGCACTGAATTTTGTTAGTCCTTTTTATATATATATATGTATATATATATAAAAATAACAAACTCAATCTGGTACAGAGGCGATTTCATGACAATGAAAACCGTACGGAAGCTAGTTGGTTTGTAAAGGTAAAATGAAGTCATAGGGCAAAGCATAGGGAGGGGACCTAAGTGAAAGGGTGCTGTTGGCTGAAGGGTAATTAGGTAAAAACTGTCTGTTAGTACCTTTAGTCCAGAGATTAGGAAAAATTTCAAACCCCCATTTCAGGAAGATTCTGAAGCAGCAGCGTCACTGATGACAAGAACTGTAAACAGCTTTCAGGATAAAGCTTGATTGTTTCCCAAATAGATGCTATGGGATGGTTGCCTGCAGGAGGGGAAGGCCAGACTCTGGCTCTGAAGCAGATTTCTTCCAGTTCGCTGGTACAGCCCCAACTAAAAGCTGAGCTGAGTTTCGCTTGCGCTCTTCCAGAGACGTCAGTGCAGGGGGGCCACGTTAAGCAGTCTGCAGAGATTGCCACCTGTGCTGGCGTTAACACGTTGCAGTACTGTGTATCAGGCAAAGACATTATCTAACCTCATCTTTGCTCTGACTTGGCTGGTTTAACTGAAAGATTCATTTCTGAGATAACGCAGTTTAGAATTTGCTTAATACTGTTCTGTTTCCAAATATCTGATTTCTCTGGCTTGCAGGCAGGAGTGATCTTACTTCCTACTGAACAGCCAAGCTGATACAATCTGTGTTAGCATCATTGCCGTGGAAGACAGAGTTAAACGATTAGGCTTTGAAGTTATTGCTAAGTTCTGCTTGCTTGCTTGCTTTTGGTTTGCTCAATAAACTGTAGATTGTAGCAATGTGCCCCCAGCATCCTGGGTTGGACGTTGAATTGTGCCCATAAAAGCTGAAAATCTCGTGGCCAATGATGTGAGCAACACTTCCCTTTGCAGTTTAACAGAAATTGCTCAATGCTTACAGCACCTTCCTCCCCTTCCACGTGCAGTTCAGCAGCACACGGACGCCTGGGCAGAAGCAGCCTTTCGCGAGGCCGTGGCATCAGGGAAACCTTTTCAGCTCTAGCTAACAGTTCAGATCTAATCCAAGTCACCAGGAAAACCACAACTGCTACCACCTCTGGGCTTATTGCAGGGCCTAAAGTACTCAAACCCAGCTCCTAGTCAGTAAATCCGCTTTAAAGGAGGGGGAGGCCAAAGACTAGAACTTTGGGTAACTTTATCGTACATAACTTCGATTAATTCCTCCTTACCTCTGTTGAGGGAGAAAGGCTTGACTTTATCTCCCCTTTTGTAAAGGTGGAAGGAAGAGGGGCATACTTAACATACGTCACTTAAGGGAATCTCAAAGCTCAGTGGGATGACGTTTTGAGATCAGCAAGTTTATGCTGCTCCAACCCGCATATAAAAGTTTTCCATCTCTGTGATGCGCTCTTCAGAGCACAGAGTTCTCTGGAAAACACACAGCCGCGATGCAGACCTGTACTCCAGGCCTGTTGGTTAAAATATCTATGCACGCTCTCTTTAAAAACATGTACGTACCTTCATTGTGGCTGAAGAGAGCACGCTGAAAAGACATAATTTAAGAAATAAACTTCTAATTAACTTATTACACGTGATACTACATCAACATAGGCAATGTTACTGCAGGGTGATCACTGATCTCCCATGTGGTGGAGTCCACTACCACCAAGGCTGTTCATGAAGGCAGCGTGTGTTATTATTTACTTTCCATTAGTACCTGCAAACCTGTATGCATCTGATGCTGTGAAATCCTGTTGTAAGAAGTCATACGTGTTTCTGAAGGCTTCTATCTAAGGAAATTAAATAAGGCAGAGGGTTGAAAACTGTTTTTCTTGGGGCAGTATGGAGGGGTCATGGTTGGGAGCTGAGATTTGTCTGAGATCTCAGAGTAGTCTACGGGAGGCCTGGGAACTGAGCATTGCCCTCTCAAGTCCCAGCCTAGTACTAAATTCACCACGTGGGGTTCCCACCCACACTGCCACCGGAGGCCCAGGCTCCAGGAGCTCACTTCAGAATCTGTGAAAACATAGGTAACCAGCCTGAACTCAGCCCAGCGACAAATTACTGGTCTCAGTTCTGGCAAGAAGAATAAATGTTTCTACTGGCGTGAACGTTTCCCAAGCATCCCCTCAGCAAAACCTGCTCAGCTGATGAACCTGCTGGGTGTGCGCAGCCTGAGCCCTGTCTGCCTGGGCAGCAGCGCTTGGCAGGGCATCGGGAGCGCTGCGGAAAGGAGCGCACTAGCATCCAACAGCAGCTACACCCTCCGCAGCTGGCTCTTCCAGATCTTCCGGTGGGGATACCTAGAAATGACAGCCAAGAGTTTTAGCGCATGGGAAAATCATTACCTTGCGAATGGGAGCCTCATTCAAAGGTAAGTTCTTGCTCAAAAAACAAGCTTGAATTTCAAGATCTGCCATTAGGTAAAGCTGTAAACCCTCAAAGTATCAGCCGGTGGGATTTGACTGAAACACATGAAGAAACGGTGTCGGGAGAGCGTGATATGAAGTGAAAAGAAGGCTGCCACAAGAGACTGAAGACAGAGGCAATCTTTACTACCTGACGAAATACTGCAAGGTCTTCTCTTGTCACAGCTTAGTGCTTTGTGAAAAAGTCACCACAGCTGTGGCCGCAGCACCGTGAGCTGTTCTGTATCACCTCTGCAGGGGAGTCCAGATGCTGTGATGGGAACAGCACAGATAGACAGCGTCCCAGGAGCTCGATGACCCCACCTAGTTTCACCATAGGTTCATGTAAATACGAAACTGATTGACACCGTCTTTGTGAATCTAATCCCACGTGCCACCACCGCTGCCTCCAAATGAATGCTCCAAGAGAGACAACATACCAAGTGGGTCTGGAAGGATTTCTTTTTGTCTTCAAAGTGAATCAGATATGACAGAATCAAATTGATGATGTCCCGAGGTCCCTTCCAACCCTTGCGATTCTGTGATTCTGTGAAATGCGCTCTCAGATTTGCATTCGTATGGCTGTTTCAAAATGAGACACATATTCTTGCTTTTCCTACTTTGGTTGATACATACGCTCCGATAACACTTTTTCCACTCTGAAAAATGTCACATGTTGCCAAACTGTTCATAACAGAATACTTATTTTCTTAGTGCGTGTTATTTACTAACTGGAAAAGGTGTTCTAAAAAGCCGTTCTTGCTCCATTGGAAAAATCTTTACCTCGTTAGAAGTTATTCATAAAAATCCTAGGCAATAAAGAGCAAAATATTTGTTCTAGCCCCAATTTCATGAGGATTTTTTTTTTTTTTTTCCGAAACACATTTTTCCAAGCAGATTCTGTTGCCCGGTGATCTGTCCCCTGGTCAGTTGGGGCTTCTGGGAGGGAGGCAACCTGTTGTTTAAAGCTGCAGCATTTCAGTGATGGAACACTTAGGGCGGTGACCAATGCGGTCAAGCATTAGCAGCTGACCACCCATCTTTATAATTCTGATCCAACCTGCAGGTGAAGGATCAAAAGAAAACCCCACGATCAGGTCAGTCGGACACAGATAAGCGCAGGGGTTCCCCACCACCCCCTCCTAAACACCAACATGGATTCCTAGTGGTGCTTGGGAGTCCCTGAAGTACCACATCGCAGTAAATTGTCCAGCTCATCTCCCCACCTCACTGCGGCTCTCGCTAACAGTTTAATAATCCTCTTGGCTATTTTGGGGCCGTCAGTAAAACATTGCCTCCCGTCTTTTTCCTCTCTATGTAACCTATGCATGAAACACTACCAGAGGCACAGAAAATAAATATTTGTGCCAGGCAGACGTGGCCCCGGGGGGAGAAGGGGGCCCGGCAGGGCTGGGGGCCTGCGGGGCGGCCGGTGACCCCTCCCGT
>NW_009258755.1:2233235-2254304 GCF_000687185.1 Egretta garzetta
GCTGGCGCGCGGCTGCCGAGCCCGGGAACAGCAGCGCAGACCCGGCTCCGAGCTCCAGAGCGCAGGACTTGATCCCTGCTTCTGAGCCCACGGCGCAGGTCTTGGTCTCTTCATTTCCAAGCTCCGAAATTGGCTAAATGAGCTTGGTTTCAAGCTCCCAAAATGCAACACATACAGTCTCTGTGTCCCCAAAATGCAGTCTTTAGTCTCAATTTCTGGGCTCTAAACTTGGCCAAATGAGCCTAGTTCCAAGCCCCCAGAAAACACATGACTTCTTAGTGTCTGTTTCTGAGCGCGATAGTGCAGGGCTTGGTCTCCATTTTCAAACCCTAAAACTGCCCTAATGAGCCTGGTTCCAAGCCCCAGCAATGGCAGGACTTAAGTCTGTTTTCAAGACCTTAAACTGCCCAAATGAGCCTGGTTTCAAACTCACAATACACAGGACTTGGTCTCTCTTTTTCAAGCCCCCCTCCAAAATGCAGGACTTTCTGAGCCCTAAACCTGGTCAATTTGGAAACCAGGGAAGCCTTACAAGTTGCAATAAGAAGACTGAAGAGCAGATGAGAGGAAAAGGTAAATTCAATTAAAACCTCATCAAAGTCAACTTCATAATTTTTAAGACAGTGAAGAGAGGTGGGTGATTTCCATCCCACCACTGTGAGACACTGCTGCTCTGCCACTGGGATTTCCGACACCATTAGCTCCGATCCTCTGAACCTCTGCACGGTAGCTCAACCTATCACGCAGAGACCATTAGTCTCCCTGAACTCTGGGCCCCTTTTCCCTGAGGAAGGTTTACATACTTAAACAGATGCTTGAAAGCTTCTGTTTAATAATACATTATTGGGAAGTAGCTTTCTATGAATGGGAGTCTTATTATTCATTTTTGCAGGCTCAGCATAGGGCTTATAGCAAATATATTTTGGCTTTTTTTTTTTTCAGTTTCCCTGGACGATAAATTACATAGCATGCAAATACAGTAACTTAAAATCTTTGCAAGGTCAAATTTTTCCTCTAGCCATTGAACTTGAAAGCAACATTCCTCTATTTGACATATAGCGTATTGCCATTTTCTCTCTTCCTCTGCTTTCCTATCTCCTCTATCTCCAGCTCCGGGTAAATACCGATAATAAAGAGAATACAACTCCTGGGTATTTCAGCATGCCAGTATTGCAGGTACTCCCCAAGGAGTGGATGAGATAAAAAAGGAGTGGATGAGATAAAAAGGTGGCGTTTCAGGGGACACTGGGTCTCCTGTATTTAGCAGGCTTAAGCCAGAGGATCAATTCTTTGTCAAGTTCTTTCTTGCTGTACCACTTGATGGCACACTTGCATTAGCACACTGCAGGCTGAAGGCAGGACAAACCAACAAGCAAATCCCATCCAAAGTTGTTCCACTTAATTTGTTTTGCATCATGAATGTACCTGTTTAATTGATTAAAGGAATCGTAATGCTGGAGTATTGAGTAGGAATAAGCAGGGCATACACAATAATTACACCGAGAAAGCCCTGTGTTTTGCAATTTTAGTCCCAGGTACGGTCTGGATAATTCGTTACTTTTTCATTCTTTCAGTAAGTTTGGCAAGAAATTTACCTTTGCCTTGCTCAGCCTTTTCTTCCAAGGTGGCAAGTTTTCCTTGCCCAGCATTTTCTTCTTTCTCTGTCAGAAGGTTTGCAGCACGTTTGTTCATTGCATGCGTTCATGCATGGTTCAGGGTTTTCTTTTGTCCTTTCGGTTCAAAAGCAGCCATGAATTGCTGCTGAAACTAAACAACAGTACCTTCTGTTTGGCTAGACAGTAAAGGGAAATTAATTTATGTCCTCTGAGTAACAAAATTATGACTCAACTTCATATCAAAGGACCATTTTCCGGTAGGCTATGTGAGGTTAATAAGTGAGTATGAAGCGTTATCACATATGCCACTTACCTCGAGATGGTTATAAATACCTCAGCGAATGCTGCAGATGGTTACAGGCCACAGGTAGAAATAACTTGCTGCGCTGTTGGATTTGATGGCTTCATGAAGAATGCATTAAAACATTTATTAGCTCTTTATATGCAGAATCTTAATGGCAAATGTAACTGACTGGGATCCGAAGTTAAGATGTGTCAGGGACTGAGGTGAAATCCTGGCTGACTGTCGCAGAAGCATCTTCTGTTCAAGGCCTGCGATCCAAGTTCGGACTGAGAATCTCAAAGGGAAAGCTGGAAGCACCTTCGTACAAATGACAGTGCCAGGTGACCCTTGGATTTACCAGGGCCTAAGTCCTACATATAAACTACCCAAAATGAAAGAATGAAGCAAACAAGTAAGAAGTCTTTGTCATAATACTCAGTGACTCCAAGAGACTTTTTTTTCAAATGATGTCTAAGAGAGCATTTACTTCAGCCTTTATAAAGGAAGGGGAACTCTGCCTTAATGAACATTATTTGGGCTAAAGATATGGAAGAGAACAGCCTGCAAATTGATATAGCCTTTTAACCTCTTTCTGCAGTGCTTAGAAACAATAACCCAAATAAGTAGAAAGGTTTTTAGCCAGCCTTTACATAATGTAGTTCTTGCAGAAGTGCTGTCTGAAAGATTCTTGGCACAGACTTCTGTATCCAAATTCTTCACAGTGCTTAGAAAAACTATCTAAACCTTTGGAAAGCAGGTAGACACAGCACATGGCTGTGACCCAAGAAAACTGGGTGCATTCACCTCTGTCTACCATCCAAAGCTTGTCCACTGAATTGGATTTGTGCTGTTCTCCCCATAAGGTGACCAGGCTCTTCACAGTTCTTGGGTTTAGCCTGAAGTTTCCTTTCTTCCATTCATCATCATTTCTTGTGCCAGTTCCCCATTGCTTTTGGTGTATTTTGAGCAGCACTTAACCCCAGCACTCTGTGACAGGCACTTTATCAGTGTAACAAAGCATCTCTGGTCTTGCAGGAAACCAAAGTCATCATCTGTCTGGAAGTGGCCAAGACTTACTACAGGTTGTCACGCAGAGTCAGAGGCTGAGAAGAGAGAACTTGTCAGCTTTACCTTGATAAGCCCATGAGTGTGAAAGACATGCCACATGCAATTTCCATTACAGAGATCACCAGGAATCCACGAGAAGTGTGAATGAGTGGAAGGAGTCAGGCATGCAGAAAATTATTCAGACCAGAGACCTTGGGCAGTTCCAGGTGTGCCTGCTTCCCATAGGAATCAAGAGGATTCTCAGAATTGTCTTACAAGATCAAGAGAAGATCATTCATTCCAAAGTACATCAAGATAGCAAGATAACATTTTCAGATTAACCTTCCTGTATTTTTTCCCCTCAAGCTAAGATGATAAACTCTCTCACAGTAGGAAAGCAGTTTTAGTCTCATCCAAACATATTTTATTTTTTTCTGCTCAGTTAGGACCATCTTCCTGGTTCACTTAAAAACAGTGTATTACATTCTTCTTTGCTTTCCTTGAGACCAGCAACTTCATCCATAGGTATGAGCATCCTCTCCCTTTGGGCTGGAGGAGGGATATGGACTGTTTGGTGGAGTTGGCTTTCAGAGGCTGAGTGCCCCCGCTGTCCTTACAAGGGATCAGAAATGAGGATCTTATTCTTTAGCAGCATCTCAGATTCTGTAGCTGCATGAGCAACTCGCAGCAAAGGACTTGGCGTGTGCCATGCTGCTGTGCAGGGAGAGCCCATCCAGGGGCTGACTGCAACTTGGCAATGAAGAGGACTGGCCACCAGCTGGACACCTACTGCTCCTTCTCCTCCCTCTGAAGCACAGCAATGAACAATGATCTACAGCAAATACTTGCACTGTGGCACCACTGCCAAGCAGGAGCAGATGCCACATCATTGAATTTGGGGATTCTATAGATGAGAAGTCATGACTTGAGGCATCTATTTGTACAGCAGTCAGTTCATGCTTGCACCAGCCTACAGTGGAAGAGGTCATGGAAGGGAAGACCCCAGCAGCAAGCAGGCCAGTCAGTGGGCTAAGGCAGGCCTTGTCCCCCCCAGACACTCTACACATGCCCATTGCTGGCCATTAGGACCCTGGCAGCTGACACGAGTTCAGCTGGGAGATTAAGGCTCATCTTCCTGAAGTTGGCTGTTTGGTGTCAGATGGGGGAGATGCAAGGAGCCATGCAACAGAAATCAATTTTTCTCCTAGGATCTAAGATAACTAAATATCACACAGTCAGCTTAATTAGTTCCTGATATTTGTACAACTTCACCTTTAAACTCTGGAAAAAGCACAGTTCATGTGTTTGTTCTTTGTAATTCCTTTCTGTTCTGCTTTACTGCTTAGGAGGAGGCTGACAACGCTTCACAGTGGCAATGAAATCTTACTCCAGTTCAGACTGCCTTTTGGCAACCAGGAGATGGAATCAATGCTCCATCAGATCCATCAGGCCATCTCATTAGTATCACTAAAGCAAGCTCAACAAAAGGAAGGACACAAAACAGAGGTCCTTAAACCTTTCAAAAAAACCCTTTTCTCAACAGATGTCTTGCCTAGAGAAGTAGCAGCACGTAAACTGCACAAGGCCCTTATTCAAACAGCTATCCGTTCCCTCAAAAATGTACCTGTCCAAGCTTTTTTCAGTATCAGTGCCTTCTGTTAGAGCCCCTGCTGTGCCACCTTTCAGGCCGGGGTTCCCAAATTTGGGCAAGAAGCTCTCACAAAGCAACTCTAGTCTTAATGGGCCCCATGCCTTTGTGTTGCCCTGGCCACGCACCCCCAGCTGCGCTTTCTGGGCTCTCACACCACCCGTGGCCCTGCAAGGGGGGTTAAGTTACCAACACCAGAACCAGCCGTAGTACCTGCGGCACGGGCAGACCCCTGGCCCAAGGGGTGCTCAGCCAGCCTGACCGGTCGCTAGCACGCAGGGCACTTACCTTGCTGGTAGGGGGCCAGCAGCAAGGTGCTGGAACAGGGCTGCTCCACTGGGGAGGACAAGCCAGGATGCACAGGTTACCATGCTACAGACAGGTTTCCCAGCTGCGGTGGGACAACCTCCACCACAGCACAGAGTTGAGGGGTGGGGCAGCCCTGCGGGGCGCAGAGCATCCCCTGTCTCTGTCGAGGTCTATCAGTGTCTGCTTGCTAAATGAGGCTCGGCTGTTAGCCCCACTGAGCCCCCACGGCTGCTGCAAAAATACAAAAAAAAAAAAATCACCATTTCTTGCTCTGAAAAGAGACCTGCACCTATTTTGATTGCTGCCTGAGTGAAGGACATTTTAACCACGCTCATATTTGCAGGGCATTTCACCAGCTGTGCTTCCCCTGCAGCGATTCTGCTTCCCCGGGGTGGCAAAGGACACCCCTGTTGCCTGGAGAAAATCACTTCGTTTTTTCCATCCCCCTCCAGATTAATTGTACTTGGGGCGGGGTTATTTTGCAGATGCTTCCTTGCTGGCCATTTCCCTCACAACAGTTTTATTCAGAAATGTGTGTGTTGACAGATGCCCAGCTGCATGCGCTGGGGGATTATCAGAGACCCCCGGGAGTGGGCACAGCCCTCCACAGGCTGCCTGCGGCTCGCAGGGCTGGAGCCAGGGGGCCGTGGAAGAGAAGTCTGGTTTGTGTCTGTAGATAAAACAAGGTGGCAAGCTGCTGGGCCACCTGGCAGGCGTTTATGCAAGCACTAAGATAGTGCGAGCCCTTCCACCCTTTTCCACAAGTCCCAAATTGCCTTTGTGCGTTTACTGGCTGCTCTGCCCAGGCAGCCGCTGCTCATCAGTCCCACCCGATTGCCAGCGCTATTTACGCTGTATTTATCAGAGGGGTTGGAAACCGAGCGCCACAGTGCCACAGCACCGGGGATGCTTATGGAGCCCCAAAAAGGCAAGTTAGGGTTAGGGAGGCAGTCGGAACCAGCGAGTGACAAGTGAAGGCATCCAAAGCGGCCCTTGAGCTCCCGAACGGTGCTGGGGAGAGGCCCATAAGCCAAGCCCCGGGCAGAGCCAGGGCTGGGTGCTGGGGCCACCGGGATGGCAGGAAGAAAAGGGATGTTTTGTCAGCGCCGCACAGAGTGCAGTTTCATCCTCGCTGACCCTGGCGGACAAAGAACAAAAGGCGTCGGATGCCCAGGAGTAGGTTTTATCTGCCTGTGGAGCCTTCCCGTTATGCCTGGCATAGCTGAGTAACACTCGAAAAACCCAAGAGGCAAACAGTGATAGGGGCTGTTTATCTTTTTATTATAAATTTAGTATGAATGACCAATGGAAAAGTCACAATGGAGTACCAAGAACATTTTATCAAAATTTTAGCAGCATTTAAACAGTAATAGATTCCCAACCTCCTCCAGGCACCCCTTGCCCTTTGCCTCCCACCCACGAAACAGTAACCTTCACCCAAATGTGCTTTCCAAAGCCATGCAGGGGATGTAGCTAGCCATTTCCCCCTGAGCTGCCGTGAGAAAAATCTCATCCCAAATGCTGGTTCCCGTCCCCTCCCCGCAGTCAGCAGCACAGCAGGAGGCTGGCGGGCTGGGACATGGGATGGGACCCCCCAGGGGGGAGCCAGCATCTGCTCGCGTCCTGGCCGTGCTCCTCACGCCAGCCCCTGCATGGGTCAGCACTCCCACGGGCGCCCATACCTTCAACCACAAAACCAGGGCTAAGCCTCTTTCCTACCCACTGCTGCCCTTCGCTTCTGTACGTGGGGGTGCTGTGCACCCCGCGGTCCCGCTCCTGTACCTGAGAGTGAGTGGCTGTGGCTGGATGGACAGAAAAAGGGGAGACTGACGGTCTGCTCTCCCACTGGAACTGATAGCAGGGCCGCCGGGAGCCGAGACTGGACGGGGGAAGGTAGAAGGTGAGCAGTGAGATACTTCAAATTCAACCCACAAAATGAAGTTGGTCTACTATCAGCTAACGTGGAGAACTGTGGTCTGCCTACTAAGTAACGAGAGCTAACTTTTTTGTGTGCTTTTTTTTTTTCTTTAAAGTTACATTAAGACATGAACAGTACTATCCCAGCCTCGACGGCGGGAGCTTGGTGAAAACAATGTTGAATTAGAGGTGGGGAAACACAACACATGCCCACACGCGTAGACAACAACATAATATTGGCAAGCTATTCCCCTGCTTCTTTGGTACTTCCTAAACTTTCTTATCCAAAATATATAAGGGAAATGCACCATTTAAAAGTTACTGTTTGTAAGTATTTACACAGCCATAACCGTCACGCTATGATACACAAAGATCAATATGATATGAACAAAGTTATTTTATGAAAAGCACTTCTGCACATTTTATTTTGTTCCAGTATCTTAATAGCTTTAAAAAAATTCATGTGTTACGCAGTCCTGTACCTCGCTTCTTCTTAATATCAAATGGACAAGAAACATTTCCTAATCCATACTCTTCTTCAAAAGATTAAAAAATTGCCACCAAAATGATACACTATGTACAAATTTTACTAAATATTAAATTCTAGGCAATTATTTTCACCCCACTGATAATATAACTTAGGTATTGTTACCTACTATATGCATATATATTTCTTTAATATATAAGAAATGGCACCACATCACCATGTCACCAATATGACACATTGTTATGTACAGTAGATAAGAAGTTAGATATGGAAGATGGATCCTCTCCGACTGGTTCTTTCATGGGAACGCTTCTCCCCTCGGTGGTAGCTTGGCCGTTCCACCTTTTCCCAGTGGAGGAGGCTCTTCAGACGTAAGGCAGGATCCCGTACATCAGCAGCGCCATCACCCCGGCGCTGAACAAGCCGGCCACCGGCACAGTCACGAACCACGCCAGGAAGATGTTGCGGAAAAGGCGCCAGTCAACGGCCTTCTTGGAGCGGATCCAGCCGACGGCCACCACGGAGCCGACCTTGGGAGCGCGGGGAAGAGAGAGGGAGACAGGATATGAGGGGTGGGTCTGAGCGCCCATAACATGCCCACGGCCACACCAATGCCAGTCAGCTGATACCAAGCGATGCTCTGAGATAAAGGAGCCCCTGATGGTGACGATGGCTCTGTTCTGGTGGGGTGGCAGGAGGGCGACAATTCCAGGGTGCTTTAACCTTTATTTTTCAATGATCTCCTGTTTTTCATGGGTTTGGGGGTCAGCCAAAGGAGAATAAATGCGTTTCTGGGGTTTTCTCTGCTCTACTAGCTCCCAAATCAGCTGTGAGTGCAGCCGAGGCAGCCCTCCACCCACCCAGCACCTGACTCAGTCTGTAGGGAAGAGGGCAAGCGTCCACCAAGTCTGGCCAGATTGCAGTCTAAGTCATGAAAACACCAGGAAAGTTGTTTTTAAGGCTCTGCCAGAGAGTGTGGCATGGGGCAGACTGGGATAGCTAGCACCTGCCTGTTCTCTTGCTGGTTTGGGATGTCCTGCCTGTTCACCCCGCAGCTGCTGAACATCTGCATATTTTAGCCTGGCATATGGAGCTGACTCCAAACAGCACCTATATATTCCAATACTGTGGGCTATAAACAGGAAAACAACGGCAGCGTCAGCAGCTGAGCCCCCACCCCCACCCCGTAACAGCAAAGGTAACTTGGCAGGGGGCAGACAACGCAAGGTTAGACCCAGTACAGCTGCCCTACATCAAACTCAGCAGTCCAAGCCCTCCAGGGAAAACCAGCCCTTCTGGACCAGCCAGCCAAGCTAAAATCCTCCCTGCAGACAAAGACATCAGCCTGATGCTATGGGGCATGCAAACCACACGGACATCAAGAGGCCTGGCTGCAGGTGGGGAATGGATAAATCACCACAATGTCCTTCGAAGGCACTGCTACCAGGGCAGCTGGGCAGGTCAGTGTTTTTGAAGACAAAACACACCGTGGCATGGGCAAAGCTACAAGCTTTTCTTCCTTCAAATGTATTTTCAGTTAATAAGCCCGGGTATAAACCCAGCATATTATTTTTTAAGAAAGAACTGGACTGAGAAAAAACATTTCCCGTGAAAAATGATGCAAAAACTTCAGAAACGCTGCATTTTCTTTCTGCCCTGGAAGTGGCCCTCTGTGCTGTTAACAAAAACGTGTAAATCACTGCAAGTCTATTCAAAGCACATGGTAAAGCAGCAAGAAACGTGGAAGGAATATCTTGTTTTGAGGGAAAGGCAACTCCAAGACGCAGTTGGGCTTGTGCTCCCTGAAATGCCATCCCTGCCTCCTCTTCCCTGCTTGTTTTCTTAATGGGAGTATCAGTCCCTGCCTATAGATTAGAAGATGGGCTGCTCCGCATGTGCAGAGCTAGGAAAGTGATAAATGCTGGGAGGACAGGGAAGCAGGGAGAGAGAGGACAGGGATATCAAATCCGCATCTTTTCTTAAGACCTATTTAACTTCTAACTACCGCTTAACATTTCTTTTTGGAGTAGAGAGTTATTTGTGGAAGACCCTGTAACTCTAGGGAAATAAAGACTCAAAAGTGCCCGTGACAGAACAAGGGAAAACTGAACTTGACAGTCTAGGACTGAAAAGGCCTTGGTCTAAAACTTGATCTGATAAGGAAATCTGTTAGGTAGTATTTAATCTGAATACCCCTTGAGTGCACAATATGTTATTCTGTATTTAGGAGGTCTAAGTGTATTTAGGAAGTGCCCAGCTAAGAGGAGCCCCACACTTCCGACAATATCAAAGCGTTAACCCGAGGAAACAGCATTTGGTTTTTCAGCAGCTCAGCTGTTAGGCTCTGCTTTACATTTTGCACATCCTTAGCACCCGTCTGTCATGCTTGCAACAAGAAGCATTGCTTATTGAGCGAGCCTGCAGTCTACGTACAATAATCTCCAAGTCCTTCCTGAAATTTAAAAGGTATCAGCAATGATGGCATTGGTAATCTGTTTTAAACATGATTAAAGTTTAGTTTATTAATAGTGATTTTGATGGACTAGAGGTTAGGAAAGTAGCTAAAACTTGGGTGTAGGGACACTACACCATCTGCAGAATTTCAGATGACATCTACTTTGAGATTGGTTTGAAACCAGTGCAGTTTGCCTTCAGTATGCTCTGCTTAAAGCATTACAGAAATGCTTTTGGCTCTTTTGTTCCTGTGCAATGGCATATCATAAAAACACAACGAATGTGATCATTCCATCATAGCAACGCAGAGAGTATGCTTCAAACCCCCAAAATCCTAACAGCAAAATGGAGCTGACAGCGTTACCTCAGCAAAGTCGCTTCTGCACAGAAAAAGCATTTATCTTCTGCGCTCTGCCTTTATCCGTATGTGAACACATTTAACTCCTGTGCTCTGCCTTTATCCGTATGTGAACACACTCAATCTGTCACAGCTGAGAAATGCCTGTTTATTTCTACACCTCATATCTTAGAATAAGTAGCAGGCACTGTGTGTAAGATTCAGGATGATCATTTGCCTACCTGGGCAGCAGAAAGGCAAGGTATGCATTCACACCACCCCGGCTTTTCAGGGCTAAGTCCCAAGGGAGGTTGAACGTGTACAGGCAGAGCAATGTGGCTACCATGTTCAGACTCACAAATTCCTTTGGAGGCTCAAAAGGTTAGGTCTCTCCCTCAGGCCCTCTTGACTTGGAGGCTTTCAGAGGGACTGTCCTCTCCCCTTTGATTCGTGGCAAGGACGAAGGTGCAGTTCGGGCTCTCAGCAGGCACCAAGCGTGGAAAAGCTGCTGGGCTGTAGATTTAGGACAGGCATATTGGGCAGTGGCTACCTCACGTAGACCAAAGCCTCTCATTTAGGACCAAATGCAACTCCTGATCTGAGAGGGCTTGACAAATCTTTCTCAGAAGCTAGTGTTTTTCTTCCTGCTACCGATCTCCAGTTTGCCACCACATCTGCTCCAAGACCTGAAAACTGCTGCTCAGAGCTTTCCTTCATACTTGGTCTCCATTTTTCATTATAATCTATTGTTTCACCTCGAAAAGGTCTCCCTCCACCTAAGGTGTTCCACGCTGCTCCTTCTTTGCCATCAGTTTATCCAGTTGCTGCACGTTCAGTTGACTGACACCCCTTCAGTAGGGCTCCTGCTTTAGCAAATGCTGTTTTGCTGTGGAGCAAATGTTGGGGAAAAGAATAATTCCCACTCCCTGAAGCCAGAGGCTTAGGACTAGGCTCGCCTTGAACCTGTTTTCTTTTTGATTTCTAGGGCAAAATAATTTTTCTGCTGATTTTTAAGAAGGTGTTTCTGTCTCAATGGCTGACAGCGCTTTCAGAGAGGCATTTTCCAATGGAGTAAATGATATATAATAGTTCTTTTATTCCTTCACCAGGCCCTCGGAGAAAACAAGGAATACATCTGTTACAAGTGTTTGCTTTATCTTGTGTTGATCACTTCGGATCTTTCAACTCAGGATCTCATTTGGCTGAAACACAGAGCCAGTTATAATAATGTGACATCCTGGAACAGTCTAATCCCATTGTGGAGTGGATCTTCCCATTAAGAATGATCCATCTAATGAGATACAGCAAACTGCAGGGAGCAGACACACGCTAACCACATTAACTGCTTTTATGGAAGTAGTTTTAAAAAAGAATTATTTTGCTCTCCAGTTAGAAAAGGCCAAGCTTTTAACTGTGTTGAGTCAATGAATACCTCCTAATGCTGCTCTCTCATTAGCTTATGGCTTCCAAGACATATTCTTTTTAAATTCAGTCCATTTGTCTGCACCAAAGTGTATTTTCTCTTTTACGACAGTTGGCTAGAAGTGCTTCAAGCATGCAACTGGGATCATCAAAGCAGTATTATTCTCCCTGGCAAATTCCTCATCACGCATTTGATACACCAGTCAGCTTAAGGGGAGGTAGTTTCAGGCTAACATTTTTAGAAGTGGATCACGTTATTATTTTTCCCCTCTCTCCTTGGTTCAGAGGAACCAGAGTTCGACCAACGCCAGGAAATCTGAACAGCCTTTCAGAGAAGCTCAGTCTTGGCTGCTTCTCAAAGAGCTCTACAGCACAAGAAAGAAATGATTTTGCAATAGAGGAAGGCTTTCTGAAGAAATGGTTTTCACGAGAAAAAGGCCAATTGAACCAACTTGGGGCGTTGTGCAGGATGTGTGGCTTTCATTGACTCTTTCACTGGAAACCAGGTCAATGTCACAGGCAAGGATGCCCGGCTTCTTGCCAGCCTGCCTGCCATGCCATGGAGCAGTTAGTCCCAAAAACCTGCCTGCCCCAGCCCCGGGCAGAGCTGGAAGAGCTCCAAGGTCTTCAGGGTGCAGTAGCAAATCCTGCAGGATCTGGCTCTTGCAGGGCTTGGTGGTACGTCCTGAAGCAGAGGGGCTTTGCTGCTCTAGGGTCTCTGATGTCAGAGGGGCTTCCCCACGCCCTGCCAGGGGGTGAGCGATACAGGCAGCTCTGCATGTCCAAGAGCTTGGGAGCCCATGGGGAAGCAATGGAAAGAAGGATGGGATATCTGACGCAGGAATTTCCTGGGAAACAAAATTCCAAATTCCCACTACACTCTTCCAGCAGTGTAAATGTCCACATGCTCCCTGTTGCCTACAAGCAATATAAATGTCTTCTCACACAGCATATCATGTGACACAATTAAATTCTGCTCATTACCCAGCCTATATCTGTACTTCAAACTGGTCTTTTTTTTTAAAAAAAAAAAAAAAAGCCAACAACCTTGTTCAAAGAACTAATTACAAGGGCCAGATTCTGTCTTATAATGCACAAAAGTGAGAACAAGTTGGTTTAAAAGAAGAGAGACATTAAAATATTAGCTTAATTATGGAGCAGTGTTTTTCATACAGGTGGCTCTAAAATACATGGAACTGGGACCACACAAACTACGGGGTCTACATATTTTTTCTATATTAGTTCAATACAACCACGTAAGGGTGAAAGACGTTCCAGACTTTTGTGCAATTACTTATAGCACTGACTTTGCTTAGTCGTACCGGCTTTAAAAGCTGTCCTCGTTATTTTGCGATGGCTGCCGGCACGGTGCATCGCATAGTGAAGGCAATCTGCAACAATCAGTATCACTCGTATTTTGTTATGGTGCATCCTAGTGATGTGATGTACTGATGCGATCACTGCAAACTCCAATACCTTGCAATGGGTGGAGCTTATTGGAATACCCACATTTGAGGCTACAAGTACCGTTAGCGCACACATTACTTCAATGCAAAATCCACTGTGAAGAAATAAAAAAAAAAAAAGACAGATGGAAAACCTGTAGTAAAAGAGTTATATGCAGGAAATCCCATGCCATGCACTTATCAAGAAAGTGAAGTATAAATGATGAATGGTGCGCAGCCTCTGAACAAGGGAGAAATGCTACCTGACCAGGTTCAAATGGCACCATCGGAGGAAACCAGGTTCTTCCTGTAATCGTTTGCTTTAAAATTGAGGTCACGTTTTTGTAAGTGCTGTTTGTCTTTAACCACAGCTGTGGAGTTCATGCTGTGCCCAATTGCAATGACTTTACTGTGACAACTCCAAAGCATTTTTTTGGAAGCCTGAATGTTTTCCAATGTCGCTGGCACAACTGATGCACCTCCACCTAACCCTCCTCCGTGAGCGGCTGCTTTCCCCTCGCCGTGCCATTATCCGCTGGCTCGAGTGGCACAATTTTAAGATGAATAGTCCAGGCTGCCTTGACTGCAGTCGCTGGGCAAAGGCATACCTTGCAGTGTGTAGTACTGACAGGAAGTCCAACATTGGAAGCTACCACAACTGTGAACGCCGAAGCCAACTCAATAGTGAATCCACTGCAGGAAGCATAAGAAAACACTTCACAATCACTCTTTGCATCAGCTCGGACTGATACTGTGCAGCGTGCCAAAGTCTTACCCGTTTCTTCTTTCGACTGTTTTATCTCCGACTGATTTTTGTCATAGGAATAAATTAAGAGAACAAGGAAGGGCTGAATAATAGGAACGGCAGAGGCTAGTCATCTGTAGTAACCTGGCTGCACGGCTTACAGCATGGGGAACTTTTACTACTCTACGCTGCGGTGAATCATGCCTAATTAGTAATTTGGTTAAGCACCAGCAGAGGTCGAGTATGCCTTAAGGACGACAATTACTGCAATAAATACATATGGTTTTAACAGTCTGAAGCACACTGGGAAAGCCACTATAATCTTGCCATTTCCAAACGCACCTTCTGCCCCGTTAATTAGGTCATCAGCAGAAGACTGTTCACGTAGACCTCTACGCCTCAAACGCATTCAGTATTAGTTTACAGGGTTATCGGGTTTTCCTTTCTCTCTTTCTTTCTCTTTCTCATCCTTTCTTTCTCTCCTTTTCTTCCTTTTTTTCTTTCATTTTTTAGAAAGATGGAGAAGTCGCAGCCAGGTTATCATTAACATCAAAGCACAGCAAGTCCAGCAAACTGCATTATAAATCAAATACTGGAACAGTGATTTCTCAGAATGGCTCACGCACAAAGTTCACACACAACCCCAATGACAGCGGTGCACCTACCTTGAGGGTGTGATTGGAGTGAGGTCTTTACCCATGGTCTGGATAACTCTTCTACCCCAGACCCAGAGACCCACGCAGATCCCAACACCTCCATAAAACAGCAGCCAGACGGGAGTCGACGCTTCTTGCATTACACCACCTTGCTCGTAGATAAGCCAGAGCGCGACGAGGGGACCAATTGCATTGCTGGAGAAACAGAGAAACATCGCCTGAGTTACAAAAATGCAGATAATTGCCTTGAAAGAAGTCTCTTATTTTCTGTGTGATTTTTCCTCCTTGCGCGTGCAGCACTGCTCTGACTGGACCCTACAGGCAGCACCCTTTCTCGCTTGGAAAAGCTGCAGCAGGGGACTCTTTATCACACTCTTTATCTTTATCGCTGACTGCAGCGAATGCTGAAAGGAATTCTTTTTTACAAACCGTTTCCTGCAATGTCAGAGTTGGTAATACTTCGTTATGTCTGTTCTGGGACAAAACCCAGTTATTTTCAGTAGTGTGCTGAAATTATCTCAAAATTTACCAATTCAGGAGCTCTGCATCTTTAAAATTCAAGTATTAAATCAGCTCTTTTTGTCAAAGAGGTAAATTAATGAACAAAATTACCATCTCAGTCGAGAAGATACAAACATTATCTAGTCTGACAACCTCTGGTGTTTGGAGATACGATCAGAATGCAGTGGGAAGGTGACTTAGTCCTCTTCAAACGCATCGTAGAGCTAGTTGGGCTGGATCAGAGAGGACTTCTCGGTGACACATGGCTGGCACCAGCCCTTTTTGCTACCCTACTGCTGCTATCTGGAAAAACACTGAAAGTCAGCAACACTGAAGTCCCCACTCCTAATGCATGTCACCCAGTGCTGGTGGCTGGAGTCTCCGGTGCCTGGAGTGAGGCTTCTGACTCTGTTTATTCTAAAAAAGCATCAAGTTTCTAGAGGTGAGAGATAGAAGAAAAACTTGAAAGCTGGTATCCAGTTACTTTAGAGGCCTAAATACTAAAAAGCAGATGAGAACTTCAACATCCCTTTTTTTTCTGCGGCTCTTTTGCTAAACTGAGTAGCTGCTTGCCCTGCCGAGCACCATTTATCCACAGCCAAAAAAGCATAAGAAGCGAGGCAGTGCTGCACTTATGTCTAAATAATCACGAAAAGAGCAGAGCAAACCTGTCCAATGTCATTCAAAAAGTCTGAAAGCCCACAGGAAGCTCCCCTCTTTGTAAACTGATAAGGAGAGTGGGTCCCGGCGAGCGCTGCAGGCAGGGCCGACAGCTATGCTCGCCCCGCAACCAGGACCGGCTAAATTTAGTTCCTGGTCTCGCTCCAAAGCACACAGAGTAAGGACCAGTTTTAACGTCAAATGCTGTGCAAAGCAAGCCACTGTAACCGACAGTTAATAATTTACTTGAGTCCCATCTTTACCAGATACAAGGTGCTAGGGGCTGAGTGCGAATTGCCGAGAGACGAGGGTCCTCAGCATTGTAAAGCTCGGCGCATCTAAGCAACACGAGAGCCTCCGTCTTTCTCCTGGTCCTTGAGAAATCAAGCTCTAAACCCTGAGAAGAGGTCCTGGAGCAAAGTTAACTAGGAAGGAATTTTCCCTTGTAAACACACACAACAACATTCAAGCTGCGAGGCAAATGGAAATACTTAAAAATGCTCTTTGATGTAAAAAGGAATGAATAATTCTTATGGATTTTGAGAAAGATGCTGGAAATAAATTAGTGAGCTAACATGCATAATGAAATCCAGTGGGTTTGAAGACACTGGGTAGTACGATGAATAACTAAAGACACTTTAGATAAAGAGTGATTTCCACTAGCAAAAAACACTTTAGAATTCTGGCCTGATACTGCGCCTGAGTATGCATTTGATTAGTTGAGTTTTTGAGTGAGCGAAAGGATGGTACGTGAAAAGTCCTTAGTGACTAAATGTAAGAATTATTTTACCTTCAGGGAAGAAGAGATTCTCGATCAAAGCGTTTCTAATATTTTGAAGTCGGCCTGCAACTTCTTTGCCAGTGTTTTCAGGTGTGGATTAAATTACTCGCACAGTTAAATGCCTTACTGTGCATTGAAAAAGAACCTTCAGCCGATGGGTGCAGAAGGATGGAGAAAGGCAACTAAAACACTGATCAGATGAATAAAGAGAAATCTGATGATCCCTTCTTATAGTGCTGTATGACATGGGGACAACCTCCCTGTAACATGTACATTTGGAGCGAGCCCAGGCACCGATTCCTGACTGTTCTGAAGAGATTATGGATGGATATTTGTCAGTCCTAATGTAAATGGGAAGACAGAAAAGGCTTCAAAAACTACAGCAGAAAACTATGCTCTTTTGTACCAAAATCCAGTTTTAATTATTTGCAAATGCTACACCTCTGCGAATCAACTAAGCTTAATCCTCGAAGAAAAGGTTATTTTCTTATTTGTGGCAACGGAAGGCAAGGCAAAACTCTGCTGACTTATGCTTGGCCCCAGAGGATCTGAGCGGCTAATGCTGCCCAACAGATCAGAAGAGATGCCACTGACGCCCACAGAGGTAGCACTTCCAATACCTTCCCTGTAGGAAAAGAAAGCAGAGGAGCACTGGATCCATACGTGCTTGGAAAGGCAAAAAGATAATGAATTGCATTTTCATTTGTGCGTACCTGCACACCACTGGTTATCTATACCAGAAAGACATTTCTCCTCTCCCTGTAAATTGCATTAAATGTGACTTAAACGTTCAGCTCCTAGGGACAATGGCATCTCCCAGCCTGGATACCTACAAGTGACTACCAATGGCCAGCAAACCCCGCAGTGGTGCGCAGGTGGTGGCTCTGATCTACCACCATCATGGCTCTTCAGGGGGCTCCTTCGGCTTCTGGATTTGTTGATTAGGTCCAGTCCCGGGGGCTTGTGGTATCAACGCTTCCCATGCCAACAGAGAACAGCTCTAGAAGAAGCTGTTAGGCCTGTCCCACCACAAAACTGCCAAAAGCTCCCAATGAACACCTCTGACTCAGGAACCGAGTCTAGGGTCTTGGTACTGCATGCATCAGCTTCGAGACATTACCACGAGCATGTGCAATCAGCCATCCTTGGGACGAGGAAGAGTTCATCCAGTAGAAGACAACCAGTCCCGACAGGAGAGTAAGAGAGAAACAACACATCAAAAAAAGAGGTGTTGTTAGGTAAGAGACTTTGCTTGGAGACCGTCTGCGGTTAACAGATGTCTCCTGCTGCTGAGTGACTAAGCAGATGAACCACAAGGACGCTGGCTGGACTGGGATGGATGCGGCTTTCACAATATTTCGCACTGGTTCTATCTCATTTGACTCAAGACATGACTATCAGGAAAGCAGGCCTCCAATCTTCCACGCATTTGGCTAAGACCCATTTCACAAGTCTATTTTCAATGAGTGATGTTCTCTTACTCTCCTGCACAGCTCTTGTCCTTGCCTTAACTAACTCTCCTCTGTGCTGGAGCTCCAAGTCTTGTTTGTGGTAGTTTAGAGGGAGGAGAACAAAACCTGAGATGGTCACCCAGGGGCTCTGAACCCCTTTCTGCATTTATCTATATGTAAAACTGCCATTACACTCCTACGTAACTGAAGTGCTTTTGAGGATGTTACAGTCTTATTTAGCTATTGGGTTTAAGAACCAAGATAAGCTACTCCTGTCGTGGTATTACTTTAGTTTTGTACACCTAATTTTTCCACTGAGCATAAGAGGATGGCCATTACAAGTTAATTTTAGGATGGATTTATAAAATGTTACGGCATAAGAAGCCTAACTCCTGAGTCTACCTGTCATGAAGTGCATTCTCCACGTCCACCATTTTTCACCATCTCTGCTGGGCTCCGCCAGCCCCGGTTACTCGTGGGGCACAGGATTTGACAGCAGGGGCGGTGTGTAGGGACTGTTTTCCTTCCCTGGAGGCAGGATACAGGATAAAATGCCATCTACAGTAATGCTTGTACTTACAGACGCATGTCACGGTGGTTCAGCGAAGTGCTGCTGAGTGTTTCTGAAGTGCTGTCTGACCCTCATGACGCTTTAGCTAGCTCTCTCGACTAACGTGAATTGGCATGACTTCTCTTTTTCTGCTCGCTCCTGCCAGTTGAGAATCTGTCCTGCACCATTTATAAAGCTGTTGTGAAAGATAGCATCTGACAGTGAATCTGAACTATAAATAGAGTTGGCTTCTCCTCTCCCTTGTGAGACAGATAGTATTACTGACGAAAAAACCCCCACATTCAGCTATCATGAGACAGGCTTAGAAATTACAGTTTCCCATGCACACACACACACACACAAGCAGAGATTTTTAGGTACCTCTGGGTCACAAGTTCAGGCCCTTCTCTGGAAGAACAAGGACTACAAACTTTTTTTTTTTTTTAGTAAAAATTAAGGACTTTTTTCAGTAATGGAAGGATGGCATCAGCTGAATGCTCTATCACCAAATCCTGTCAAACTCGTCGTAACATTTTATGAACTGGCAACATTGCTATTACCTCACTACTTCTTGTTCAAGGGGACTAGTGAGTTGCTCAAAATGAAAATCTAACTGTACTTGAACGCTACGCTCTGAATAAGCTTTACGTTATAACCCACAATCTACACCACTAAGACCACTTGATGCCCATGCTTTGATTCTCTGCTATCTGAAAAAGCAGACTGTGTTTTAGCCACTTTTTCTAGTTGAGTGAAAGAAGCTTGACACATACATTATCACTGATTAAAGCTGAATGACGTGCAAAATAGCTGTCTGAGAAAGCTATATTAGGTTTCAATATTACGAATCTAATTACAAAAGCCCCAGTCATTTGACTATTTCCCAAACCAGGATTTCACAAACGAACTTTCCACTGGGCAAGTCAGTGGGAGGATATTTCTGAATATGCTGCAGTTACGCCTGGAGACATCACCCAGCTGAGTAAGGGTGCAAAGAAGATACGTCTGTATGTACCGGCAGGAAAAAAGTATGTCCTAATCTCCAGAGATCTCAGATTATCAAGACAGTTTTATCCTAGTTCAAATAATGGGACAGTTTCGAAATAGCATGCATACCATAGCGCAATAAAAGTGTATCACAGCTGTGCTCTGTGAAGTGCCAGCGTTGGGTGCGTTAATGAGTCGGGAAGGCTACGCATTGCTTCCTGCAGCTCAGTGCTGCGTGCCGTAAATCCTGGCCCTGAAACCCCAGCTCCCTGAAGCCCGGAGGGTCGGGTCCATCCTCCTCCTCGCCCCCCAGCATCAGCCTTACCCCGGCAAGCCCAGTCGCTGGCCCTGCTCACAGCAGGATGGGGAGGGATTCCCGCACCCACCGGAGCTCCCTGTTTCTGGCTGCTCTTGTCCGGCTTGCCTGCGTGACACAACAAGGATGCCACTTACCTGCACAACTGGGGACATGAGTGAAGATTCCTATCTACTCAGGACAGGCACTATGCTTTCAGGATGGACTGCTATTAAAAAGGGAAGAAATCAGATTTCAGGCTGCTCTCAGTAATCGTAATGGACAGATTAGCTTCCTAAATATTCTAAGTGATCTTGACTGCAGGTCTCAGGGAGGAAATAAAAAATATTGCAATCCATTTTGCAATCCAGCCTTATTATAGCTCCTTTAGACTCCTTATTTAGCCAGGGGACTGAATCCCACTAAGCCCTCTGTGCGCAGTGAGATACTGGCAATGTTCTGGCCCTTCCCTCCTTTAATCCCATTGCATTTACTTTAGGAAGAGGGGAAAAGGTGAGTCCCACTGCTGCTTGTGTGCTCTGACCTAAAACTCCAGTGAAGTCTGTAGGGAGGTGAAAGGAGAAGTTTCCTCTCCCTGTGTTTTGGGCAAGCGGGTATTTCCTAGTTTCACTTGCGTTGCTTTGCTTAACTGCTATCTGGTACCTATATGGTAGCAGTTCAGTTTCCCTAAAACCACTGAGAGAATGTGTAGAAATACATAAAAAACACTAAACATCTTTACTACAGCTCTGAAATAGTTTTACATCCTGTCTTCAGTAATGTAGCCTACATCGTTTGGATAATAAGAGAGACATTCTTTGTCAAGCTTGTGCCATAAATCTATATGGCATTACCTGCAGACTCTAACAGAATGACCCCTTTTTCCTATAATATCTAAGTACGAATACGCAAGGGTAGTCCTGATGTCCTCCATGTGAAATTTAATTAGAACAGCCACATTCAAACAATTTATGCGGCAAGAACTCAGCAAAACTGAGATCCCCTGTGCAACCATGAAACATTTTTTTCACCAAAACAGTTGTCAAGCATTGGACCAGGCTGCCCAGGGAAGTGGTCAAGCCCCCATCCCTGGAGGTATTTAAAAGATGGGTAGACAGGGTGCTTATGGACATGGTTTAGTGGTGAACTTGGCAGTGTTAGATTAATGGTTGGACTTGATGATCTTAAAGGTCTTTTCCAACCTAAACGATTCTACGATTCTATGATCTGCAAGCAGGTTTCTCCTCCCCACAGCACGTACCAGCTAAACCCCGGCACCACCTGCACCTTGGTGCGCACAGACATGGGCGGGCAGCATGGTCTGCGGTCACCCTGGTCAGCTGGAGCATCATGGTTCTGCTGCTGTCACAATAATAAACCACCTTCCTCCATCGCTGGAATCCATGAGCCCAGGGTAGATGCCTGCTCACACAAGCCAGGGCACGCAGCTCCTTCTGTCACCCCCAGGGCTTCTCCTG
>NW_009258755.1:2254345-2268119 GCF_000687185.1 Egretta garzetta
GAAGAGGTTACCCATTTATAGGAGAAGGAATCTGTATGAGAAAAGGCTAAACACATGCACAGACAGGTGCGTAGGAGCACAAGACTTAAGCTTTTTTCACAGCATAAACAGCAGATTTTTATCTGCAAACCTCACGTGGGCCTACAGCATCTTTCCATGGGTCATCCTGCTTCGATTGCAAGACTTCAAGGAATAACAAGCTGCAAAGGTTGCTTGAGTCAACAAAAGCACCTTCCGGTTTGCTGTGGATGGGCTGCAGGGCCAACGCACCGTTTGCTCATAGCTTTCTCCTTCCCAACCCAGTAGCAAAGCAGCCACAGCCATGGTTGTGCTGAGGACAGGAGATAGCTATGGGGTTAGCAGTCTTCTCCAGCCATTTCCAAAACAGCCCTTGTTTTTGGGAACTAGTTACTTCAGACATGCTTCCAGACTGTGAAACACAGCATAAACCCTACAGCTTCAGCAACTCTCCTGCTACCTGCGTTTATACAGGTAGGCTGTGGTGGCTGCAGCACTGAGCTCCAGCAGTCCAACTCAACCATAGGTGCAGATAATCCCTGCTGGCCAACAAAGCCCAGCCTCCCGGCCTCTCTGGAAATCTGGCTCTGAACAAGCATTTAGGAAGCTGGCAGTTTGCCTTGTGTCATGCTCCTGGCCCAGGTCTTTTTTTCCATCCTGCCCTTTTTGTTCTCCCGTTGCCCTTGCAGTGACATGCTCCCTTTGTGCTCGGGTGCTGAGCCAGTGGGACCTGCTCACTTGGTGCCACTAATTAAGTTCAACAACAACTTTTTTTTTTCAGCGGTTCTGTCCCAACACATTTAGTCGGGATTTTAAATTCTTTAGATTTCATTCAGCCCATGTGCATGATGGTGTCACAAGGCTCTCGGCCCAGCTCAGTTAGTCCCAGCCCTGGAAGGGCTCCAGCATCCTTGACACAGTGCATATAAGCTCTGCAGCAGGGGGGCAGGAGGGGATGGTCTGAACAAAACAGTCACCCAAATAAGGGGTTACCATGACTCCTTGTTTCTTTTAACGCGCAACTGCCCCGGCCAGGACTCCTGCTGATGTCAGCCTAAACATGAGCTCTGACTGCTACAAACATCAGCTCCTACAGCAAAGATGGCTGGTATCGTTATGATGCTAAAAAGCAGCATCTTGGAAGAAGCTGGGGTCTAGCTACCCTTATTATGAGTTAGTTCTGCAGTCAAAGGCAAAATACTGATTTAACTCTTCCAGGTCCAGGGGAAAAGCCTGGACAATGAAACAAGGGCAATCTCCATATGATTTTTTGCCCACTAAAGGGCTATCCAAATGATATGGGGCACTTCTGCTCCATGAAGTGTTTCTGAGTTGCATCGTGGTTCAGTCTGTGCCATATGCTTCATGCTTAAATATGCTCTATAACAGGTCAACCGTTTAACTACCTGCAGTTTGTAGTTTTTATATTAGTTTTCAACTTTTCTCTCTTCGCTTCTCTTATCTGCTCCTGTCCCTTCAAGGAATACCAGCAAACAGCCTAATGGAAAATAACTAGAAAACATGGGAGCAGAGTGACTTCCAGGATGGGGAAGGAAAATGTAGAAGACAAGTCCAAAGAAAAAGATGTGGACAATGGAGGTGCTGCCCTATAATATATGAGTGAGGAGCTTAAAACCAAACGCAGAGGAAAATAGGATTTTAACAACAGGATCCAAGGCTGAGAAAAAAACAGAAGAGGAGCTTGACAGCAGCACGTAAAATGAGCAGAAGGAAAGTGAATGAAGGAGGGACATGAAAAGATAGCGGCCTTCAGTGGAAGATGGATCACCAAGGCTTGCTTTCTTACAGAAACATGAACAGAAAGCCGTGCTACCAGCTAGGTTCTACTGCATTATTTTTAAAACAGGACACTGCCTTTTGAGCTCTGCAGATCTTTACACGACGTGGAGGAGCCAAGAGCCCAGTAAGAAGAAGTCTTCTGCTTCACTAGACAGAGGCTGGCAAAATGTCTCTGCTAGGTAATCCACAGGATAGATATCTGCATTCCTGGAGTGTTTTATCTACTCAACCTTTTTGGATACAAGGGGGTCTTTAATTTTTATTGCTTAGCTGGGACTCAGTACAACAGCAAGGATGGGTTCCTATCCAGTCCTACACCCATGACCACCCTCTTGCATTTCTACCAACTTTGACAAAATGAAGCTAACTTGTTCTTTAGTTTTGCAATTCCATGAATTCAGCTTAAGAAGAGATTTTGGAATAAACAGCATTTAATAAAAACGCGTGTGCTGGCAAATTTGTAGGATCACTGACAGAAGAAAAGATCTGCAAAATACTAAAAAATATGAAAGGATATCGCCAAGGCAACAAGCCAGTCCAAATGCAGAATTCTGGGGGAATGAGGCTGTAAGACACAAAAAAGCATACTGCACAGAGTCTAAACCTCATCTTTCATCCTGTCCAGCTCCTACCAACATCACATTTGATTTCTGAACTGACTGCGTCCTTACAGATCACTTCTAAAAAACTCTACCACCCTTGCCTCTTACAGAAAAGGCAAGTGATGCTTGCATAAACACGTGAGTCCTTGAGGAGTATGTATAGACATCAGCTACAGGGAATAAGGGAGCAGGGGCATCTACTGTGGTAGGCTGTGAACTTTCTGCAATGGTATTTGCCAGGGTACATTACAAGAAACATCAGTGGAGTTTGTCCTTTTTCCTACATTCCCCTCGGCACTCGCTGCTGGCCACTTGCAGAGCATGGGCACCAGCCTCCACGGGTCTTTGCTCTTGCCCAGTGTGCTCAGAGCAGGGATCCTGATCAATGGAGACCGTCCAAGAGGAAAGAAAGTTGCACCGCTGCCCTGCAGTCCAGAGGATGAGGGGACCCTGGACTCCTTCCCAGAGCCAGATCCCTTTGGATACAAAGGGAGTAATCACAAGAGCAAGGACAAGAAGGCTCTTCAGAAAGCCCTATTCTGAATTCCCAGGACGCTGGATGGATGGGGAGGGAACAGACATGTTTGTAAGTGGTTTTGAGATGAGCTTTGAGTTAAATCGGGTGGCTGACAAGAGCGGGGAGCAATAACTTGCTGAGCGGGACAGTGTTTGCCCAGATGCCTAAGGAGGGCTATGAAAGTTATGAACACTGCAAAGCCCTGCTGCAAATGCTGAAACCGACACCGGCAGGAAACTACAACCCAAATAAAGAACACTGCTTTGACAAGCAGCTTCGGAGTGGATTTCTCAGGAGACTTTATCACAATAGAGGGAAAAGCACCTACCAAATACCAAGTGGATTACTCCAGGCCTAGGGAAGAGGCAGTCCAGCCAAATCCTAAAGGAAAAATATGCAATGTTCCCAGGGACAGAGCAAAACCACCCAAACCGCCCTTCAGCCACATGTCACTGAGATGGCGAGGTGCAATAGGGCCCTGCAGATGAAGCAATGTTATAAGCAGATGAGCAATGTGAGTGCAGACGAGGAAGGAATAAAATGCTCTATTCTAAGCCTATATCCTACATCCTTCAGCCAAAAGTCTTGTACTTTGTGGAATAAAACAGAGCCGAGCCTTCAAAGGGAAATAAGTTGGCAAATGAGTGAGTGAAGAGACGCTATTTTGCAGGGGTCTAACTAGACAACAGAGGGCAAAGGGGTGCAGATAAACATTTCTGAGAGCAACTTCGAGATTTTGTCAGCTGTCTGAGTCAATATGAACATGAGAGAAAGGCTCCTGGAGGATGATCCTTTTCCTTTATTCCTGGGAAATGATGTTAATGCTACGGGATTTAAGGACAGAGACACTTAAGCCAAATGACTGAAGGATGAACTCACTGGCCTCTTCCAAACTCAAGTAGCAACTCAACAGTGACAGCGGCTCTGGATAAAATTCCCCAGTACTGGGGAGTACTGCCTACCAGAACTACGCTGGGAGATGGGAAGCTTCTTAAATGAGTGCTAGGAGATGAGCAACAGCCCATGCCCCCTCTCTGCATGGGGCATGGGAACGTGCCCAGGGCTCCTTGGGGGCAGCTCCCTTTATTTTGGTAAGAGAACTGTGGTGGCTGGAGAAGTTGTATGTGCAGTTTATGAACTTGTTAGGGCTTGTTAGATTTTCTGGTCTATTTAGTGGTACACTGACTCACGCGGTCCTAGACCCCTAGAAAACTCCAAGCAAAAGATTCAGCAAAGGGAAGTCTGTAAAGGCTGCAGCAATCAAAATGAAGACATTCTTCACACATACCTCTTTTCGCAATGTGACAAGAGTTGAAATTCATCTAATGACAAAGATAGTCCAAACCTCTCATTTGCTGATGGTCTCTGATCTTGTTGTTAAAATAGGCTGCGAACTCTGCGGGGGTGGGACTGTCCTGTTTGCTTTTACAGTGGCTGGCATGCCAGGGGCAGTCTCAGCGCCTCCAAAGCTTGCCAAAATTAAACCTGAATTAAACTAATTACTGCATAATTATTTCACAGTGAATAAAAAAAGATGTTAACGTTGAGAAGAAAATAAACCATAGACTGAGCAGCCCAACTCCTGGAAAGCACCAGGGACACCAGCATCACAAGCCTGATGATCATCTGCCTAAATGAATACGCTTTCCGACTGGCCAAACTGGCGAACCTTGCTCCAAGCACTTAAACTGTAAAATTGCTGGTTTATGAGATCTCATCCTCTTACCTGACATCATTACCTCCATGGGCAAAGGATCCAAAGCAGGCCGTTAAGATCTGGAGGAAATGGAAAAGTAGATGGACCTGAGACGTGTCTTTCTCTTCCTTATCCTCTTCCACGGGATCAACTGGGGGCCGGTTTGGATCTGCGAGTTCTGAGGCCAGCTTCATTTCCACCCCACCTTCCTCCGCCTCGATCTCTGCCTCGGCCACTGCGTTGCAATAGCTGGAGTAGCTGTCATAGCGAACTCGCTTCTTGGAGTAGGAAACAGTGTCGCCCACTAACTTCTCACTGTCCTCTGGAGTTGATGTGTCCGCTGCCTTAAAAGAGGAATGCACGGGCATGCCACAAATAGCAGCTGTGTAACAAGTATAACTGTTATTGCGTCGTAACAGTTTGTAGTTGTTTTCTTGAGCGGGCCTCTCATCAGTGGCCCTGTCCAGGTGTATTTTGTGGAGCAAGTCTTTGTATAAACCTGAGTCCTTGTGCACAGTGTGATAAACGTGGCCATCGCTCCTCATCTGGCCATCGAAGCTGAAGGTGCCATTGGAAACAGGAGATTTCACTGAGGTGTGCGTCATCGAAAACGCCCTTCCTAAAAAGGCAGATATTTAAAGTTTTTATTTCTACGAAATGTAATACAGAAGCCCCCTCCCTCCCTCCCGCTTCCCCAGACAATAGGAGGGCAGCGATCCGAGAGCACAGGACAAAGAAGATCAATTTGCAATACATACAGTGAATAAGCCAAGATTCAGTTCACTGCAAAATAAACTCTCTCATCTTCTGTGCAAAAAGAGCTTTGTGCCAGCGTTGGGTCTCCCCCAGACATGCTGTATGACCTGCAGCAAATCACTTGGGATCAGCTATTCAAAGGTGATACTTGAAGGTTAAATCCTCAGGTTCTCTGAAAAAGTAATTTCTATAAAATTCCTTTCTTGTAAAATAAGCTCTACTTTTTCTGAGGTTTTGTCTATGTTGAATAGGCGTAATAAGGATTTCAGGAAAGGTGGTTTACTGTAATTTCATGCTGACTTTGAGGTCACCTTTCCGAAGTACTTCTGTTTAAGAGACATTTCCATAACTTTTAAAAATAATTAAAAAAAAAAAAAGAAAGAAAAAAAGTTCATGTTCTGCAGAAATATTTCCTCAGCTATTCCAACATTTTGCATATCTTATTTCTATGAACATGATGACAGTTATTCCCACTGCATACATTTAACATCAGCATATGCTGCAGGGCACATGTCACAGCTAAGGCAGTATTTCTGAAGCAACTATCTTTTTCATTTGCTGACTTCCCGGATTTCCACTGTGCAACATTCAGAATTGGTTTTAGCTATTTTTAAACTGGAAGCACACACTCAAAGGGCTTCACATCACGACTTACTTGATTTTGTAAGAATCAGTTGAATATATTAGGCATTTATTAACCAAATTACAGGGCACTGCAGACGTTAGCAAAGTGATACCAAAGTCAGCAGACCACTAAGCGGGAGGGGTGCAATCCTACTACATGGGAGAACAAAAAGAACTTTATGCACACAAGCCTACTTCTTATAAATATACGTTCAGAAAACAATGCATGAGATTTTTCTAGTGGACAGGCTCCAAACGGTCATATGTTTGTCAACTAAAGCCCAAATCTTTTCATCTCCTGTGGTAGTATGCTAATCATCTTTATGCTGAATTTAACCTTCATACATCAGCAATTTGTGTTCCCTGTACTTTTCTACTGCTTAAAAGGACGGAAACACCATTAAGGATACAAAGTAAAGCAAAAAGGAAAATCATTTTTGTTTTCAGCTGTTTCTAAAATCGAAATACAGCCAAACAAAACATGATTGGTTTAAGATCTCTCTAGAAAATGTCACTGGTAAATGAGCATCCTTCCCAACAAGTGCTGAAGACAGGTTAGAGCTGGATCTCCCGAGGTCCCTTCTAGCCCTTGCCATTCTGTGATTCTGTGATCCTAAACACTAACTTACCATTTACAGCAGGGACCTACTTGCATTTAAGAAACCCTATCGAAACAGGGGGAAGATAAACCCTCTGTGTTGTCTTAGTTTCTTACCATACGGCACACGCGGGTGGTTTCCATTTGCAATAGTATCTGATGCCCCGGCAGCTTCTGTTACTGAGCCAGTAAGGGGAATCGTGCTCTCATCAGATGTTTTGGCACCAGGAAGCTCTTTAAAGACTGGTGTTTCTTCATCTTGAACTTTATCAAGGCTTTCATCTGATATCCTTGACAGTGCAGCATCTTTCTTTAACCGGCCTAAAGAAATAACAGTACTGTAATTTTAAACCCAACTTATCTGTCTTGCTGCTTATGTTTCCACTGTTTGCATCAACGGCATAGATCAACGTGGATACAATAACCTGGCTCCGTTTCACACACATTCTTTATTTATTTTTAACACTTACCTTTACTAAATTAATCTGAGAAAATTCTAGAGCATCTTTGTTTCTTCCTACAAAATTTGCTGAAGTCGGTAACTGAAGTAAAACACCAACCTGCTCATTTATTAATGAAATCTGAAACTTTTCTGTGTTTTAAACACTGCATTTGTTGAGAGTAGCAAAGCAAACAAGAAAAACACTGTAAAGCTAAAAGCTGTGATAAGCCCAACTTACTGCAAAGTTTAAAAAGTCACTTCAAGATAATAATTCTGGCAGATTTTTCCTCTTTGACATTTCCTTAATAAAATATAAAACGGATTATATTCCAGGATTTATTTTCCTGTTTCTGCTAGACTCTAGAAGAAGTGAGCACTGCAATGGATTGCCTAACCAGGTTTTGAATTTCTACCACTGCAGGTTTTTAAGAGCAGGTTACACAAATACATGAGGAATAGTTTAAGCACATCGTGCCTGTGGGTGGGGACTGGATTAGGCGACCTCTCAAGGGCACTTCCAGCTCTGAAATGAAATTTTCCATGGTTTTACATCACTCGCATTTCACCAAGCAACTACTTACTTTCTATTTTTCTCTTCATCCAGGGGCACACAAAAATCCAGACTAAGATGGCAAATATTAAGGATACACCAACTGATATTAGAGCAATGGCCCACATTGGCAGTACCAGTCCCAGTACTGTGAAGACAGAGAAATAAAACCTAAGCAAACCGTAAATTAACATGACTTAATTATCTCAGGCAGTAGAAGAGCAGTCTGTTGCAGAAAAGCCTGTGTTCACAATGTATTCAAAACCAACATGAATGAGCCGGTCATTTTTAACATATCTATCAGTTAATGCAGCCTTTAAAGGTCTTGTTGACAGGCAAACATTTGCAGGTTTAGTCTCCAATTCTCTGTTATCCCACCATGACCTTATTTCCAAAGAAATCAGGGGCAAAACTCCCCCATCAGGGCTGCTAAAACAAGTTTGCAGTGATTTCATACAGTAATGCATGTTAAACCATGTTGCCCATTAGAGTAAGTATTTACCTGCCCTTTGCTCTGGTCAATAAAGCCTGATGCTTAGCTTAATCTAAGCCATTATCTGCTTATGATAATAGCTTAACTTAGCACTTGAGAGCTGAGGTTTCAGTCCTGCAACGCACAGTCATGTCAATAACTCGTGTTCCTGTAAGTATCCCCCCGACACAGCTCCTTGCGCTTGTTCAATTAAATGATCAGACCCTTAATGAAGAAAGAGCTTGGACTCTGATCTTCCAAACCCATATATGCATGCCTATCTTGAAACCTACATGATTAATTCATCATTGTAAGTAAATGTTGCCAGGACAGAAGCCTTGGAGAGTAAATATGTATTTCCTGAGGATAAAAAAAAAAATGGAAT
This sequence comes from Egretta garzetta, assembly GCF_000687185.1. Lineage (NCBI taxonomy): Eukaryota > Metazoa > Chordata > Aves > Pelecaniformes > Ardeidae > Egretta > Egretta garzetta. Next base: position 2,262,806 of record NW_009258755.1, read on the forward strand.
CCCACCTTTTTATTCATACACTTTAGAGACTGCTAAGCTGAAACAGAAGGGACATTAAGATTCTTATTTCATTTATTTTGCTTAATGAGTCACTGCAGAGTGCCTGACCTACTTCTGCAGTACAACTAATGAGGAAATGTTGGTTATACAGCTGATTTACTGTGAAATATTTTGGATACGTAGCCAATTAGACTCAAGAAAAAGGATAGTTGAGTTATGTTACCCTCAAGGTGGGAACTTCTCAAGCTTTTTATTAATTTCAGTAATGCTATGCTATGAAGTAGAGTCTACCAACTGCATTTATCTAGTACATCTAGTGCGTCAGGTTTCAGAGAAAACAAATTTCTATTCAAAAAAGGTCACTTTCTACACCTGCTTTCTTAATTCAGGGGCATGTTCAGGAGTCTCTCTTCAATTGCCTGTTTGTTCATGGCTCTGGGGCAGTAATCTAATCTAAAGATAACATTTAATGACCAGAGTAAGCTTCAATAAAGCAGCTGAGAGCACTGAATCTTTTTTCTAAACTCTTTTGCTACAAGTGCGTGTTTAAATGTACACTGCTTCCATAAAGCTGCATATAAACATATAAATGCAAATATATAAACATAAAATGTGTGACTATAAACATACAAACATAAATATAAAAATATAAGCTCAAATGTAAACACAAATATAAATAAACACAAATGTACAAATGCACATAAAATATACAAATATGCAAAAGTGTAAATAAAGTCCTGAAAATGACATGTATCGTTTCCTTCTACTGAGTTGCAACAAAAACACAGCACCCAAGAAAGAAGATGCATTAAATGCAGAAACAGGCTTGGGGCTTCTTATCATTGAAGGGAAATAAAGAAGTAAATTTAATTAATAGGCTCTGTGCTAGGTCTGCTGGAACAATGACTCTGCTGATTTCAGTGGAGCTATAGCGTTAGACTGAGTGCAAACAGCCTACCTGCTCCTACCACCCGCTCTGAACTTTCCCTCCTTGATGCATGCATCTGCAATACCTCTGAGAGCTCAACACATGCTCAGATTTACGAAGCCGAAGCTGGCAGCTCAATATTCCCCCTTCGTCTAAAGAGGGATTTTCTTTGTAGCTGTGCTCTTCCCCACTTACCAGAGCAATCAGGAGGGTGTCACAAAAACACGTGCACAAACAGAAGCACATGGGCAGGTGTATGATTTACTCTGGCCCTCGTTACCTCCTAACGCAGGAGGCAACCGTGCGGTGTCAACAGCTACACGCTGGCCGAGCATCACCGTACGTGGCGGGAAGCCTCCCTCCCACGCCTCCTGCCACGGACACCTCACTCACCTGGTGCCCCCGTGTACATGATGGAAAACACGTTAATAGCGATGGTAGCAGCATAAAACACTGGAAGTGCGCGGAGACCGTTGGGCACAGGGTCTTCCTGCATAGAAATAGGGGGATAAAAGGAAACATTAGCTCGATTTTCCACCAGATTAATGTCAGTGTGAACTGCCATGAGGAAAACACGTGCTCCCGAGTCAGTGCCAGGCAGGTGGAGCTTTTTGGGTGATGGTGAGGAAAGGATGGTGACCTGTCTGGTTACACCCGAATCCACAACGCTGATCCTGGCAAGCACTGGCATTCTGGGGAAGCTTTGAGACTGTTAATGGGAACCAGGGAGATGGGTTGTACTTTCAGGTCAGCTGCAGACCTGCTGGGTGACCTGGGGGCAGGTTTCCTTCTGCGAGTGTTTTCTTAGCTATCTTGTCTCCAAGGTGAGGAGTCCCTTTCACTGGGCGCAACTGAAGGGTACCAAGCAGGACAGGGCTTTGATATTTTGGGGGGGGGCTGCAAGCATCTGTGTAACGTGTCCATTGCAAAATCTTATTCCTAAACCTCTTGGTTTCGATGGAGACAGCCTGGCACTTTCCACCAGCTAACAGAAGTCTCTGAAATATTAAGTGCCTGGCCACATTAAACAGGTAACACACATAAAACGAGCGTGCAATGCTTAGCACGCCGCCGTGCCGGCTGCCCGCCGTGGTCTCGTGCCCTCGGCGCTCACAAGGAAAGGCTCAGCTGACAGCACAGCGGAAACACGCCGTGCAAGCCACAGGAAAAGCCTTTGTGAGGAGACTGCTTTGGCCTTTGGAGGGGCTCCGCATGTTTGCAAAGAGCCTGGCGAAGCTGACGGCTAGCTAATGTGGTTTTGTTTCTTGCTGCCATGAGCTATAAAAGGGAGCTGAGAGGAGGCTGCGGCTGCCCCGCGCTATGCCCCAGTCCCGAAACGTGATGCAGCACGGGCTGTATCCGCAGGGCCAGCTGCTATTCACAGACACCCCCAACAAGGGCATGAACCCTTACACCAGGCCACAGACTCACAAGCTAAAAAGCTGCACTTTTTTTTATGCACACACACAACGCAAGTCGCTACCTGCTTATGCCAGAAGCGCTACAGATTTTCCTACTTTGTGAATGGCACAGATGGCAGTCAGAAGACAATTTCCTTAGCTTGAACTTTTTCTGCCTCTTGAATGCTTAAATATGTGGCTTTGTTATACCAGAGTTCATGTGATTTTGATGACTAATTTCTGAAGTTGTTAGGTTTTGAATGCAATAGAGGAACTTTTCCTTGTCCTTTATGCAACTTGAGTAATTTTAAATTCAAAGCTGAGTCCAAACAAATCTATCATCTGCTTTTATCGCTGACATTTATTTACATCAGAAATAAAGAATGATGAAGCTGAGATTACAGGTGGTGTTATATATAGCAAAAGAATTAATCCCTCATCTATTTAAGTTCCCTGTATAACTGCTAATATTATTAGCAGTCCCTTATTTTAGGTCATTGTCATGTGCTGCACTCCCCCATTTTAGCACGTTGAATGGTGTGAGAGAAATGGAAAGAGCAGATAAAAGTGTTCTGGTTTCCAGTTCATGCTGGGTGGCAGGCAAATCGTCTTCCGCACTGGAGATATATGGACTTATGTTACCTCAAAGCTGCCACTTTTGACTGAGGTCACTAAAACCCATCGAGTCAGGTTTCTTGAGAATCTAGGAAATATGCAAATGCCCATCTTCTAATGTCTGATGTGCTAGAAAACCAAAGCTTAAAATTTCACAACTATGAAATACCAATTAGAGTATCTCCAAGGGAGGACTGTTCTGTTCAAGTAACAGTCAGAACAGCTATCGTGAGGCTAAGTCAATGCCAACAAGTTGGTACTAATACAGAAGCAATCTCAATGTTCCATCCTTTAATCAAACAGAATATGCAATATTAATTATCACGTAGCACCTTCTAAGCCTCAAATACTTGTCAAATTACTTACTCTGAGCTTTCAGAAGTGCTAAGAGCAAGTACAGTTCCAATGGTTATAAAAAAAAAAAAAAGACTGGTCTCCTGTCCAAAAAGCAAGCCACAAACTTTCAACTCTGGAAATGCCAGCACTCAAATGGGAGGCTAGAACACAGCCTTCATACCAAGGACTCATTATAATAGTGAAATTTCTTTACCTTGTTTAAAATGAAGAATCTAATCAGCACAAAGAGGACTCCAGACATCAAGCCAGATAACAGTGGGGAAATAAACCAAGAGGCAACTGTGTTGAAGAAAAGAAAGAATGAAACACGAAATAAAGAGTATTCTTGCATAACGGTTAAGTAAGTAGTTAATGAGCAATAAATTTAAAACAGTTCTTGTACAACTGGAATGAATGTTGCGTATGTTTACTTACAGTTCGTGCAACTCAATGTCCACTGACACTCATGAAAGTCGAAGTAATGCTAGGCAGTATTAGAAACATCAGCCAAAGTACTCCCTGCTAATTTTGCAAGTTCAGCAATCAAATTCATCAGGAAAGTTTCCGGTCGTTTGATGCAGAGTGGACCAAGAAAGCCCTGTCATTTCCTAATCACCATGACTATGAATGTTGCAAGCAAGTGGAAAGCAACTGCATCTAGCAGAATGCCATGCTGCTCACAGGGTAAAAGTCTTAATTTCCAAAATGCCATATAAGCATCAACTGTAATGAATAATGCGCGTACATTTTTTGCAGACCAGATTTGCAAGTGTCCAGGACTGATTTAACTGAAGTAGGTGGCAAAACTCCCACTGATTTCAATAAAACTGGATTAGGGCAGCACTCTGGAAATCTGATCCAGGGTGATTTATTGTTTGCGGCATGGTTAACAGACTGATTCTGCTGTCATCGCAAACTCTCTACTTTCAACAGAATTTTAAAAATATGCATTGCTCCAACTTCTCTAAAGCTCAATTGTATTTCTTGTGCCTTCAGCATCAAAACCTTTTAATACAGGGTTTAGGCTGTGACTCGGGTTACAAGGCTTCCAAAACAATAATGAAAACTCCTTCACACCCCTGCTTGGCTGTGCTGATCCTGGCAGTGGGAGGCTGTGAGTTAAACATGTGCTATATGCCCAGCTCTCGCCTCCCTGAAGCTGGTGGGTGGAGAAACATGACTGTGGGCATTCACATGATGGCTAGTGTTGCTGAGAGCAAGAAGGAGGTGGTATGAGCTGCCATGAAAAGAATTAGAAGAGGAGGAATGTCACCTTGAAGCAAGTCTCTGAGGGACAATGTCTCCTCAGTTTACCGCTGGGGAAGTGCAGCCTGCGTCTCACCCCTGACGCACTGCAGCCCTTAATGAACACGGCATCAGTGCATCTTCTGAATGACAGGACTGGGGTGGAAAATAATTTAAGGAGGGAGTGCTATCTGCACAAAGCAGATTTCTGGGAATGTTTTTTGCAGGCAGTGCATGCTATTTCACATATCCTCATGCTTAATAGGAAATAGCACTTACCAATCTTGACAAGCTGCATCCACTGGACTCCCTGTGTGCCAATTGCCACCAGAGAAAATCCAATTGTAGCACCTACGATGCAATGGGTCCCCGATATTGGGAGTTTCAAGAACGATGCAATCAGCTGCCAAACAGCAGAACCTAGGAAAAAAAAGACCAAAACATGTGGTATAAACAACAAGAGTAACAATAATGTCATGCAGAAAATTCTTCACCACGTACTCACATTCTTTTACGAGCGCTGCCTACACTCCACATGCACAACAGAGATCTCCTAAAGAGAGTTTTGCCCCTGTTCTGTCTCTGAAAGCGATACTAAGACAGTTTAATAGCAGCTTTGAATACTGCATCTAACTTATGACTTTCTATAACTAACAGCTCTTTACACTGCACAACAGTTCTGCTTTTTTTTTTTTTTTGGAGGCTTTCAGCATTTAATCCCCAGTATCAATACAGTCTGGGAGAAGAAAGGATCAAGAGCAGCCCTGCCGAGAGGGACTTGGGGGTACTG
>NW_009258755.1:2268482-2276806 GCF_000687185.1 Egretta garzetta
AGCTGTGACAGGACAAGGGGGAATGGCTTTAAACTAAACCAGGGTAGGTTTAGACTGGATATAAGGAAGAAATTCTTTACAATGAGGGTGGTGAAACACTGGGACAGGTTGCCCAGAGAGGTAGTGGAGGCCCCATCCCTGGAAGCATTCAAGGCCAGGTTGGATGGGGCTCTGAGCAACCTGATCGAGTTAGTGGTGTCCCTGCTCACTGCAGGGGGGTTGGACTAGATGGCCTCTAGGGGTCCCTTCCAACCCAAACCATTCTATGATTCTATGATACTATGATTTACAGCCTGTCTGATTAAATACACAAACTGCTCCCAGTCTGCATCAAGCTTAGAAAATCTCATTCTTGAGAGCTGGACCTGGAAGCCTCAAGTGATCAGTGTGAGGCGGCTTCCACTGTTTCCCTAATGAACTACCCAAGCTCCTGAATTCAGATGCTACTAGGGAAAGGCTCAAATTGTGGGGCAGGGAGAGTTTATGCCTCTTCTCAGTGACGCGTGGCCATCCGGAATCCTTGACTGGAAAAGTGGACTGAGGAGGGGATAGGGACTCTCTCACTGCCTTCATTTGCAGCTCATTGTGGCACTGGAGAAATTCAAAAGTGCAGAAAAGGCTTACCTTAGCCATGAAGTAGCCAAAGATACCCTTGGCATAAGGAAATAAAAACCCCTAACTAAGGGACGGTGGCTAATGGTCTATAAAGTAAATGTGATGTCTGGTGTCCCAACAGACGTCCCAAGGAAGGATGTTTGCCAAAAAAAGAAAAGAGAAGAAAAAAAGAAAAAAAGACTCCAAGCACCAGAGAGGATGCCTTGTATTTGTTTTCAGTCCCAACTTTCAGTAGTTAGATCAGACCACAGCTGGACACCAAGCCCTTGAGCACGCAGCCCCATGCTCCAACTCAGTTTCACATTGCAAGGACCCAGGTTCCCTGCTCCCCTTGCAGTGGCACTAACCTCAGGACACCAAAATCATTTTGGCAGTGACACAAGCTTTCTGTGGATCTTGCCTAATATTAGAGAATTCTTAAAAGGATCTCTTCTTCATCTTAAGACTTCATGGCCTTAAGACTAAATCTTCATGTGTTAAAGAGGCCCCAATGGCAGCAATCAAACTGCCACGAGAGATCCCATATTTTCTGGCTCGTGCCACTTCTCTTTACAGATCTGCAGCAGACACAGGTGACAGAGTAAGGTTGCTGAACATAAGCTGTTACTCAGAATCTCAGCTTCCATCCTCAGTTCCAACAGGAGAGGATGGTTTGAAGGTCTTGAAACGGAGCCATCTGCAAGTGGTGATTTGCTGGCATCATATGCAGCTACGTTTGGAAGTCAACCAGTTTGTAAAACTGATCTCTCCTGAGGTACTATCCCAAAACAACTGGTACTCCTGTTGCTATTGGAAATTCTAGATCAAACAAGGAACACCTGCTCTTTAATTTTTTGGCTTCTCTTCCCCTGTATTAAAATAAAAATAAGTGCACTTTGAAACCTTTGACATGAACTTAGAGACCAGCAAGTGGAGGTGAGGTGAAAGAGAAAACAGATGGTAACATCTGTAAAGAGCCAAATAGATAAGCCAGCCACAGATATATAATTACAAAATACTCGGTCTAAAAAAATAGGGACAATGCAACCAAGCCGCAGCTGCACTGCAAATATGTAGTGAGGGACGTTTTTTTGCTGAGGGGGAAATAGAGAGAGTATGGCACTATTTCTTATTTAATCAACAGCACCTTGAAAACAAATGGGAGAGCAAGAGGGAAAGTGGTAGAGGACAGATGGATGGTCTGAGAAGGTCAATGAGTGGCCTAAAGAAGTTTAAGGAAGCACATTAAGGAACAGAAGAAAATACAAATCAAGCCAGAACAGGTCTTTCCTCTGGGGCTTGCAATGCCTGAACTACCTACATCAAAGCTTTAACTCCTCTTTAACTTAAGATGCATGTTCCCAATTTTTATCTTTGCAAAACTAACCTAGGAAGCCGGAGGCTCACTAGGCCTGTCACAGAGTCCTGAATTCAGACTCTTCACACCTGCTGACACCGTGGCCACACTCCCTTTCCTCCCGGCTGCTGTCTCCTGGAGAAAGAGGGGTGGCTGTGGACTGCCCTGACCCAGAGTTGCCAGTGCCGGCTTTCAGCTCAGGGTGCATTTCGTGCTCCCCTGCTGCTGAAGGCACCGCATCCATTCTCCTGAGGTTCCGGTGCTGTTCAGCCAGACATGAGCCCCCGTCGAGTACCATGCCACCTGCAAGACTGGGTTAGTACTTTGCTATGCTAATCCTGGCTGGGATGTCCTCCCTGTCGGTGGCATCTCCTCGGTCACACCAGCTGCTGACTTCAGCTCCCACCAGGATCACTGGAACAACACTCGGGCAATTCCTGACAATAACCTGACAATTAGTTAATGCTAGGGAAGTACTACAATTTACTCCCAAGAGTCCCTAACTTCCCAATTGCCTAACAAACAACATTTTAATATGCTACAAATTATTACAAAATGTTACATTTTAAAATTTTAATCCCATTGCTTCCTGCTTCCTTTTCTCTTAGGAGAGAAGGTTGCCCTGAAAATCACCATCTGCTGTTTGCTGCAAGCATCAAAGGATCTTCCACCAACATCTGGAAAGAGCATACAGCGACTTTTGGTCTCTCCCAGACTGTTGACTCATTTAAGCCTCATCGAAATTCAGAAGCTAAGTCCATTTGCAAAAACATGATCATGAGGCATGAGAGAACAGGGCGGGCAGGCGGAGAGAAATGCAGAGGGAAAACAGAAAGAGGAAAAGAAAACATCCAGGAAGGCTCAGAGAAAACACAGAAAAAATATCACACACCCAGAGAAAAGCTGGAGATGGATTTGAGGGGAAAAAAAAAAAAAAAGAAATCTGTAGTTGTAACCTGTGATTAATTCTGAGATTTAAAATGTGGAATTTCTTCTTAATGCCCTTACTGGAGGAAGGGAATGCAACTGGTCATGAAGTTCACACAGGCTTATGTAAATACGCATGCAAATAAGTTGTTTTCTTTGAGCTTCTGGCCAGTTGCCTCTGCAGGGGGCATCTGAGACTTAAAACTTTGCCCGGCCAGGATCAGGATGCCAGAAATAGACACAGAAAAGGGAAAGGACCCTTCCTTCAACAGGGACCATGAGTATCAAGAACGTAAAGGTCAGAAGACACAGGTCACTTACATTTCAGACAGAGTATGCTGCACCAGGGCACATGCCTGTGGGAAACGATGGAGCTGTCTCAGGAAGCAGAGGGCTAAATGATGCGCATGGAGTGGTACTAAGAAGCCACCCCACAGCTTGAGGGAAAGACCAGAAATCTGCAGCTGACCTTGCAAGACATTCACCTATCTCACATGCAGGTCCTGCCTGAAAACTGGGGGGGAGGGTTGGAGGGAGTAGGTGGAAATAATATTTAGGTTAGGCTTAAGGAAGAAAATCTTTGAGTGGAGCATCCCTTTCAGAGGATGCTGTGATGCTCGTATGAATCAAGTTGCCCTGTCGTGGGATGCCATGGACCTGCCAGCCTGAAGAAGCGGTGGTGGGATGGGCAGGCTGGCCCCTTGCCTGGGTTGCCTCTCCCACAATGAAAGGGTTTCCCCTCCTGCCCTTTAAAAGCAGGTTTGCTATTGATCCTTGAGGGAGCTCTCCAAAAGCTCGCAAAGCCTCTTGCAGATAAACAGAGTAAATACCCGTGGCTTAATGTTACTTACCTCAGAATATGCTATTTGTTCTAAACGGAGATTAATTTAACTGCAAACGAAAGCAGGCAGAGCAAACGCTAAGGTACGCTGAACTGCTGTCGGTTTGAGTCAGAAAAAATAAAAAGACCTTAAATGTCTGTCTTTAGTTTTGCTACGGGAAAGGGTGAAGTGTATGATTAATTGCAATCACTCAGCTAGACAATCAGTTTAAGCAAATACGTTTGGATTTTCTGTCATTTTTAAAAATTCCTTCTCATACGTATTTATTGCAAACTGCTATTTCTGTAGGGTCTTCTGTACAGTCACAAATACTATGCTTACATCTTTTCCATTTACCATCACAAAAATCTCCAAAATAATTTTTTATGTACCCTAGGAATACATATATATAATCCATTAAGTTAAACATTTTTTCTTCTATTAGTTATATGGCTGAACCATTGAAAAATGTAAATGATTAGAAGCATTTAAAAAACATAGGAGACTAAAAAAGCAATACAGGACCCTTCATTCACACAAAACCAGACGTGCAAGTCCAGGAGATGGGAAGACTTAATTAACAGTATTCGCAACGAACAGGACGACAAGTACACAGTGGAATGTTACTTGGAATAGGAAAGTGTTACTTACCAACCATTGCACTCACTTCTCCTGCCATCAGCAGTGGGACAGTGTCGTTGTACAGGTTAACATCAATGATACCTTTCCGAATTGTTTCTCCTACTTTTGCTCCCAGTAATACTGAGCCAGTGGTTTCAAAAACTGAAGCCAAAATGCAAGCCTGGCGTAAAGTAACAACACCAGAGCCCACAGCCGTTCCGAAAGAATTGGCAACGTCATTTGCACCAACGGAAAAGGCTAAAATAAAAGCAATGATAAAACCCACAATGACCATCCACAGGTGCTCATCCACTGCCATCTTTCCCCAAATCGTAGATTAGCTTCCCCTTTGCAAATAGTTAATAGTCAAGGCTGGAGGGCACCGCAACGGATTTGGAAAGCAGATTTCTTGTAAACAATGAGTTCTCTCTGGAAAGTGCTGGGTAGTGTTAGAATGTGAAGAAACTGCTAACTGCTGATTTTCAAACTACTATAAATACTGTTCATTTGGCTGCCTTCGGTCAGCAGTGAAACACATTCCATATTTTGCTCCCAAACCGGTACAACTGCGATGTTCTGTCCTGCAACAGGGAAGAAAAAAAAAGAAAAGAAAATTAAAAAAAAAAAAAAAAGGAATACTCAGCAGAGCCCAAAACAATGCGCGTTTTCAGAAGTAAACAGATGATTTAAACCCACTAATGGGGTCCTACCTCGGCATGTGACTGCTCTAATCATAAAGCAATTCAGAAAAGGTTAAAATTAGGTCACCTCCAAAGCAATATGTTTCCTGCAATATCACTGACCGAGAAAATCTTTTGAGCAATTTAAAAGGATTTAGAAAGGTTGGGGGTTTTGTTTGTGTTGAATTTACTGAGCAGTGCGATAAGCCCTCTTTCTAGAAGGAGGATTCTTCTTGGCTCTTTCCACCCAGTGCATGTAAGACATATAGAATACATAGACCTTACCATAAAGCCCAATTCCCAGCTGATGTCTATCACCTAGCTCCACCGACCTCAGCAGAGCTCTCAACATTTTATCAGCTGCAGCCAGGGATGCACTCCTTTGAAAAACAATTTTATCTCTATGTCTGTCTAGGAAATGCCACCGAAAATACTCTGAAGAACATTAATATTCATCCATTGCTGTTATCACATCCCATGCAGGAAGAATACAATTTTCTCACAGCTTCTCAGTCACTGAGACAGCACGATAATTGCAGTATTCCCATGTATCCCTACAGATCTAGAGAAGTCTATTAGCCAAGTTTAACTAAAAAGTTGAGCTCTCTGCTCTTCCCTATGGATGGTTACCAAGAGTTATTACGTTCAGACTGTTGTCATAGATATCTTTTAGTATTTGTTTTGATAAATTCAGTTCTATGATTGCCTTTTGAATTACATCCTAATTAGTCTCATCTGAAAAAAAAGAGTGAGCTCTTCCAAACCAAGAAATGGACAGAGAGAAAGGGACTTCAAAAAAATAAAACCTTCACAATCCAAAAGACTGCTAAGCAGAGCGATAAGGCCCACACTGATGTCGAGATGGTCAAAAGCCAGAAGCAAATTTGCGCAAACCATCTTGCAAAGCTCTTCTGAAGGCTACTTCTCTCCTGCCAGCAGCCACCATGAAGACATCCCATGCCACCCCCTGCTTCCCTGTCCACGCTGCCTGGCTCCAGAAAAGTGCCATTTGAGAGGTGGCAAGGGGTTAAATGAACATTTAGCAGTAAATATCCATCGGCCAACTCCACATGTTTTAAGAAGCATTTCAAGAGATCAGATGAAAAGCCCCAAGCCCACCTCCTGCTCGCTCTCAGTTTCCCCACAGCCGCTTCAGTCTCACCCACATCCACAGTTTCAAGACCATGCTTAATTCTTTTTGATGACCCCAATGCAATGCAGGTCCTGCGGTAGCAAGGAGGAAGGATTTTTGAAACCTCTGAAGTGATGGCAGAATTAAAAATTAAAAGAGATTTCACATATTCCTGAGATGCTGGATCCTTGGGAACAACCAAGAGGAAAATACCATATCTATGCGTAAGTGTTTCCTAGAAAACCCTTAAGCTGATGTCAAGTATTGATACTTTCTCTAAATTTACATATTCGGCAGAAAAGATGTCCCCCTCTCTTTCTCCAGGCTCCAAACTGGCTGAACAACTGTTGCGCCAGCCTTTTCCAGACATGGCGCAGACATCAATCCTTGAGTGCCTTACACTCTAAAATAACATCTCTGAAGGTCTTAACGGCTAAAAACATTTGTATAAGGATTTTTATACTCTGAGATAACATGAGAAAATGAAGCACCAATGCATTTTTGATACTTGAAGACTTGTTGCCTTTTTATAATTCATGAGCACCCAGCCCAGTGGTAAAGGACTTGACAGAGACAGAACAGGCTAATGATACTTGGAAGAAACAATTAGAGTTAGCACTTGTTTGCCCGTGAAGGAAGACAAAACTCCACTAAATTAATTCGTTAAAAAATTTCTATTGCGTATATCAGATTTTTGCTAGGAGATGAAGCGGGCTTCATCCTGCATGGATTTACACAGTACCTTTGCCAAGCCAGCCTCAGCGCCCCAGTTTCCTATCCTGAGAATGGGAAAGCTGACTGAGCTCCATACATGCACCCACAGATGCTGTGATTATGAGAGACCCATTCCCTTCAGACCCACAAGGTGGAAGCACACCCTTGTTCCCAACAGAGATCTGTCTTTTCCCCACTTATCAACCAACCTACCAATTTACCGCAGTGCCCAAATTTCTGGGATAAGGGGGGGAGACTGTGACATTCCCCCATGCCACGGAGTTCACGGGACAACGCTTGCTAAATCTGGCTCCCCCAGCCACAGCGAGTTCCTGCAGCTTCCAAAATAAACCACTAAGTCACAAGGTTGCCTTTATTAGCTTTCCTGGGAGAGGAGGGAGAACTCCAGATGGTCCCAAGGAAACTGAGACTTCAAGAGTGTGTGTATGCACTCTCCTAAAACTCCTTGCGAAGGCCAAAGAGCCTCCGTCCCAAAGTCTGTCGGCGGGGCTCTTGGCAAAGGGCTCAGAGGGGCAGCTACATAATCTCCCTTCCCGGTGAAATGGGATATACGGCTTCGGGAGAAAAGGATGTCTTAAGTGAGAAGTCACCCCTCCTGTCATTTTATGCAAGGTGGCGGTTCAAACTAGAGCTTCCTCCAAAACTTGGGAGGCTCGACTTGACATCCTCTGTGTTTGCACAAGCGACGGAGCACAGCGATGGCCAAGCCTTGCCTTCAACAAGAAGAAAATCAAAAGGAAGAGAGGAAAGGGAATAAACACACATTTAAAAATTAACATGCAGGCAGCATTTGAACGGCTAGGTGTTACTGCTTTCGACCTTAAGTAGCTGTGAGAGATGTTAAATGTTTAAAGGAAGAAACAGAAGGGAAAAAAAAAAAAAAGGGCACATCTCTGCTGAGACAGTTCTCAGAAATGTGAAATATCCTGCAAAGTAGGCCAGTGACTAAATACAGACTAAATCTTGTAGCATGCTTCTTTCTGGAGCCCAAAATACATCTGGCATGCTCAGACACGCTGAGCTATGCCCCTCATCACCTATTCTAACCCAAGTATTTCGTGTTGTTACTGGGACGAAAAAGAAACTGGAAAAAAGGACGTAGAGTGGGGAATGGCAGATCTGCTGCTCTCTGCACGGCAGCTGGAAGTCACTAGCCTGTTTCTCGCCGGCGCTCATTTATATTTCATCAACATGCCTCTATGCATGCCAAATGCAACTCAACCCGACCTGCCAGGCGCTAGGAAATCCTCCCATTTACCTGCGGGACTGATACCGCCCCCCCGCCAAGGCCTCCGCAGAGTCTGGCGCGCGACGCTAACTGCAGCAGATTCTGGGTGGAAAAGTTCATATTCCTATTTACGCTTTGGATAACTCCCCCTGAGCCAGCCCAGCCCGCGCTGTTGCGGCTGTGCGGCAAACTCACCCGCGGGCGCCCGCCCCCGGGGGGCGCGGGGCCC
>NW_009258755.1:2276834-2298558 GCF_000687185.1 Egretta garzetta
TGGCGTCAAACTCACCCGCGGGCGCTCGCACCGGGGAGCTGCGGGACCTGCAGCTGGACCGTGCGTCTCTGATGGCTGTCAGAGCGAAGGGAAACGCGTAGAGATGAAGCCTCAAGTTGAAGGAAGCTAATTCTGTGAGAAGGCAAGATTTTTAGCTAATACAGTTTTCTTAAGATCCATAATTAGAGTGCCATGCTTAGGAGGTCTGAGCTGAAGCTTTTAACTGTTGGACTGGGAAGCTTACAGAACTTGCATCTCAGTGAGAAAACTTCGATTTTTGGAAATGCTAAGCACGTCCCTCTGTCTTGCTGGCAGATGATCCAGACACCCCCCTCGGACTTTATTTTGTTGCTAACTAAACACCTTGTTAGAACTCTGTCAACACAAAGCGCTATTTCTTCCCTAAGGGAGAGATGAAAACAAAACCTAGGTAAGGAAGCACCTCGATTCATGCAGAACGACAAGCGAATCCTCAGGAAAAAGTCAGGATCTCCTGGTAACCACGAGAACACTTTAGGACATGTTTATATAAGGACATTTACTAAGACAGTTCTTCTGGAAACAAGTCACAGTACAATTCTAAGCCTAGACAAATTTTTAGTGAAAAAATAATAGGAAATTTGAAAAACAAAGTTGTCAGTTGTTATTTTTTTTTGCCAAAAAAGTTGCTGCTAAAAGAATGCAGAAACATCTAACGACAGGGACGAACAGTTAAATAAAAGCTCAGGACGAAGTTCAAAGTCTAGGGAAGCGATCAGAGTGCATTACTGAGCAGCAATCCAACTGCGTGGCATAAAGGAAACAAACAGAGCCCCCGTAACTGTCCTTTAATCTTCTCTTTGCAGAAAATTAGGGAAGAACCTACTGCACTCGTGAAACGTTGAGGGGTAAATAAATCTTCCCGTATGCAGCTCATACCATATATAAATGATGCTGTATGCAGCTCTTCTGCTCGCAGAAGTTGCCCCATGCTGCAGTTGAAAACTTTCTCCTACTCCGGGCCGGACAGAGATTCTGCGAGGTCCTGGGTTTAACTGTTTTGTTGGTGCCCAAGTACGAGTAAAAATGAAAAGACAGCATTTCTGAAGACAACTCTTACGACTACTCCACTTTGCATTACAACAAGACAGACAGGGGAGGACGATTTCTTTTCCCCTGCAGTGTTGAGAACTGCAGACGTCTCATGATAGACAGAGGCACTGAATTTGTACTGACAGGCAGGTTCACTTCTAGTTACCAGTGGCTGAAAAGTCTGTCTAAAATGCTTACCAGACAGTAGCTCCTAGGAGGCTGTTCCGTACCTCTCTAATTTCTGTATGTTGTTCTTTATAGAAAACCAACCTGTCAGGCTTCCCACCTATGTATAAAAACCCATACTAGAGCTGGCATTCAGTCTATTGGTAGCAAGCCCAGCACTGCATAGAAACCAAGCCTGATTTATAACCAAAGCTACTAACATCATTTACATTAATAGTCCTGATCGTTTCCAGTTCGTGCTCGGGCCACAAGGCTCACAAATCATCTACTTTAAATTACTAATACTACACTCATGATATGAAAGATGGTATTAATTCAAGTGGTTCAAGACTAAGAACATCCCTATATGGCTCTAAATTACATGCACAAGGCTTGTCGCAAGGCCAAGCATGATGCAAGTTTAATGCTCCAGTACACAAAAAGCACCCTCGTCTTACTTGAAAAAAAATCAATTACCGCATCCACAGAAGCAGTTTTTGTATCAATCAGTTCCTATTTTAACTCGTTCACAATGTGTTTAAGCATACTTCATGCTATTACTCGATATGGAAACAAGACCAAAGTTGATAGCTTTCCAAGGACTCCCCTCCAGCTTAACATTGCAGAGAGGGACTGTCACCACCAGCTCCCAAAACTTCCAGAGGATGCTTGCTTTTCTTAGTCCCTACCAACCTCTGTTCCCACCACTGAAAGGTCAAAAATGCATATAAAATATTTAGCATGTGATCCTGTTGCTGAAAACATTCACTAAAAGCACAGACAGCAGTCACATTTTAACAGCAATTCTACAAACAAGTAAGATAGGTAAAGTATCAATAACTCCTTGTGCATTTGCTGGTAAAAAGCTTTGTCTCTAACTAAAGTACAATTTGATCCTTCAGTAACTGAACGAAGTCTTTCTCTAACAGGCAAGTGGTTTCTATGATTCGACACTACAGATTTTTAAGATCCATTCAGAGAGAACAAGTGTTCATGGTTATGGAAAACATGTTTTATAAAAGGAAACCATGCAGAGAAATCTTTAAAACTCACCCAGTATGTAAAAGTTGTTTCAAAGGAAAAAGGAGCTAAGTTCTTCCAGCGATTTGCACTCCTGATTGTAAATACAGACTGGAGTCTAAAATAGACACCCTATCATTCAGCACAGTCACATCTGAACATGCAAACTTCCAGAGGGTAGAAAGAGGGCTATAACTTACACCAGGCAGTCCAGGGATAAAATTCACTTCGGCACAGGAAAGCACGCGAGACAGCACTGAGAAGCATCAATGCGAGCCCAGAGTCTTATTCAGTAGGTGAAAATCTGCCTCCTCTTAAGCAAAGAATTCTGCTGGGGGTGGGCACTGATAAAACACAACACTGCGTCACGACTGCACTGGTGAGGCAAACCAATCCAATGAAGCTCATATTAAAAGCAACAAAATGTTCCTTTTTTTTTACCCCTCCCACAAGCATAGGCATAGACAGGAAAGGAAATCTCATTTTTGACCGCCAGCCGGGGATTTTGGGGCAATTGGGTAATCTCTGAGGAGCACCCAGGTCTTCTATTTGCGAGCCCACTTAAACGCATGCTTAATTCAAGCGCACGTGACGGTAGGGTCCGTACATCCAATTCAGTAAAGATGTTGCATGCTTGTTACTTTATCCATGTCAGTAGAGGTCTCACAGGCTACACAGACTGCAGAAAGTTAAAAGATGTGCACGAGTTTTGACTGGATCGATGCCTAAGCAAGCAACTTCGCTTTCAACAGTTCAACCTAAATTACCCAATCCAAATTCCTTCAACCGCTTTCCTTTAAGTGGGAAACATTTTTGTCAAGGCAAAAATAATGTTTGCCTAAAAGCACAGGGCTTAGCTTTACATAAAATATTTGCTTTAATACTATATAATGCAATTAAGCAGTTTTATTCAGCAAAAAGGAATGCGAATCAAAACTGCATTGTCACAGTTTAAGGATCTGACAAGATGCAAATCTATTCGGACACATTTCTAGTTTATAAATGAGTTTTTAATTTAACTGTTAGGTTTTACTCCATTCTGAGTCACTCACAGCCACGGCATCATATTCCAACATAATAAAACTTAAATCGGTAAATTTTCTGTCCTGCACATTTGAGAAACAACAAATCATTGATTTAGATTTGTAAACACAGACTTGGAAGCATGGTTCTTACCTAATCTATTTTTTCTAGTTCAAATAAAGGATATTGCTTAAACAGAAGGCAAAAGTTTTCTAAATTGGTTAAATTCAGCTGCAGGTGATATTCAGGGATAATTCGGTAAATCTGAAAAGTGGTTTACATTTCTTGAGAAAACTCACATGGATTAGTAAGCCTACATCATCTTCTAAAAAGAATTAGGGCAAAACTCCAGCTAGAAATCTGCAACGCAGAAATGGCATTAAAAATCCCCAATAAAAAAAGAATTGCAAGTATCAGGCCGCGATTCTTTCTAAGAAATGCTGACTGACTTTAAGATCAAAACCCAAGTACCCGAGATACCACACTTTGTGAAATGCTACATCTCTTCGGTCTGGTTGCAAAGTCTCTCCTTTTCCTTCTGTAACAGCTGGCAAACAGCCTTCCTAGTTTTAGGAAAGTAAGAGAGGTTGATACTTTCACACTGGTTTTCCCTTATTTACAAAAGCAACATATTTTAACAAGAAGAATATAATTTTTTTCCTGCAGATCTAAACATACCTTAATACTTTTTTTTTTACAAGTAGCATCAATCAATTCAAGTGAGAGCGATCATAAGTGTAAACATAAAGTCAGCCTGTATTTATAGGTCTGGATTCCAAGGTTTTAAGGAAGTGAATAAACACATAAACTTTCTTGGAGCACTTAATTTAACTTTATAAAATAAAAAAAGACCGCAAAATATTATTTCATGTTCTCTTTATAGCTGACAAGTTGTTGATGTCTGTCCTGGAAAAGCTCAAACCCCGACAGTCCGCATAAGCGCTAAACCCAGCCTAGTTCTCCTAAAGGCCCATTTGCCCAGCCTAGTGTAACCACCGACGGTCTGCAGATGCAGGTAAAAAGACCGACAAAAGGACACGTTAATGTGGGAGGTATCTGCATCGATTTCAAAAGCCAGAAGTTGCCAGCCCGACTGGTGGGAATCATCTCGGACCCAGGAGAACCACAAACTGGAACCATTTGAGTGCCGCTTCCCACGAGCCAGCCTGAGCACAACGGTGGTTTCTTGTTGACCTCAACTTCAGAGCTCAGTCCACACGCGAAGCAAAGGATATAATAAACAGCACAGAGAAAAGGAAATATCTTCAAAGTTTTTGTTCTGCTAAATCAGCATTGTGGACCTCAGGCATGGGAAAATTCAAGCCAAGATGGGTTGACCATTAAGAAGAGTTACAATTTGGGATGCCACTAAAGAAGCAGGCCAAGGAAAATTTATACGACCACAGAATAAATGATGAGGATCGGCTTTTGGCAAATAGCAACATCAGCTTGGTTCCCATCAAATCAAATATTTGTAGAAATTATAAATATTATATATTACAGTCTCAACCAGATATAATAATTTTTTTTAATTGTAATTTATTCTGGTAAATCCACAATTGAGAGATCCCCGTTTGATTCAACAAACCCATGATAGGCAGATTTATATTCTGATTTAAACAATGTAATCGGACATGCCAATTTAAAGAATTAATTTTAAACCCCCTTTGTTTTGCATTTCCGCATCAGCTATTTTCTGAAAGATGCCCAGGTTCTCAATTATCAGTAACCACTAAAACCACGTTAATTTCCAACTTAATGTAACTTATGTATCAGATGTAACTGGCCCCTTTACCATTCAGATGGGAAGGCCACATATTCAAGCAATTATACTTATTTTAAAATACATACATTTTGAGTAGAAAATAATGGGGAATGATTATAATTTTCTAACATAAAAACCTGTAGGAATTGGAACCTGTAAGCAGCATTTAATCAGAAACAGAAATACAAAAAATAAATCCGAAAGCTGCAAGATGTTGTTCCAGTTACATGGTTGTGCCAACTTAAATAACGTTACTGACCAGCAACAGGAGCTTTTGGGCTTTCACATACCTGCTGGTACTCTAAAACTGGGAGCCATAAGCAGCTGGAACTGGGGACTTTTTGTTTCCCTTATCAGTATTTGTGCCCCTGACCCTGCCTGGGGACCCTTATTTCCCCTCAATCTACAAACAACAAAATTAAAGAGGAGGAATGAAAACGGGTGGCAGATGACTGCACAGGTATCACACAGTATCTCAAGGAAATCCAGCTTGTGCAATACCCTTCTCTCTGGTTTTGAAGGCCCCCGTGACCATCTGCGCCACGGGGAACTCGAAGCAGGACACCACACGCTGATCATTACCTGGAAATCAGCCCTGAGGTCCTCGAGGCTAATGGAGATTTAACACAGCTCTGCCGAACACAGCACCATTTCTGGGTGCTTCGGTAACTCTGTTGTGCCTAAAGCGTACCAACAAAACCCTGAACATCTGCTCTGCAGAGAGCAGAGAGCTACAAACACAGCTCAAGCTGGAAAGAGCAGGCTCCAACCAACAAAAGCACATCTGCTCTGGCATATTGTCCTGGTTTCTGCTGGGATAGAGTTAATTTTTCTTCCCAGTAGCTGGCATAGTGCTGTGTTTTGGATTTAGTATGAGAGTAATGTTGGTAACACACCGATGGTTTAGTTGTTGCTGAGCAGTGCTTACACCAGTCAAGGAGTTTTCAGCTTCCCCTGCTCTGCCAGGGGCACAAGAAGCTGGGAGGGGGCACAGCCAGGACAGCTGACCCCAACTGGCCCAAGAGCTATTCCATACCATACGACATCATGCTCAGTATAGAAACTGGGGGGAGTTGGCCAGGGGACAGTGACCGCTGCTCAGGAACTGGCTGGGCATGGGTCAGCGGGTGGTGAGCAACTGCATCATGCATCACTTGCTTTGTATATTATTATTATTTTACTTTATTTCATTTCAATTATTAAGCTTCTTATCACAACCAACGAGTTCTCACTTTTACTCTTCCAATTCTCTTTGTGGTGCTTAGTTGCTGGTGGGGGTTAAACCATGACACATATTGGGTAGCAAGCTCCAACACATTCTATCAGGGTAATCTCTGAATAGGAAGAGATGCATACGAGTTTCACTGCAAGAAAAACCATCCCAGGGGCTCTCTGGGAAGTCTAATGTGGTAGACATAAAAATTAAAAAGTCACTTGGCATTCAGGGATGGAGCGACTCCTCTGCTCTGAGGAAGCAAACCATTTGGATGGACTTTCTGGATGACTCTCAGCTCTGTCACACTGTTGTCCAAACCTCTTTTCCCAGCAAGCCCCCGGGCTCTCAATGAGGACATCCCACCCCAGCTATAGGAGACTTCCACTCCCAATGGTTGAGGTGAATTGGCTCTGCTTGCACGGGCACGCAGGGGGAGCTGCCATGCTACAGTGTGGCTCTGCTTGAGGTCACATTTGCCTACTGAGCGAGCGAGCCCTGGGAAAGTGAAAAGGAGGAACCCACAACTGGAACTGCTGGAGCCCAAGGCTGGCGCAGAGGATGACACAGGCTCCGGGTGTTGTGTGGCCTGGGAGAGCCAGGCTGGCTCCAACCCCTGCCACAACACAAGCCCACACCGAGCCAGGGGTTCAAAGGCAGCATATCAACTCTGAAAGAGCAAGGCTTTGGCCCTCACCGATTCAAGCACTGCCCCAGTTAATGTTGGGAACTGGACCTGTATCACCTGCAACTCTGGCGGATTCGCTGGAGGCTGAGCATTCTATGTCCATACTAAGCCCAAGGAAAGGGGCGAGCTGCTGCTCTGAGCCTCTGTGAGCTTCATCCATCATTTCCCCCCCCCCCAGCCCCATACCCAAAGAAAACAATCAGCATGGGAAAAGTATTTCTAAAAGTCCTGGCCACTGCTGACAACTCAAAAAGCATTATTCTGAATTACTAACAGACCTATATGGACTTTATGCAGAACATAAAAACTGCCCATGAAACGCTCCTGTGGCAATCCAAAAACACGCATTTTGCAAATTCAGAGGCTTATGCAAAGATCCCCTTGGTAAAAAGCCAGAGTGCGGTTGCCAAAAGTCAACAATGTGAATTTTTCAGATAAAGGAAACCCGACACCTCCAGCCCCGGATTGCCTGCCATGTCCATGTCGGTTTGGGTCTCAGCAAATAACCGCTGTGGAGTCTTTTCCTGTTGAGCCAGAAGAGATGGCTGGGGCTCCCCCGAGTCCAGCAACCCTCTCTCTTCAAAGGGAGCTGGAGTGAGTGAGTGGCTATCGACATGCCAAACCACACTGGCTGGCTCTCACTGACAACCTCCAAAATCAGAGTGGCCAGCAGGACAGAAGACCAAGCGCTGCTGAAATGATCTAGCTGAATGCCAAAAGGGAGGAAAGGCCCCGTGGTATAACCAAAGAGAGGAGGGACGATGACACTCAGAGGTGCTGACCAGGGTTATGGGAGTAAGTGGAAGCAGATGAGGCCAATACATCGTGGCAATGGAAATTTTGCCTTTTTTTTTTTTCTACAAGCATTGCAAGTAATAAAGACATAAAGGTGGAAACAGCAATGAAAGCCATGACCCTGGCTTCATTTCATAGGAACAGGAGGCAAATATTACAACAGGAGGCTGGACATCACGCAAAGAATGGAATCTGCCAACTAATAGGCCTCTTTCCCCCGCAAAGCCCAATAGCTGTGGATCTCTGTTCTTCAGAGTCCATGCAATGGTCCACATCTATCTCCTGTAGCCTTTGCTGCTAGAGATACGGGGAGCGTGTTGGTGAAGCAAAAACTTTTGAGTTCCACCTACGAGGCAGAGTTAACATGCCGGCTGCTTCACTGTAGGTTGACGATGCTGATGGAGCAAACAGGTGGCCATCAGACTTGTCACATTGGCTAGGAATTAAATCATCATCAATGCAACACACCAAAGAATGTCTCAGTGGGGCACTTGGCTCAGCAAACACCTCTGAGAGGACTTACTGAGGGCATGCAGTCCCATGAAGCAGGTCAAGAAAAGCTAAGCTTTATCTGCTACAAAGGAAAACGTTGCTCTCCACTTCAATGGTTCTCCTATGCGAGAATTGGCACTGAAGGTAACAGGAAAACTGAACCTACAAACCAGCATAATATAGTGGCTTGGTCAGGGATCTTGTTATGAAGAACTCTCTCCCTCAGATGAGTTACTGCTCATGGAGAGATGTCTCCACACTTTATCTGGGCTTGTCCTAGCCTGGGAGCAAAGCCTGGTAACGTTAGTGTTTGTGCTTCAGCAGTCCAGTGCCTATGTCCAGGTGGAGCACAAAGAGTCTTCCTAAAGGCACGGGCAGGATAATAGGACACACGCTGCCTCCAGTGAACCAACAAGCATATTCGTCTGCAGCAAGAGCTCAAACAGCTAGAATTTTCTCTGCTTGCTGACACAGAGGCTATAAAGAGAAGAGAAATTAAGGCATTAAGGCAGCAGAAGGCATTTCTCTGAAAACATGGCACCAGCGAACAGCACCAGTGGCTAGTGTGCCTCATCCTCTGAAAAAGGTGTTTATAGCCAAGCTCTGCTGGTGACAGCGATGCATTACAGCACCCCGACGGTTCCCCAGAGGAAGAAAGAAAGCATGGATGCTGCTGAGAGGTGAGGAATAGCAAAGGGGATTCCATGAGGAACCCTTCCCTCTTCCCTGCCTTTCTGGAGAAGGGTGAGAATCAGAGCTAGCCATGCCAGGATCCTGCTATGCCCACCACAGCTTGAAGAGGGACTTCTCTAGACCTATGCACTTCCCTTGCAGAAAGTGACCTACCCGACACAATGGAAATGCCACAGCGCTGGCACAGACCTCTCCGCTCCATACAAGCGCCGAGAGAAGAGCCACGCCACTCCAAGGCAGGGTGCAAATTCCCAGAGAGCTGAAGTATTGGAAAAAAAAAATCAAGCAAAAAAAGAGAAAAGAACCTAAACAAATAAATAAAATTACATCTACAGCAGCCAGTTATGACAACCACGCCTCATGAAGAGAGTCCTCTGGAGCATGGAAGCACACATGGAGCACGTTTCTTGCAAGACCTGGAAGGGACCATAGTCTACCTCTGTCATACTGACAAGGAAAAAAAAAAAAAAACAACATAACCACACACTCACTGTTATCCATAAAACAAATCACCAAATGGACCATCATGTAAAGAACACCGAATACTCAGAAAAAAAAGTATGTAAAATATTTTTTTCTTTTAAAGAAGTAAACAAGGAATCTATAATTAATAAACAACTGGTTTCTGGTCACTGAGACCTTCAGGAGTCATAGAAGTCGTTTCCTCTTCCATCTCTTCTACACATAAATTAAAAAGGTAAAATCAATTATGCCATTTTTTTAACTGTCAATCGGTTCCTCAGCCTTGAATTAACCATATAACGAATTAAAATCAAATTAATAAAATTATGTGAAGAAAACAGTTGCTCTGAAATGGTGGGATACATTACTCCCAAAAAGGGCTTAATATTTCAGTCAACACTGTCTTCAAGCATTTAAGCAATTATCTCCCGCAATTTTGTTTTCTTTAAAACTTCAACAGACATGAACACCTTTGAATCACTTCATTTAATACAAACAACTAAACAGATTACAATAAATTTGGGCTACATAACAAGTTTGTTTCTTTCAAATCTGAAGAGTTTTAAAATAAACATAATCCTTTCCGGTTTTAAAAATTTCTCAACCAAGCAAAAAGTACTTTCCATTCTCCAAAGTACTCCAGGACACAGACCATATGATTTCACTAATGTACATTCAGTCTGGGATACACTGGTGTCACTAATCTAACGTGAAATTCAGGTGTGCAGAAGACCATTCTGTATCTACTTTAAAACACAATCATCACTTTCTGACAAATATATTTAAAATATGAAAAAAAATTATTAACTGACCCACTGGCTACTCTACTAATCCTGGGATTTTATTTTGCCTGGGATTCTCTAGGGTTTGTTCAGAAAACATAAAGTAATTGCACAAACTCAGAGGCACGGTTCTCCGTCAAGAAAGTCTTCCACAAGAACATGCAAAAACCCACACTGAGAGTGCCTCACGGGTCGATCTAAAGAAGGCAAATACCATGAAAGAAGTAATGCTGGAAGAAACACTAGGTGAACGTAGATGCAGAGATAACATGAAGAAAACAGAAATGTGCAGATTTACTTGTTCAAGTCAACAACAGTAACTAAAGTTTATTGATATCAGTTTCAGCAGCTAAAAATCCATGAAAACATTTTTATATGATACAGACAATACTATCCCATATTCAAATTTCTATCAAAGTAATAATATAGGCTAGGATTTTCTCACAGTCATTGCGATTTACTTATCAATTAGTACAATAAAACCTCTTTTAAAATATAAATATTACTAAGTGCAAATAGTTTTTGTATCCAATTGTAATTTAGCTGTTCAATTATATGGAAATATATAAGCACAGAGTCTAAAAAAATGTAACTGTTAGCTACAAAAAAAGCTGGACACATTCTCAGCCACTGTCTCTCAACTGTTCCCTTTATATCCACTGTAAAACTATTTCCAACAAAGTAATCACATCTATTCGGAAGAAACTAAAATTATATGATTTCAAACCATTTTCATTAGAAAAGCAGTCCTTTAACAACTGCTTTTACTCTTCCATCTAATTATACACTCTTAAAGGCCAAATATTCAGTCAGTATGCAAAAATAACCATAGCCTTTTATTAAGGATAGAACACCAGATAAGAGTTCATTAGAAAGATAAAGATGCTCTTTGCCTCTACCAGCAACACTGTCCAATATATGAAATTACATTTAATTTTAAAATTTTAAATACATGTACGTCAAAGTCTTAGTAACTCAGTATCAGAGATTTACTACAATTAAGTCTGTTCACAGCATCATAATTTGCTGGACGGCATGGCTAGTATTTCTTTGGAGATACGTCATGTAACAGCCAAGATGTTCAAAAAACTGCCTTTCTAAAAAGCTCTCCCCTAACTCAATACTAAGTAATCTGCACTTAAAACCCCACAGCCCTGCCAAGAAATCTTATCTATCTGGAATATTTTTGTGACCAACGGTCAAATAAAAAAAAAGATTGAATTGATTGGTATTTGATTCTGACATCTGTCTAAGGATAACGTAAGAACAATACATTATAAGGTTACTCAAATTGGAGGGCTAGCGCTTTTTTTTTCCTTTTACCTATGCACCTGTCACACTTCTTCTAGTAAATGCAAGCAAACCCCCTGATTTCCTATTTCGTAATGGTCATGGTCTGATCTTCTCCATATTCAATGTACGTTTCTACAAAAAACCAAAAATTATTTCAAGTACAAAGCAGCAGCTATCTAATCTACAAATAAAAACTACAGCGGTGTTCTGCTCTTCCTAAAACAAGCTTGAAGCCACGATCATATTAAAGACACAGATGTGAGGGGATTTTTCAACTTCCAAACAGATATGCAAACAAAGTATTACAATCCAGGGGGGGCAGGTAAATGAATAAGCAAGCAAACTACGTGACGTTTGTGCAGCGTCCTCTCAAATCCTGCAATCCCTTCTAGAAAGTCTGGGTCTACATCTCCCTCTTCTTTACTCATGTTCTTCTCGCATGGCTTGGTCTCAGAAACTTTCCATGCCTGTAACGGAAACTTGAGCCAACTTCTTAAATGTATGATTTCTTCATCTCCACTCATCATCCACTTCTGTTTCTGAGAAGCTCCTCATCATGACACCTGTATCTCAAGAAGCAAAACAGGAAACATCACAGGGATGAAGCAAGGAAAGATGAATAATAATATGCCTCTGTGTCTTTAATAAAATCCCAACTTTCATTCAAGTTCCTTTTAGGAAATAGGAGTTCCTTTCACAAAAGCAATGTTTTGCCAAGCTAGGTACGTAAAAATCGCATGCCAAAATTGGGGTAACCAATGAAATCTCCCAATCTGCACCTTCGTTTCTGACATGACGAGCAGCAGAAATCCTGTACCGGCTAGCCTGTGGAAAACATCATTGGGTGCCAAGCTTGCAGAACTAGTCTGCGGCAGCCAGCTCAACTAAAAGAAACCGCTGACCCATCTACTAACTTATCCGCTGCTGAAAACAATGCAAGTTATCTTTACCCGGGACCCGTTTGTCCGAGTAAGTAGAGCTCCAGCCCGCAACTGAGACCAAAACCAAAGATGTAAGCCTCTCCTCTACCTCCCCTGCTGCTCCTTAATCTACACAACTTCCATGGTACAATTGCGTTTTTACACACTTATCAGGTACCGGAGGAGACGCTTCCTCTGCATTATGGCAGCTTAACTATAGGGTGGCAAAAGCCTTCAACATGTCTTTGTCCACAAAATCATGTCATAAAGTTTGGGGTTGGGGTGTGGGGCACTTGCCTTATCTGTTTCTGCCCTCCAAAACTCGGGATGAAGCGGGCCCAAAGCCAACAGCAGCACTGCTCAGAGTCTAACAACAAAAAGGCAAAGGGATGACTCATCCGCAGAATGGAGACACAGCCATCTTGCGTCCAAACAAGCAGCCCAAACCATTTGCCTGCCTCATGATTTTGCCCAAACGCTGAACAAGGTGGTGCTGGAGAAATGATTTCAGCAGCCCCCCGAGTCACGAAGCCTTCGGGGCACATAAGCAGGCACCAACACCATTCTGCCAGCCAGCTCTCAGTGCCTCAGATGCATGAAAGCAATTTTATCTCTCCCTTTTAGGGTTAAGCCCATCTTTAAATACACATTAGCACCAAAATCTCTTCCTAGCAGAGGCAGAGCAGATCCCACCTCTTATCAGCTACCATCTCAAATTCTCAGAATTCCACCTCTCCTCTGAAATCCTCCTTTCTTCTGCAAACCCACTTGACAGCAGCGTGCTCCATACATGGGGCACACTTCACTCAGAAAGACAGCACAGTCCTTCGCCAACTCCTCCCAGCAAAACCACATGTCCTTTCGGCTCTCTTACACTAGAAACAAGGGACAGCTGTAGGGACAGAGTCCCACCTGAGCACAAAAGAAGTCTTGGCTTTGGTTCTTGCACACTGCAGTAGAGAAGATAACTGAGCCTTGGGACAGTCAAAGCAACGCTCTGGGTACTGCAGAAACAATAGCTGTTAAGTAACCCGACAGAAATGTATTTGCTGTGCAGGGAGTGTATGTCAAAGAAAAATACATATTCCCTCAACTCTGAACTCCTGAAGAAGTCCTCACCCTCAAAAGCGCTTTGGAGGCAAACAGTCCTGAAAGCCTGTGCCTCAGTGATCATGCCTGCTATTGAGAAATACACTATTGCCTACTCGGGAAAGGCAACTATCACAGATTTCAAGAGCTTACAGAACACAAAAGCCAAGGCAGCCACACATGTCCCATCAGCAGGACGTCCAGAACATGTCCAGGTATCACCCAATTATTTTATACCACAGTGATCCTTAATCTTTTATCATGATGATCACTGTATACAAGAAACAGACACCACAGTTTCACTGTTCCATAATCATCACAATTCCATATTCTCTCTGAGCACCAGAAATTAACTGCAGAGAAGTAATTCAATTTATTATTGACATCCTCACGCGTTAATCAGATGTCTACACTCAGCATATGCACCATACAGATTACAAGACATCCAGGCTGCTCACTGATGCACGCAGAAAGAGAATTGCAGATAAAAATATTAACAGTTGTCAAAAAGATCTGATGCTGGCCGTCACCTGAAACAACCGAGGAATTTTCAGTTTTCTTTTGAAGAGACAATTTACTGGCAGGCTGGTACTTCTAACTTTGATCTTCATAGCAGCCAACACCAAGCAGAAGAATTTTGTCGCTCAGTAACAAAACACAGAAACCTCCCGGACTGTTAACTCAATTACAGTATTTTGGCAAGGAAGCCTTCCTCTTATACCTTGGGGAAAGCCTTAAGATTAAACAGTGCATGTTTTAAAGGCACATGTGCCTCAGTTATTTGGCGTAACTGTTCATGCACCTAATTGCTTCGAGAGGAAAAGTATTCCACGGCAACTTGCTTGGAAGACTGGCATTTCTCCTTGTCTCCCAAGGAAACAACAGCTACATAACCACACCGGCTGTCCCATGCACAGAAACATAAATTATAAGGCCAGTTTCAACCTAATCTGATGGAAAAGGACAGAGATTTCACAGGTGCTCAATTCCTTCAACAGGCTTGCAGAATTAATAACCGAGGCAACCCCCTGAGCAACATGGCTGGTTCACAAACACCAGGGAGACATCATTTTTTGACTAAATATACCAAGAACTATGAGGCGGTGAGAGGCTGTGAGGGCACTTGTGCTGTTGCGAAAATCAGGGATGCTGTGTAATGGAAAGAAAGAAGGGAAGATGGTTAAGGTACCAAAACCTTAGAATGTGCCACCAAAACCGAGGAAGCTGCAGGAAACTCATCTTCACTAGTTCAGCTGCTAAGAGCTACTTTTTAATCTGTGGAGCCATACAGCAACGCCTTATGTGCTCATCACAGCTTCCACCTTACGTGGGCTGCTGCTGACGTGTTAGCAGGCACTCCTCAGGATTCTTTAAAGGCACTTGGTCAACAATTTTCCTCTTTTGCCAATGAGAAACTGGAAAAAGAGACACGCCGCAGTACAGGTGGCCTCAGAAAACCCTAAAAAAAAAAAAAAAATCCTTCTCAAACCTTTTCAACAAGATCTTACCCAGGCAGGGTAAGCTAAGCACTACCACAACAGGTCAGATTGCTGGTCCATCTGTTTGAGAATCCTGCCTCCTGTGATCGGGACCAGATGCTTCAGAAGGTGGAACGGCTCGGGTAGTGAACAATGATGTAATTCACCCAAAGGGGAAATTCCTTCCTGAACTCATCAATTAGCATGAAGGTTTATATGCTTAATTTATTTTTAATCCTATTTACTGCAACTCTGGACATCGTCATTATGTATATAAATGCCCAGGTCTGCTTGGAATCCGACTAAACTTTTGGCCTCGGTAATATCACGTGGTATAATTATGCCAGGTTTCAAAAGTACCGATTTTCAATTTCATTTAAACATCCCTTTGCTCTTCCACTATGGGAACTGGCACAGCCGTTAACCACCTCTCTTCCCCTTCCCAGGGCTGCAGCCTGGCTTGCACCGTAAGCTCCCGTGCCATACTGTGCTCTGTTACAGAGCGGGCCCTTAAGGCAACACCACAGCAACTGCTATCAGTTATCCAGCAACATTTCTAT
Organism: Egretta garzetta; assembly: GCF_000687185.1. Lineage (NCBI taxonomy): Eukaryota > Metazoa > Chordata > Aves > Pelecaniformes > Ardeidae > Egretta > Egretta garzetta. Next base: position 2,292,344 of record NW_009258755.1, read on the forward strand.
ACGCTAAATTTCTGGGATCTGCTGGAAGCTGGCAGCTCCACCAGAATTTCACCAGGCCCTACCCTCTTCCAGATCTTACAAGCTCACTGTTCGGATGTTTTCTACTCCAGAGCTGCCAGCCTTACAAGCAAACTGTTTTGCCCTGTGTTGTGCTCTTTGAACACCCCTGACACTCTGGTAAATTTAGTTATAAAAGGACAGACAAGAAGCATACCATGCTGGGCTTTTCAAGGTCACACAGGAACCTCTCCCTCTGAGCAAAAAATTCCCCTCCCATCTCCACGCCTGAATAAAGAACAACAGTGTCCAACCAAGCAAAACCAATCCCATTTTGCTCTTGGCTGATGTTCCTGTGGATTGCAGGCTAAAGTTATTGCACAGAGGAACCTATGTTGTTACTTATGGATGAGCTCATGATGCATTCATCGTGTTTATTACGCCAAGTACTTACTAAAGCTCCCGTGCAATTAGTCACTGACGTTTCTGCTCACATAACGCTTGCAAGAGGCATCAAGGGAAAAAGCCACACCTTCATTCAACAGAAGTTTGGTGAAAAAAGAAAAAATAATGCTGTATGCAAGCAGCAGACAAGGACGGGAGACTCTTAAGGCAAACTTGAGGTTCTGGATCCTCTCGCCTCCTCAAAACATAGTCCTGCTTTCAGTAACTATTTGGGCTGCATTTTCTTTTCCCAGCCTCTGGAGCTAAAACTTTGGACCCCAGGCCACAGGTACTTAATCCCAAAGTCTTTAGGAACACTATTTGGGCTGCATCTTCTTTTCCCAGCCTCTGGAGCTAAAACTTTGGGCCACAGGTACTTAATCCCAAAGTCTTTAGGAAAGAAAGAGTGGGTCTGGCTGATATCTCATGGGAAGATGGCCCCCCAAGAAGATGACAGTTTTTACAGCGTCTGTGAGAAGCACCACATAGCCATCACTTATACCGCAAGTGTTTTGATTACGGGCTTGGAACTGGTGAATTATGGGTGGAGAATACTTCTTTGCCTCAACCAAAAAGAAAATTACACCATTTCATCCCTCTTTACAAGGATCTTCAGGCAAGCAACTGGTCGAGAGAAAACTCCTGTCACAGCCTATGGTCCACAAACAAACAGAGCTCTTTCATGATCAAAATAGCTCTAATAGAACTGGTAACAGGCACCACTTTGCCAACTGTTAGTTCACTAAGCAATATAACCACATGCAACTTTTTCCTCTATTTGAGTATCATATACTGATTAGAGTCAATAAAATCACAGGTCTTATAATGGCAGTCCCATTGCATACTTCTCCATGACCCTCCCCATGCTGTTTAATAGTTACGCGGCAGCCTTAGAAACTCCATTTCAGAGCAACAATCGTAATACTTTCTTTCTAAGAGGCCATGAGCGCTTTCTTGTTCTTCTGTCTCACATGTATAAAGACGACACACTGAACTGAGTACTTCTACAGTGCTCTTAGGCAATGCTCAAACAGTGATCCAAGCCACAAGTTTCAGAGCACTGCCATACCAGCATCTCCAGGACCTCTGATCAGCCATCGAGTGGTTTGCCTTTGGCATTTCTGGATTTGCTGAGGTTGAAAGAGAAGACAGTAATGATACAGAACAATTCTCCCATCAGCAGCGGCAAAAGTAATCTGGGAGGCCTTGAGTGCAATGCTTTCACCGCTTTTGGGCCGTTACTGAACATGAAGTCAAAAAGATGCGATATTTTCTGTGTGTCACAAACAAAAACAGAGTTTGGGTAAGGAAACCTTTTAACGGACTCAACAAAGGTATTTTTGGTTGCTAGAATTCTCAGTCTGTTGTGCTAAAATTAGCTTTAAATGAATGTGCAACACAAGCAGTACGTACTTTGCCAAAGCAAAAATCCACTGGCCACTTACAGATCATGTGAACTCAGTTATTCAGTCAAGCTAAGAACATCAATTATTCCAAGCCTTATCTGACTGTAGATTCGGATCTATTTAGCAATGGCACTGCCACACATCAAAACACACAAGCCACAGCTCTTTACCAAAGCAAGGGAAAGTTCCTGCAAACAGCGGTTGCTGCCATTTAACAAGATGGTCATGAAGAAAAGAGGTAAGACTGAAAAAGCCTGTGCCTCTGCCTCTACCCTTCCAGCCTTCCCTCTGAAAAGAAAAAGCAAGTCTTCCTCTTCTATCAGTCCACCCTTCCTTCCATATCATAGTATAAAGAAATTGGATGCCTTCAGCTATCACTCCCTGATGTCCCTCAACCAAAGCCATGGAAGATTACATTCTTTTTTTCCCCTTCAAGCTTCACATCAGTAAAAGGGTTCCTTAAGTCCTGCTCTGTTTTTACAACTGGTGTCACAGAAGTTGGTTCTAATATTGCCCATCGGAGCGTACACCACGATCTGAGCAACGGCAAAACAAGAGTCGTTCAAACATACCGAGTACTCTGCGCTGGGTAAAGTTCACAGCAGCTGTTAGAGTCCCAGAAAGACATCTGAGAGAAGCGCCATAAATAACGAGATCACATGGAGCCTCCCATTGCACAAGCGACATACATCTTTCCTGCTCGGGAATTTATGCTTCGCACCCTACGCTGTCAGTCAAGAGTGTATGACAAACTGTGTTTTCAGGATGATCCACAGGATATTTTGGAAAGTAATACAGCCCTCCTGCCGGCCAAGTCTTTTCAAAATACTCGTTCTATTCCATTACAAAAAAGACAAATGTTTCTATAATCTTGTCCAAACCACGGTCTTTCTCAGGAGCAAGCTATAGATCCACGCATGCTTTTATACATCATGGATGTCTAAAACCAGCTCCAGCAAGTCTGACAGCCTGGTGGAAACTGAAGGGGACTACTTCACAGACTCAGGATCTAAGTTTTTTCTTCAAAAGTAAGGGATATTCTCAGACTCCAATTTCAGCAAATCCCTAATTTGAGCAGCCCCTTGTTAGGAATCTTAATTCATTTTAATGTTAGATTAAAACTAAACCCGGTTCTCCTACGACATCTCATTTCTAGGCCTTTGCAAGGGAAGAATCACTTTTCAAAGCAGTGCCAAGCTATAACTGAGAAAGAAGATATACGGCTATTTTATAAAAATGAGATATTTTTTTTTTCTTTCTCTCTTTTTCTGGAGTTTTGCCACAAATTGCCTTCGAGGGCTTGGTTCAGAAATTCCAAATTCAGTTTATTGTTTTTCTCATTGAGAACTAACTCCTTTTAGCAATCCTGTTAATCTTGGAGTTTGAAGTTATTTTTATTAAAGTAACGCCCAGAGTTTAGATATTCCATAAAAAGATCAGAAATTATTTTTATTAAAGTAACACCCAAAGCTTAGACATTCCTTGCAAAAATCAGGCAAAGCACCTCCATTCTTAAAAAGGTTCTTAGCCTTTTCCTTGTAAATACAGATTTCACTGACACAACTCAGTACCAAGGGTTTTTTTCGGCCTTTTTTTACCAGAGTTGGAAAAAAAGTTATTAAGGCAGGATTTTTCCTGCCTAAAAAAATCCTGAGCCTTTTGCTCTTCATACAACATGTAGGCTTTTTCCTCCTCCCTTCTTGTCTTCTGTTATGGATTGAGCCTTTTGCTCTTCATACAACGTGTAGGTTTTTTTCCTCCTCCCTTCTTGTCTTCTGTTATGGAAAAAGTAGCACCGATTTCCACTCTCCAACATCAGATTTCTCATGAGCCCTTTGCGCTGGCTTTGGGATGTGTTGCCAGCCATCGATATCTCTGGTCACACAGATACTGAATCTGTCCCTCAGTCAGCAGGGAGTCCCGCCGACCCAGGCAACACCAACTTCTGATGGAGCTTGTTAGACTACAAGGAACTCGTTCTTAGCCCTTAACTCTTAAGCCACAACAGAAACGGGGCTGCAAAGTAAAGGATCTTACCTCCATTCTCAGGAGCCTGGGGCACTGAAACCTTCTGCTCTTCAGTGGCAGCCCTGTCTCGAGGACAAGATAAGGTGCTGCCTTTTTGTTTGAGTGACTATGCTAATAAAACTAGGTGACATCACCAAGGTTCCTCATCATGACTAAAACACGGTTTAAGTGTTTGGAGGGGAAAGGGAACGCCTTTTGATCACTACTTCCCATCTGGAGCGTAAGCAACCATGACTGAAGACTGCATTTGTCAGCAAGCCTCCTCCAAACGCTATTGCTCTTTAGGTGTAAGAGGTCAAAGACATCAGGGAGCTAATAACACGTTTTCCAACAAGGTGCTTCCTCCTCACTGAAGAAGGCACGCAGTGACAATTTTTAGTCTCTTTAATGTAGAAATTAGGGCCGGGGCAAAGTCTTTTCAATTCCTCCGAAAGACAGGTTGAGTTGCAACATACTCACCTTTCTCTCTGCAGCGTGTATAATTTCAGCTTGCTCAACAGCAGCGGCACTTTAAAAGGAGTGATTATGCTCAGGGAAGTAAGCTAACGTGAATAAACTGCCCAGGCAACAGGGAGACATTCCAGAGCCCTGTGCTGTCACCAGGCTTTTGGCCAATGCTGCTTAATCATATATGCAAAACGCAACTTACAGGAAGATTCATCACAGGTGAGAATATTTTCACTGAATAATTTTGGACTGCGCTGAAGAAGCTTCCTCAAACGAAGGCACTGGGATCTCCTCCCTATTTTCAGAGCTTCTACTGGGGGTCAGCAGCACAGGTGGTACAGCAAAGGCCTCCTCTGCAGGTCTTCTTGATGGATCGGGCAGTTTTGGAAGGGAAGTTTCCGAGTAAGTTTAGCACCACCCGAGCATCACGCTGCTGAAAACTGTAACTCTTATGGCTATAAGGCACCACAGCAGCTGCTACAGGCTACGTCCACGTGTGGGCTCCGCTGGCACATGCCACTTCATACTATCCGGGCATGCAACACTGGACTGAAACTCAAAATACTTAGGGCACGGGGGAGGGTATTTTCACTACAAGGCCCACAGAGTTTACGTCTTCAGCTTTAAACACAGCCACACTCATAGCTTAGAAATATTTAAGATCCTCTTGAGCCTCACCACAGAACTTATAAAACTCTCCAAAAAGCTTTGATCTTCTGAGTACAAAACGTAGCCAGCCACATTTTAGTTATGAGGAGCGAGATGACTTTTCCACCACTTAAGAGAAGATTGTAGTTTTCACATTAGATTATAGCGTCATGGTTGCAACTCCATCTGAAGACTGCGTTTACAAAGATCTGACTGTTCAGCAGCTTCCATGGACACAACAGAGCAGTCAGATTCTCAAAAACATCCGATTTATAACCGAGAGCAACTTGTTAATGCTTTTTTGCTGTACCTTATAGATGCAAAGTTTTAACTGCTTTGAAAGCCTTCCCTCTCGCGCTTTGTGTGATCAGACACCACTAAATCTATGTATCATAGTAGCTTTTTTAACAGTATTGGGTAAGCTAGAAAGATTTCCCTCTGTACAGCATTCTCAAAAATAAACGCAACTAAAGATAACTTTGGCACAATTTTTTTAAAGGTCACAAGCTTTCCCTATCCAAGACATCTAACAATTCAACACGAACAAAGTTCCGCGAGAGTTTGAGGATCCGATCCTATGTATGCCTGCAAGCTCAACTACAAGGAATGGATGCAAAAAAACCCCCCAAAATCTATTGTCTGTACCCTACCCACCTTGCTTTTAGGCACCGATTTTTTACTATCAATTAAAGGTAGCGCTTTTTTTCCACATGCAATTATTGTGAATTATCAGGTAAGAATCACTGCAGAAATCTGAGGGAAAATTTCAAAAGCTGACTGCACCTTCTGTCCCAAAGCGCACTTGTACTGTAAGACCGAAATATAAAAACCCCAGCAACACAGGGTCTAGTTTTGCTGGGACAGAACTTCAAGAGCTGCACTTCAGTCAGGAAAACAAACCGCTACCGGCCCTTCGCTCACGGCTCAAGCGGCAATCTTCTAACGCCCCGGCAAATGCGAAAGGCACGCGCCCTGGAAAAAGCTTTTGCTTCTGTCGCTTCTCCTTAAAAACCTTTTGCCTCGACAAGTAAGTTTGCGAGATACTCGCGCTGCTGCCTCAGGTCCGCGAATACAAGCAGAGCTGCAAGCTGCTCGAGATTTCTAAGCGCTTCACGGTGCTTCCAGCTCCGCTGAGAGGAAAACGGTAAAATCATTAGCTACGGACGGACAGACGGCTGGGTTCAGTGAACTGGAAAGAACGGTTTCGTTCTGACGTGCTGCTTTATTGAGACGTACGGAGCCGCG
>NW_009258755.1:2299132-2301754 GCF_000687185.1 Egretta garzetta
CGGGCCGCCGCCTCCTCCCCGTCGCTGGTTGGGAACGGCGCTTCCTCCCGCCGGCCCTCGGCCCACGCGCGGGGAAACTGTCGGAAGGGGCGTCCGGAGGGCAAGAGTCACCCACGCGGGCCCCTCTCGCGGGGCAAGCCCGCCCAGCTGCCTCCTGCCACCCTCGGTGCGGCCCGGGTGGCGTGTCACTGTTCCTGCAGGCGCTGAAGTACCGACAATTTCAGTCTAATAAAGAGGATTTGGTGAACAAAGCCAAGCCGCCTCCTGGCTGAATGGAGCCGCAGTGCTGGTTACCGCTGCTCCAAGGCTTAAAGCATTTTGGCACAGAACCGGACGCAAACTGAAGCATAAGAGGTTTCAGTTGGACATGAGGAAGAACTTCTGTACTCTGAGGGTGATGGAGCACGGGAACAGGCTGCCCAGCGGGGTTGTGGGCTCTCCTTCTCTGGAGATACTCAAAGCCCGCCTGGACAATGTCCTGCGCAACCTGCTCTGGGTGACCCTGCTTTAGCTGGGGGGTTGGAATGGATGATCTCCGGAGGTCCCTTCCAAACCCTGCCGTTCTGTGATTCTGGGCATACGCTCTCAGCTCTCCGCTGTTCGCCAGCGTTCCATCCACCACTTGGCCTCCTCAAGCTGTGTAGCGTTAGGAATTACAGCACCGTACAGCTTCAAGTAGTTTTCACGATTAGATGCTTTTATTGAGTAATTTCTGCAGTATTCTTTAAATTAAACTGACTTTGTGATTTACCTAGAAGGAAAAAAGTAACCGGGCTGTGATGTCTCTTCTGGATAAGCCGTGATCTTTCTGTTTACGCAAACATTTATAGACAATCGCATTCTTTAAAGCAATTTGACTAAATTAAGCTAACCACCTTTGCAACTAACAACATAGTATTCCCTTTAAGTGTCTTCTAGACATGCAGATCACTGCGTACTGCTCAGCTCTCAAAAGTTTCTCCAGGAAAGGTTCTCAGTATTGCATATGCAACTCTGTATAAACACAGGAGAGCAGAATCTTCCTGCACTACCGCCAGCGACGCTCCGGGCTCCCAAAGCTGTTCACCTTCGCTAGGCAGTAAGGCCACAGAATCTTCATTCACGTTTTCGTTCGCATTTACTGAACACATTCAGCAAATTCAACAATGCGTGATCGAGGAACAAAAGGGCTTCCCGGCAGACAGGTACTGCCTTGCTTTCCCTAGGGTGCCGTTACCAGAGAAGGTAGGAGCTGGTTTCCAAGGAGCCGGCAGGGAGAAAAATGATTTAAAACATTGGTAAGACTGCACTTCTCTACCCTCAGAGGCTTCTCTGAGCAGCTCTGCCCTGCGTTGGGTACTTTCATGCCGCATGTTTCAGGAGGCACTCGGTTTACTTCACGGGGCTCAGAGAAAAGCTACCGAGAGCAAAGTTTTTAGGAGCGTCCCCTTCCTTTCCCCCTTGCCTCCAGCTATGTGTCTATTAAGAGGCACTGAAAACAGCCCCACACTGACTCTCGCCATTCAGCGCTGGAAACGTATCCTGAGCTCCTACAACTGTGGGCTTCACTCCACTGAGAGCTGAACGCTTTCAGTCTGTTTGGGTGGCTGCTGCTGCTGTTCGTACTTCCTTGCTGAAAAAAAGAAACACCAATCAACACCAATTATACCATTTATTATATACACATGTATATATATGTGCGTGCGTGTATACATATCTTCTCTATATATACACACGTAAACATGGTAACAATCAAGAAACAGACTTGGGATTAGAGAATGTAATTTCACCGCTTAGCCACCCAAGGGGAAGCTCCAGTCACCGCGTGGAACTAGGCCTGTAGTGTATGGCCTTGGAAAAAGCTGAACAGTAGGGTCATGGCAAAATGTCAGTAAATTAATGGCAGAGAACTATGATTCCATTCGGGTCCTTTCATTTAAAAAAAAAAATAAAATTAAAGGCTACGGCTTCAGAAGGACTATTTACAGATGACCCGAACGACTCCTTAGTCACACGGTTGATCTCCGCATCACTCATCTCTTCCACAGTACACAGGCCACAAGCTAACAACTACATTGACTTCAAAATTAATCTGGTTAGCAAGGCAAAGGGAGATCAAAGAGCTGTGTGTGGTGGAACAAACACCAGCAGGGAATGCCAGCAGGCATTCCTCTGTGGGAAGCACATCCTTTCTTGTTCCTACAGAATGCAGTGGCCTGGTTTAAGAATCTTTACGTTAAATCTTTACATTTAAAAGCTGGTTTCAACTCATTAAGTATTTCTTGCCCATATTCCCTCTAGGCATGCACGTATGGCAGATACGAAGTAAGCACTGGTGCTTCTCTCAGTTGCAACCTCCGGAACGGCAGAGGCACGGGCCTCTCTCCTACCTCCGTCCTGACCTTCAACATTTAAGATGGGAGCGGCAAGACTCGTTGGTACGGTCAAATGCTTACATTTGTTTCCAATTTATGAAGTGGGATTCCTCGTGATTCCGCAGCCCCCTCAACTTCTACAAAGCCGTCCGCGTTTTGGCAGTGTTCAGGCATCCCCAGCGCTTTTTAACATCAACATCGGATGCGTCTTGACGGCTCGCTCGGCCGCGCCCTCACGCTTCGGTCCTGCCACCCACGCTGCTGCGGA
>NW_009258755.1:2302544-2303672 GCF_000687185.1 Egretta garzetta
GGCGCGGGCGGGTGGAGGTGTGAATTCGGCAGCCTCGAGAGCCTGGCAGGCGCCAGCACCTTCACCCACCCGCGCGGGTGCTCGCGCCGCGGCGGTGGGATTGCGTGGGATGGCGCTCAGCAGTGCGGGGTGTCGAGAGAAGAAGAGGTTCAGGTTGTCACGAGCTTTCGCGCAGGAACTAAATTTGACAGTTGAGGTTGTCAAAATAGAAACAGCGCTTTCTGAAAAATCTTGCCTGCTTTTTTGTGTGTGTGTGCCAAAACGGGAGTTGCTGGAGATTCAGATGCGGGAGCAACATAGCTGAGCCTTATGCTCCCCGTGCTCCTGATGCCAAATAGCACGATTCTAGGATTACGCTTTGGCAGAAAAGGTGGAGCAGAGCAAGCGCTTCAGTTTAGGAACAGTTGTCTGAACTGCCTAATGAGATGCAGATTAAATAGGCAGAGGGTGTTCTAACACACTTTTTTTTACTGCCTGATGTGGCATGTGTGAAGTGTAGGATCGGTTAGCTGTGCTGTCCTTTTTCGTCTCTTCTTTCTTTCTACCTGCCTCTGGCCCTGATACTTCCTTTTAGCATATCTTCCTTCAGGTCCTAGATCTATTATAATGTAAACGTTACGAATATTGTTCACCTCCCTTTGCTTTATGCATATTTGGGGTATGTACTTATATTGCAGTTTCTTGTCTTCGCCCTTTGTAAGACAGTAATCATAGAATGACAGAATCATTAATGCTGGAAGAGACCTCCAAGATCATCAAGTGCAACCATCAACCCAGCACCCCCATGCTTACCGAACCATGTCCCAATGTGCCATATTGACGTGTTTTTTGAACACCTCCAGGGATGGGGACTCCACCACTTCTCCGGGCAACTTGTTTCAATGCTTGACAACCCTTGCAGAGAAGAAATTTTTCCTAAAATCCAATGTCTTCAATGTCCTTCTTGTTGTGAGGGGCCCAACACTGAAAACAGTATTCAACGTGCGGCCTCACCAGTGCGGAGTACAGGGGGACAATCACTTCCCTGCTCCTGCTGGCCACACTATTCCTGATACAAGCCAGGATGCCATTCAGCTGGCTGTCAACCATCACCCCCAGGTCCCTTTTCTGCCAGGCAGCTTTCCAGCC
>NW_009258755.1:2304415-2310619 GCF_000687185.1 Egretta garzetta
TCAGCAGGGCTGAATAACCTGGGGGTAACTGGTCTGACTATTAAAGACTGAGGCAAAGAAGGCATTTAGGACCTCAGCCTTTTCCTCATCCCTGGTGACAATGTTCCCCCCTGCATCTAATAGAGGATGGAGATTCTCCTTGGCTCTCTTTTTGTTGTAAATGTATTTGTAAATTTTTTGTTATCTCTTACAACAGTGGCCAGGTTGAGTTCTATCTGGGCTTTTGCATTTCTAATTTTTTCTCTGCATGACCTAACGAGATCCCTGTACTCTTCTTGAGTTGCCTGCCCCTTCTTCCAAAGGTCATAAATTCTCCTTTTTTTCCTGCATCCTAGCAAAAACTCACTGTTCAGTCAGGACAGTTGTCCCCCCCAATGATTCGTCTTATGGCACATGGGGACAGTCAGCTCATGCGCCTTTAAGACTTCTTTCTTGAAGAATGCCCAGCCTTCCTGGACCTCTTTGCCCTTCAGGACTGTCTCCCGAGGGACTCTCTCAACCGGTGTCCAAAACAGGCAAAGTCTGCCCTCTGGAAGTCCATGGTAGTGGTTTTGCTGACCCTCCTCCTTACTTCACCAAGAATCAAGAACTCTATTATTTCATGGTTGCTAAGCCCAAGATGTCCTCCAACCACCACCTCTCCAACCAGTCCTTCTCTGTTAGTAAACAGCAGGTCAAGCGAGGCACCTCTCCTGGTAGGCTCACTTACCAGCTGTGTCAGGACGTTATCTTCCACACACTGCAGGAACCTCCTAGGCTGTTTCTCTGCTGTGTTGTATTTCCAGCAGACATCCGGTAAGTTGAAGTCCCCAAGAGAACAAGGCTCACGATTGTGAGACTTCTGCCAGCCACTTGTAGAATGCTTCATCTGCCTCTTCATCCTGGTTGGATAGTCTATAACAGACTCCCAGCAGGAAAAGGGGAAAACCCAAGTGTTTTTAGGGCATGATTTATCTAACCTATGTCCCCTCCTGTGCCTGGGAAGTGCTCTGACCCCTTACTGAGTAGAGGGAGTCTAGACACCTCGCTTGGATGGCACTTGCTTTGCAAATGTCCAGCCAGCCTGGGGAAACTCCATCCTTTGGGGAGCCATTTTCTCAGTGCAAGATGTGCCAAGTCATTCTCTCTCCATGCTATGGAACAGATCCATTCTAAGAGGCCTCAGATCAGGACATAAAAGGATGTGAGTGAAAACGACAATATAAAAAAATAAAAAGCTAAGGCACCGTTATCATGAGAAAAGTTCCTTGCCCCACATGGTGTGGGAAAGCAGAGTAGAATAGCAATTAGACATAATTCTAGGTCATTAAATTGGGATGGCACCCTTGCACAGAACTGTGGAAACCACTAAGAGGGAAAAAAAAAGAAGTCTATCACTTACGCAACATGACACAAGACAGTTAATTAAGCATGGTCTTTCAGGGATTTTAAACAGTTTCTCATGAAGTTGAGGCTTTTTGTTTGTTTTTTTAGTATGTTGAAGTTTTCTGCTAACAGACCTGACAAGAAAGCATTACAGGTCTGTGGAAGAGAAGTGGAAAGAATGAACATCAGTAACTTGGGTGCTCTTCACTACTATTTCTAGACCTCGGTTGAGATCAGGCTCGCTCTCATAAGGGGTGTAGAGAAGCTGTACTTAAGCTGTATCTAAAGGCACTTTTTGTATTAACCCTGCAGCTCTGCTCCGGACAACCTGGGAAGGAGCTAGAATGCCCCAGGACCCTGTACCCAGCTTCCTGTCTGGAGGAAACCAAGGCCCTCATCCACAAACCGTGACTTCAGGTCTCGGGGTTTTCTCTGCAGGCTCCAGCACGCAGGAACAGACTGCTTCACTCAGCAGATGCCTGATCTGTTTGAATTAAATGCTCAATTTAAGGCTCAGATAATCCACCCACCCACAACCTAGATTTTCTTCCCCCACAAACCCCTCTGAAGTCAGCAAACATTAAGCAGCAGGTAGGACAGGGTTAGATTGAGGAGCATGACATTTGGTGCTGCGGTGAGTTTGACAGCCTTGCAAACCTGAGAAAAAGGGGTGATCTGTCACTCGCTGGCCTGTAGCAACAGGAGTTCTAGGGGTGTAGGCCTTCTGTGTGACTTCCTTGAGGAATCTGGTTCAAATACCAAAGTTGGTTGACTCTTAAGCCAAAGTTAGCTTGTCCTGGTACACTGTGGTTTCCTTGGGCTTTTGTTTCAGTCTTAGACTCCTGAAACGCCTTCTGAAGTGGGAATGCAAGCTGCTGTTGAATTTGGTCAAAGTGAAGTTAGGCCTTGCAGTTATCATTATGCACACAAGAAATGGTGTTACCTGTCTGTGTAGATTATGTAGCGTATTTGTATCAGGAATAGTGGGGCCAACAGGAGCAGGGAAGTGATCGTGCCCCTGTACTCTGCACTGGTGAGGCCACTGTGTTCAGTGTTGGGCCCCTCACTACAAGAAGGACATTGAGGTGCTGGAACATGTCCAGAGAAGGGCAATGAAGCCGGTGAGGGGTCTGGAGCACAAGTCTAATGGGGAGCAGCTGAGAGAACTGGGGTTGCTTAGCTTGGAGAAGAGGAGGCTGAGGGGAGACCTTATCGCCCTCTACAACTGCCTGACAGGAGGTTGTAGTGAGGTGGATGTTGGTCTCTTCTCCCAAGTAACAAGCAATAGGACAAGAGGAAACAGCCTCAGGTTGAGCCAGGGGAGGTTTAGATTGGATTTTAGGAAAAATTTCTTCCCTGAAAGGGTTGTCAAGCATTGGAATGGGCTGCCCCGGGAAGTGGTGGAGTCCCCATTCCTGGAGGTACTTAAAAGAGGTGTAGATGTGGTGCTTAGGGAAATGTTTTAGTGGTGGACTTGGAAGTGCTAGGTTAACAGTTGCATTTGGTGATCTTAAAGGTCTTTTCCAATCTAAACGATTCCATGGTTCTATGATTTATATGTAGCTTGGATGAGGTGGGATGGGATAACCAACGCTTGTGTGTGCTGCTAATGCATGAGGACATCAGTTTTCTATTTTCTTATATTAAAGCTGCTGATAGGGAAAGGACTGTTATTTTGTGCTATGTTGTATAGCATCTGACCTCCAGGATCCTGGCCTGTGACCAAAGTATGTAGGCACCAAGCAAATAATATATAGTAATAATATATGGCATTGGCATAAGCTATTCTGGCAAAATGCAGCTAATAGAGACCCAAGCTTAGTGGCTAGATTTTCAACATTACACAGTAGCAAATAAGCCTGGGGAGCTTCAGCTGTGGGTCAGGCACAACCCCTCATAGGAATCAGCTCTTGGGGAGAAAAATACATAGCTGTGTGATTTCATTAAAAAAATAATCCCAACTTTTTCGAAAACGGGAACCTTGTTCATTCCACAAAGAAATCTAGTGTGTACTTGATAAAAGTGCCCACTTCAGTCCCATAGATTTATCAAGAGAATTGCTGAAAAGGATCTTCCAGCTCTACAAGGAAAGAATTCACTTTGCAAAAGTCGTTAGCATCCAGCAACTACTATAAATTTGACTGAAAGCTGCTGAATATTACCAGTTTTGAAAATCCCGTTACTCCACATCCAAAATGTGAGTGTTGGAATGTAACAGTAAGCTTGTTCTTTTGAAAATTACGGCCAAAGAATCTGTATGTGTCTCTCTATATAAATATATAATTTTAATGATTTTGAGTTACCCAGAGCTAAACAGAATCAGAAATCAGTGAGACATAAATGTCACTGTAATGTAAAAATATTTACCATTTAATCCTGATAAATACTGGATTTTAGACTTCAGAACACAGACTGACAATTATTGGAAATCATGTGGTCATCTCAAGTATACTGTATTTCAATTAAAATAAAACCGTAAAATCCTTTTTCTTTTTTAAAAGTACCATCTAGCATATAATTTATTTGGATGACCTCTACAAATATATGCATTATATCATGCTAGAGGAACTTGAGAACCACTTTTTTCTTGTTCCCAGGGTCTCTTGACTCTTGGTAAATCATAATGATAGAATCAGTTTACAGTTGCAAATTCTGCCAAATATCTCACAAATTATATTTGGCAAACAGCACTGCCTCTGTTTCACAAAGATAGTGATCTGATGCTTTGTTTATATGGCACCAAAGAAAAATATTGGTTTAGAGTTTGTGGTAGAATTTCAAAAAGTTTGTGTGGTATTCTAAACTTCTGATACACTTAACAGTTACCACTCTATTAAATACAGAGTAACACGGACTTCAAAAGTATACTTCAAAAAAGAAAAAAAAACCCCAACTGTTCAATTAAATAGGTTGTGTCCATTTTGTTTCCTCAGTGTTTACCCAGGCCTCCATAGCAGCTGGTGTGGATATGAATGCAAAATTTTTGCATCTCGTGGTGTCGAACATACAGATGAGTTGCCATAAAGGCTTTCAGGACGTAGTCTGAAACCCACAGCACGCAAAGGGAAACAGGCTACATCAGGCTTGAGCCACCTAGAAGCCTGCAGCCAGCAGGCAGTTTGGAAAGGAAAACAGCATAACCTTGACAGTGCTGTTCTTTGGATGACTCTGAGGAGAAAAAGAAAGGAGCTATGGGTTTGAACTGAATCTGGGACTCTGCTCGGAGACAAGCTGTTTCCATTCTGCATCCTATGGTGCAAACCTATCTGGTAAGGGCTAAACTTCATTGGGAATTTGTTTTGGCAACAGCATCGGACTAAGGGTAGAGCATACCATACCAGTAGTGGGTCCAGGTGCCCTGACACAGTTGGCAGCCACAGCCAGATGGCAGCAGGCTCAGCTGGCATGTCCTAGGTCTCCCTGTCTCCTCCACAGGCACAGCAGTGTCCCAGGGGAGGTCAGTCTGGGAACCAGGTGCAATTTCTTGAGTCCAGGAGATGGTCTCTGCTTTGTTTTTTTGTCTACCTGGTTGGATGGGGTGGGCAGGATGTGCCATGGGACTGCTGCAGGAATGGCAGAGGAGGCATTGCCCATAAGGGAAGGGCAAGGTGGTGCAGATCACTGACCTCAGCAAAAGGGTTGTCCTGTCCCTGGGCAAGGGGCCAGACCTAAGGCCTTCATCTTGGTGACGGCAGCAAACAAAAGCCCTGTGCCCACTGGGACCATATCTGCCTTGGCACTGACCACCTTGGGTGGTTTGGGGAACCTTCTCTGAAGGAGAGGTTTTCTGCAGGAGATGAGCACCAGTAGCAGTCCCTCTCCTTGTGCGGCCTGTGTCTTCGTGAAGCTTCTTTGGCTGGACTTTTGGGATGGAGGAACAGGGATACAATAGGAAACCTGGCAATAACCATCCCAGGAAAAACATCTTCTGTGGCAAAGGACAGGGAATGTGGGGCCCTTGATCTGAGCTTGAGATGAGAACCAGCAGCTGTTGTTGAGGTTAGGCAGAGCTGTGCAGTGGTCTTGGCAGGGGAGGTCATGTCCACTGGCCTAGAGCTGGCTGGGGAGTGGATGAGGAGAGAGGTTCTTGCAGGCTTTCAACTGTGAACAGGCCAATTCCTGCTCTTCATTCTTTGATATTTTCCACCAGACATATAAGAGCTGCTTGTACTGAGGCAGCAAAGCCCCCGTATGTTTATCCAAGGCTGTCATTGGTGGTGAAAACTGGAATGGCCAGCAGAGAGAACTGGAAAGAGGGGAGGCAACTGCATGTAGGGCCGTCCTGCCTCTTCTTCCCTCTCCGTGAGGTCTTGCCTTTTCCCTTTAAGGGAAAAGAAGCTGAAAATGTTGGAAGGGCAGGATTCATGCAATCTTGAGACTGTGAAAGGGGTTAGTGAGGAAGAACAGAAAGATGGAGAGGGTGCAAACTCCTCTGATTTTAGTGAAAGACTGGAAGAAGGCGACACTCAAACTTGGTTGAGGTTGCACCAGGTTGAGATTAAAAGGGGACAGTAAAATACAAAAATACCAAGAGCAAGTTAAAGGGGAGGTAACGCCTTCAACCAGCATGTGTGGCTCTTCTGACAGCCCTTATAGCTGTCTGTCTTGTTACTACAGACTCGCTAATGCAAACACAATGAGATCTTTTACGGGTTTATGGAAGTTTGCTAGCAAAATACTGGCTCCAAGGCCCAATCCTGGCTATGCTTGGGCATGATAGACTGCAACTGCTAATAATTAATGCTAAGCTGACCTTCATGCTGCCATCTAGTGTTTCCTCACACACAGAAGCAACATCTCAAAAAAGAAACTTTGAAGCTTCATAATGCTGTATTCAGA
>NW_009258755.1:2310666-2314905 GCF_000687185.1 Egretta garzetta
GAGGAGACATGCAGAGGACCCAGTGCTCAGGGTGAATATTTAGGGAGACACCTTTTCTTAAAAGAATTGTAACTATTTCATCCAGGAACAGAGAGACATCTCCATGGCAAGTTAATTATTCAGAACCAGAATTTGTCCTCATTTGTTTTTCACTCTGTGAAATTACTACGGGCGTTTGCAAGGCGCAACTGTACACAACAGAGCAAGAATCCAAGAAGCTTGTCTTAACTGAGAGAGACCAGCATAAGAAGCTTGGCAGGTTCTTCCTTTCTGTCCTTGCTACTCTCACAAAAAACGCATGGTACGTTTACTTCACAGCCATCAGATGCTGATTTTTCTTTCAAGTATACATGATGGCTAACAAGAGGTAATGAGTTATTGCTGGGGACACATGCAAAAGATTTGACTCTTGGCCCTTCAAAGCTTGATTCCTAGCTTTGAGGATCTGTAACAGGATGCTCTTCCAGCTGTTGCACATCCTGGATTCATGCTGGAACTGTAGAACTCTAAGCCTAATAATAACAACTCAGGACTTCATGGGCTGGATGATACAACAGAGAGAGCATTCTTTTTCCCCAGGCTTCTTTAAGGTGTCTTGAGTCAAAGTCCAAAACAAACACTAAGCATCCAAAATCATTGTTCTCTTTTGGAGACCCTGACTTCTGAGCTTTGCTTCCTGACAACCTGAGCAGGAAAGCTGCCAGGAAGGACTACACAAGTGAAAAATTCCAAAAATTAGCTCATTTAAGAAAATAGACCACCCAAAGGGAAAGGAAAGCCACAATGAACAGCCTTTAAAGGGCTCCTGCTGGTGTTGTATGCAATCAAGTATGAATTTAGTAATTTGCAGGGAAGTTTTCCCATTTATAATAAAATTTTGGTAGCAGTAGAATACACGTGCGTTTGAACATTATGTATTCAAACTGACCGCATGTTCTCAGTGCAGTGATAACACGTCTTGTTTAGATGAAGAGGAGTATCGGCACAGCAAAGAACAGAACCAAACTCCTCAGCAGAAAGGACCATGTACTTCTCTGCTTACAAATCACCTCTCAAGTCAAAACAAGAAAGTTGTCTCAGGCCCTTAGGTCTTTCAGAGAGGTAGTCAGCAAAACAGAAAGTCCCCAGGCACCTAATGGTAGACTCAATGTGTTTCATTCATACTACTCCTGTTTTTTCACCAAGAGAATAAGTACATCCCAATCCCACCAAACCCAGCCTACTGCTGGATTAAGGCATCGTTATTCTTCCTCTCCAGCTTTAGGTACAAGGCTGTAACATCCACGTAGGTACCAAAAGCTTTCTTCTAAACACACTGAACAAAAAAGCAGCCTTTCTTTATGCTTAGTGGGCTTTGAATTCAGACCCAGTAGAGCTGTATGCTCTGAATAAAGGGCTTTTATTTTCCAAAGCTCTCGTTTAATGCTCATTGCTGTGGAAGGAAGTCACATTCTCTTTCAGTTCCTTGTTCTCCCCCCTTCCATCGAGTCATGATGACACTCAGCAAGGATAAGTGAATGAAAAAAGAAGATATGCTTCAGCTCTCTTCCAAAGTGCTCAGAATATCTGTGGATTAAAAAAAGAGCAAGAGACTCCTGTTCTACAGCTTCATCTGAGCCCATCTGAGAACACTAAGGGACAAAGGCTTAAAAACCAAGAGCATGTATGTGTCTGTAAGGAATCTCTTCGGAATCTGCATCATCTGCTTGCTTACAAAGTGGCTGCATGCTTGCTGGTGTGGGATACGGGGCCCACACAGCAATGACCGTACAGCTCCAAAACCAACCTATTCCCCATCCATCAGGGAGAGAGTGCTGCTGGGGCTCTGGCATCAGTGTTCACCCACTGCTTTTACTCCATGGGGACGTGGGCAATGACTTTGTAGATAAGACATGGGCCAAAGCCACAGGAATCCGCACAAAGCTTGTGGGGGACATGCTGCGCTCTCTGCTCTCCAGTCCTCTGCCAACCAGTTTAAGTGGGCCAGTATTTTTTTTTTTAACTCTTTTTCTAAGTTTTTTTAAGAGAGTTTTTGTGTAAATGTTGCAAAAGAAAGTTTATTATTTCTTGAGGGACAAATCTCCCCCTGCACCCACACAACTTCATTTCTCTCCCTCCTCCTCTTCCATGATAGACTAAACATGCCAATGGGAAGCTTGCACAGCTCCAGCATTGGGTGGATTTATTTTTTTTTTTAAATCAAAAGGTAGAGGTTTGGTTGTTCTTATCTTCTCAGTTTTGGGGACAGAGATTTTGCCCTTCAGGCAAGCTAAATAAATAGGAAGGACGTCAACTTCAGTACGTTCTTTTGTCTCATGATTCACTATAACATTTCCCTAGTACCAGGCATGGCTGCCTCCCGAATAAGCAGAGTTAAAACTTTCCTGTAGGTGTCTAAGACCTCTTGGGCAGAAGGTCTTTCAGCCGGGTCCTTCTTCTTACACGCTGCATGTATGTCAAACAAATGCAGTCGCACAATGTCACTTCCTTCAACGTGGCCCAAGAAAAAATTTGAGACATCTGGGATTTTCCAGATGTCTGTTTTCTCATCATATGGGGGCATGAGGTCATCCTCGAACGGCACCTCTTCTCCATAGGGCCAGCGCTGCTCAGGAGCTACAAACTCGCCCCGGAGCTCCCGATGACCGCACTTCACCAGCTTGCCGGTGCTCCTGTTCACAAGAGGCAAAGCGTCCAAATCATTCACCAGGATGTGAAAGTCACTTGTTAGGAGATACTGAGAGAGGACCTTGTCCAGGTCATTCGAGTCGCACATCACTAAGGTGCCCAGAGGGCTGCTGTGCAGGTACCGAATGATGCTCACGTAGTCTATAGCAAGCATCAACCTGCGATGCCAGGTGTTCATGCCCTTGTACTTGGGGATGTGGAGAGTTTCGTTCAGGCGCCTCAGGGAGCCTAGAGGGTGGTACTCGGTGAGGATTGTGAACTGCTGCTCACAGTAGCCAAGCAGCCGGACAACGTGCTTGCTTTGAAGTGCTTTCAGCATCTTCAGTCCATGGAGAAAGTCCTCCTTCAGCTCTGAGTTGGTGAGCTGTGAAAGGACCACTTTGTTTTCCTTCCACTCGGAAAGGAAGACCTGAGAACACACGAGAGACATGTAAGACACATGGAGAACCTTCTTCCCCTGACTGTTGCCAGCTGCCGCTGACCTCCCAGTGACTGTTTAGTCACAGCTGCAAATTACAGTCACCAGGCACAGTCAAGCCTTTAGGAAGGGACATGTACCTGTCACAGCAAGCCTTCACCGACATCGTAATTGCATCACGATTTCCCAAGTTTTCTTTGGAATGGGCAATGCAGATGAATTAAATTATTTCATACCACCACCCAACCAGGCAGTCTTACTCTGCCACGATTGCACCATGCCCCACAAGCGCTTCACAGATCTCTGATTTTTCTTGTGTAGCTGGATGTCGTTCGGTGTCAGGGAGGTGGCCCAGAGCTCCAGTCACGCTCTACTACCTGTTCTCTGCATCTTATTAGTAGCCGCATGCCCCTGGATGTCTACAGTAATTAGCTGCTGCGAGGATAATCATAACAGCAGTGTGGGCATTAATTAGCCAGCAAACACTGAAAGCTCTTTATCCACAGGCCAGAAGAAAGGAAAACCAAACTCACCTTTTTCACAGCGCCTTCACCGACACACTTGAGTTTCCTGACCTCTCTATTTATGGCTTCGCAGGAGAGCCAGGGGGAACAATTCTTCACCGTTCCCAATTTGAAGTACCCGAAAGGGCAGAGGCTGGGGTCCACTTCGGCGCGTCCAGAAGAGATGTAAAACTTGTTGAGGTACAGGTAGAGGAGGGCATTAAGGAGCAGGACGGTGGCGAGCAGTAACGCCAAGGAGAGGGACGACACCTCCCTGGGAGGAAACTCCCGCCTAACGAAGTGTGGTTTCTTTTCCATGGCCGTGCCTTCTGCATTCTCCGTGGAAGACGGAGGCTACGCGGGACCCTCTTCCCAGCCCAGGGGCTTTTCATTGCAGGCTACCTAGTTGCCTCGCAGACGCCGCAGCCCGCAGCCTGGGGAAAAGGCCACGCGGGCCGGCCGCCTGTGCTAAAACCGGTTTTAAGCTCGACGCTCGCCTCGCTGTTCATCCTCCGGGTTTTCTGAGCAGGAGGGCCCGGGCTGGCGGCCGCCCCGGGCAGGGACGCTTGACCCCGGAAAACACAGCGACCGCGGGGGGAAGGACCGGCGGCGCTTCCCGGCCCCGCCGCG
>NW_009258755.1:2315210-2330410 GCF_000687185.1 Egretta garzetta
GGCCACAAAAATGATCCGAGGGCTGGAGCACCTCTCCTATGAGGAGAGGCTGAGAGAGTTGGGCTTGTTCAGCCTGGAGAAGGCTGCGGGGAGACCTGACTGCGGCCTTTCAGTACCTAAAGGGGGCCTATAGGAAAGGTGGGGAAAATCTTTTCAGTAGGGCCAGCTGTGACAGGACAAGGGGGAATGGTTTTAAACTAAAACAGGGCAGGTTTAGATATAAGGAAGAAATTCTTTACAATGAGGGTGGTGAAACACTGGAACAGGTTGCCCAGAGAGGTGGTGGAGGCCCCATCCCTGGAAGCATTCAAGGCCAGGTTGGATGGGGCTCTGAGCAACCTGATCTGGTTAGCGGTGTCCCTGCTTACTGCAGGAGGGTTGGACTAGATGACTTCTAGGGGTCCTTTCCAACCCAAAACATTCTATGATTCTATGATCTTCCCTTGCCCTTCCCTTTGTCGCTCCGCAGAGCGGGAACCCCCTTTCACTCTCCTTTGGCACTGATGAGCTCCCCTCACCCTCTTCTTCCGCAGTGCTTGTATCAGTTCCTGGTGTTCATCCCACCAAGCAACGGGAGCCTGAGAGAACCGGGCACGGCGGCAGTGATGGTCGATACCCAGCACCCACTCACCCTGTCGCTCAACAGCTCTGTGGGTGACAGAGAGCTCTGCAAGTACGTGGCCCAGCCCTAGAGAACACTTGGATAGCTCAATCCTATGTTTGGGTTTTGGTTTTTTTTCTTGAAGCCATGCGCCTATTTAGTGCCTGCTCATCACCTCCTTTTTCCTGACTGTTTAGGCCTGGAGTTCAGTCTTCCCCCCGCTGCTGTAACTGTGGTGTATGTTGTAATTGTGCTGAAAGGATCTAGGCACAAGCAGGAGCCAAAAGGGTATGCGCTGAGCCAGCATGTGCAACCGGCCTGGTTTCTCTTGCAGAGAGAAGGCCGTAGTTCAAGAAGATAAGTGATGCAGTAGGCAGTGCATGTGCGGTAAAGCATCTGCGTTGGGCTAGGGGAGGGTAATGCTTGGCAAAGGCAGGGCCAGGCAGCTCCTTGCTAGATCATGCTGTTAGACCGAGTTTACAGCCTGCCTTTCCTACAAGCATGTAGGCTTACAGGCCCCCAAATGCTGCTGTGGTACCTGCATGTAGCAGGGATGGCTCAGCAAGTTTCGTTTCCTTTATCCCTTGCAGGATTCAGTATCATTTTGGAGAGTTTGGCAATTATTCCCTTGTGGTAAAGACCCTAAGTGCAAGCGCCAAAACTGTTTCTTGTGACCTAGTCATCAATGAAGGCCCTATCAACAGCTACCTCCGTATGTAATGCTCTGTTTTCCCCTTTCATTCTACAACTTGCATGTCTCCCAGCAGAACCAACTTCCTAAAAAGCCCGTGCAGCCACTCATACTGTGCTGAAGATGTGTCACGGGCTTGCTCCCCTTCCCCCTCAGCATCTTGCCTCCGTATGCTTTGTACACCCGTCTTGAGGCCCTGACCAGGATCAGGTCTCTTCACATGATATACTATATGGCCACAACCCTTCTGCAGCAGGGATTAGCCCAGAAAAATCAGTGGGTACATGTCCGGAGGGAGATATTTTCAAAGTTAGTTCCCGTTTCTCTGCATGTTTATGTATGTGCACAGAATCGCCCCTTTTCTTCCTTGTCTTGCTTCTCTCACAAAATAGGAAGTAATTAATTTTGTTTGTTTATTGCGCTTTTAATTTTCAACCTCACATCTTACTTTTTTGTTCATCTCTTTTCCAGGGCTGTTTCAAACTTGTCTACGTCTCTTCCATTCTTTTCCTTTACATTATTCTTCAGTCCTTCCAGTTTTCCAGCTGTAAAGAGAAATTCTCCGTGCTTGCAAACTTGGTGTATTACCCTCTCTCCTGTCTTCCTCATGTTGAGGCTGTTTCTAAATCTCTAATTTCTTCTTCGGAATGTATAGCACATCAACTCTTTTCTCACCACTGCCTTGTGATGCAGTCCAGTTTTGTTTTGCCTTTTTTATGTCGAGATGTGCAGTCACTGAGCTGCTCTTTGAAACTAACCTGCTTTTGTTTTGGGTTGTTTTGGGGTTTTGCTGTGGTTTTTTTTTTTTCTTTTCTGGGACTCAGGCTGGGGAGATGTGTTGCACGGAGGAGGTGGTGTGACAACTGTTGGGTTGGGCTTTCTTTCATGTTTGTGTCACACGTGGCCAAGCCCAGGCTGCTGAATGGTTTTGTTAGATCATTTGTAGAGTTGTGTTCTTCTCTCTTTCATGTAGCTATTCTCTTTGCTTTCCTGGTTTACATGGGGATCCTTGCTATCCTGATCGTCGGGCGCCTTTTCATGAAGTAAGTGAACAGTATTGTAATACCTCCTCGCACGTCAAGTGGGGCTGCCAGTTTAAAAACACGTGCCGTAGCGTGGTAGTGCTTCAGAGTCCCACTGTAGCCCTGCTTGCAGCTCAGATCCTGTTATCAGGTTGCTGTGTACAAGTTAAGCTGTGATAGCTGCCCCTATGATAATAAATAGTGATATGATTTCCCTTGTGGGATACCTTGCAGCCTTGTTAGCTTGTGTGTAAAGCGGTTACTGCAGAGCAGCTGATGTCTGCTGTAAGCTTGCACACACCCTGCCTCATCCTCTGGTGACTTGCCCCTGGGCCTAGCCCTGAATCGGCAGTGTAAATCAGTGGGACCTAAGCGTTGTGTAGCACGTGCAGCCTTCCGTCCTGTGCACTGAATAACGTGAGTCATCCCTGCCTGTAAACAACGCGAGAATAAAGCCCCCGAACCTGAGCTTGTGGCAGTGTAGTTACATAGCTGGACTTAACTGAGGTCCCAGGTACTGGCTGAATCTATTACATATGTGAGCTGGGAAAACAGAAATAGGGACTGTCCCAACTTCTGATTTATGCTGCTGACCAGTTGATATTAAGATGAAATTGGCTATAAAGTCGTCTTGTTTTGTTTTGTGTTTTAAACTGTTACTAATTTTCAGGATTGATCCAGTCAGAAACTGGGTTTACAAGAAACTGAACCCCAGAGAAACTGATCGTCTGATTAATTCTGTGAGTGACCACAGTATCTTTAATTTGCATTCCGTAGTGTTTTCATCTCTGAGGAACAGACACTATCCAGACGTCTGGGGACTTGTTTATTACTAATCACCTTCCCCTTGTGCATGTTCCCCTTGGCAAATCTTCTATTGATGTCAGTCAGGCAATTTTATGTCAATGGAGAGTGCTAGACTGGGTTTCCACACAAGTTTAGTGGATTCCCAGGAGAGCTCTTGCAAGTCTTGAACATACAGCTTTGTGCCCCCTTTAGTTCCCTTGAAGCAAACATGTTGGTGAAAATACCTTCCCCTTCTGACACAGACAATGGAAGGGAAGAAATGCCAGATTTCCTGTCTGCTTCCAGCACAGTAGGAGTTTTAGCAGGATCTACACTTAAGTCAAGATTTCTCTGGCAGCCCTAGAGCTCGCATTTCTGTGTGAGCTGTGTTTTCTACTAGAATACAGACAGATCATCGCTGTCTAGGACATCTAGGAGGTCCAAACCTGTCTAGAATCAAAAGACTTGGGAGCAGAGCTCTGTAGCAATTCTTGTTGTTTATCTCCATAGCAGTGTTACAGCGATGTCTGCTTCTTTATGCTGTCACTGGGGCTGATCAGAGTTTAAAAGGATTCATTTTCTGCTGGTTTAGCTCTCTAAACAGTCTGTGGTGTCAGGCAAGTGCTGATGGGATGGGGTGGGATGGAACCTGTTTGAGAGTCAGTAACTGGATCTGCTCAGCTCTGTTGTAAAGCAGCACTCGCAGTGACAGCAAGCCTGTGGCTGATCTGGACTGGACCCAACTCTCATGAGTCTCAGACACGGGCTCTTTTCACTGCATCATTGTTTCCACCCTGGTCAAAGGTGGAGTGTGGAGCATTTGCAAGTATTACTGCATTGCAATATGGTGGAGCCATGGTTAGAAGTCGCAAGTGGGGAAACAAAAGGAAGAGGAAGATGGGGAGGACAAAGACAAACACAGCATGTGAAAGTTTGCAGTTTGCTGACCTCTGTTCCCTAGGCAGCTGGTGCAGCTGCTGACTTGCCCTTCATGTGTCTCGTTTGTTCCCGAAGGAGCTTGGGTCCCCGAACACAACAGACTCCCTCAGCAGTGATCCCACCCCGCATTTGTGGAGCACAGCTTCTCGGCAGCGGCTACGTTCCTTGGACACATTCCGAGGGTGAGTGTAAGACCTTGCTCAAAACCAACTCTTCCAAGGGGAATGGGATTTTTCCAATGGCAGTTTCACAGTGTATGGAAATTTATAGCAGATGGACGGTTCAAGGGGGTCTGTTTTAGTTGGAAGGTAATCAAGGTTTTTTAATTCTTGGATTTTCTGAAACACTTTGCAGTTGATCTAGTTTGAGGAAACATTAAAAGTTGTGGCAGAGGGTGGAAAAGAACAACATATGCTCAGTGTGAAAATGCTATGCGAAGGAGCTTACTTTGGTCCACCGCCACTCGTGATCTTTGAAATGCTGCTTCCTGGTTGGCAAAGCTGGAAACCTTGTAACTAATCTTGCTTTAAAAATACAATAAACCAGATCTAGCAGTTAGAAATGTTTTAATAGGGTAAACATTAACTACGTGTTCATACATATGTATTTCATCGACATGTGATACTTTGTGTGTGATTTTGTTGTTGTCTTTTTAGGCTCTCTCTTGTAATTATGGTGTTTGTTAACTACGGAGGAGGAAAATACTGGTTCTTCAAGCATGAGAGTTGGAATGGTAAAGTACAATTGAGACAGTTAATCTGGGTTTTAACTGCAGCAGTATGTAGATACGGTTAGCGTTGCTGTTGCTCAGCTGACGTCTGGGACGCTGTGCTGGTTTGCCTCCAGCAGGGTATCTGGCCTGTTAGGTTAATGGGCAAAGCAGTGTATAGTTGTGCCCATCACACAGTGACGGGATGGTTTCAGATCACAATTTGTGTGTAACCTCTTCATTTTTGACATAGGTTGATATCTTCTTTTCTGTGTTGTTTAATGACCACAGTCAAGCTGATGGTGCTCGATGCTGTACAAACATAATGCCTTGATGGGCAAGCTGATGGGGAAGGGGTCAGGCATCGTGCTGCCCTAGTGGAGAATAGCAAGGACCTCATCCCTGAAATCTTTCCTGAGACACACCAATCAGTTCTGACTCTATTTTTGAAGAATGGTAAAAGCAGCAAAGCAAGATGATTAGCTCTTTGAAAGTTTTGTTTATAACGTGTTTTAGATTTTGGGGCATCAAATAATTGCAAGCAGCCTGCAATTCCTCTGGAAACTCAACAATAATGTTGAAATGTAGGGAGGCTTCGACGTAAATAATGTGTTCCTTGCTATTTCTCTGTAGGATTAACAGTGGCAGATCTGGTGTTTCCATGGTAAGTCTTCCTGAAGAATAGTTCTTGTGTCAAGTGATTCTTTATGTTAAGGGTTGCAAGGAGAGCATTGTGTGCACCTTGCGTCCATGTGGAAGTGTATTTGGAGGGGTGAATTTGTGTTAAATGGCTGACAGGAATCTGCCCCTCTGGGTAACGGTAGCATCCTTACGAAGCAGCAGAAGAGCTAAGTGCTTTTGGCTGCCCCACATCCTCCTTCCTCCCCCCACATGACGTCAGTGGGAGGTCCAGGGTTACCCTGCCAGTGGAAATGCAGTATCCCTGCGGAGCTCATTGCCACGCTACTGTGTTGAAGGTGGTCAGTCTGGCAAGATTCAAAGGTGGACCAATGTGTACCCAGAGATAAAACAGCCAAGGGAATTTTGGATGAAGCTAATCTCCCTATAACCAGAGAATGGTTTTATGTGGGGGAAGCAATTATCCCACCCGCCCCTAGCATGCTTCTCTAAAATATACACCAGTTGTGGTTACTCTTGGAGTTGGGAACTGGACTTGGACTGTGAACCTAATCTAGAGGGGAGGAGGTCAGTTCTGAATTTGAATCATAGATTTGCAGCTTGTGTTTTGCGGCTCTGAAGACGCTAATTTAATTTTGGGTAATGGAATTTTTTGGTGGCGTATGTATTGCTGCAAAAAGACCAGAACGCAGTTACTTCCCTGAACTTCATTGCTTCAATTTACCACTGAAAGAGGTGGAAAGGTCCCATAGTGCAAGCTCAGTTGTCTGGGAATTCCTAGCAATCAGAAGAAATGAAGTTGTCCAGTTTCAATCAATGCATGCATTTCTGTTGGGCCAGGGCAGGCTACTCTTTTAGCTTTAGTGTTTGCTGTCATGCACATGTGTGATCTGTCAGCTCCATTTCCCATCTGCTCTGTTCTCCAGGTTTGTGTTTATCATGGGGACATCGATATCACTGTCGCTGAGCTCCATGCTGAGGTGGGGAAGTTCCAAGCGGAAGGTGCTCGGGAAAATCCTGTGGAGGAGTTTTCTGCTAATCCTGATGGGAATCATAGTTGTGAATCCCAATTACTGCCTTGGACCATGTGAGTGGAACTTGCTCTCTTCCTTGTGTTTCTGCAACTGTTCCTGCCTCCTTGGCCAGGCTGTTGAGATAACTGTCAGCCTTGCTGTACTGACCAGTTGCACGGGGGGCAGTTTGATGGTATCCTGTAGAGCGCTGTTCAGTTCTGCACTGACACAGTTCTCTCTGTTTGAACCCTGTGCTGACCACTGTTTATCACCTTAGTGGTGACTTTCCCAGGGTTATGATTTACGGAAAGTGAGGTGGCAGAGTGGAGGTGTCCCTTGTACCCACAAGCACAGTGGGTCTCGTCTCTCCCTGGAGAAGGGTAGCTTTCATATTTACAGAAGAGCCCATGTCTGCTCCTCTTCCACATTGCTTGTATGTTTTTCAGTGTCCTGGGATAACCTGCGTATTCCTGGGGTGCTCCAGAGGCTGGGATTCACGTACCTGGTGGTTGCTGCTCTTGAACTCCTGTTTACAAGAGCTGGGGCTGAGAGTGGGACCTTGGTGAGCCATGTGGGGAGATGACAAGTAATGCTGGAGGAGGGTCTGGGAGCTTTTGCTCTTGTTTGGGCACAAAGAACACATGAGAACTAATGAGAAAACATGTAGCATCTTCCCTGAATGTGTAGTGCAGTATGACTTGGCAAAAATTTCAGGGAACGTGCACCCTTCAGTGTCCCAGTCTGCATTTTATCACATCTAGCTTTGCTGTATTTGAGGATTTCACCGATCCGTTCAGATGGTGCTTAGAAACAGGCATTCCCAGGCACTTTTGATGACTTTCCACCGCCAAGGGACCCCAGGGACAGGCATCTCTATGCTGAGTCCTGTGGCCTGTGTTTTGTCCAGTTAATTTTGGCAGTGTTTTTTCACAGCAGGGGAAAGTAATACTGCTTTTTGGCCTTTCTGGAGTCTGTTTTCCCAAAAGGCTTTTGTTCTACTCGTGAATCAAAATTCCTTTTGACATTTTCCAAGCTAAAAAACATTGTGGGCTTTTGGTTTGGTTTGTTTCTCCCCCTCCCCCAAGTAACTAAGTGTCTGGAAGTCGTTTGTGAAGATGAAAAGGTCTATTGGTAGAACCCAGTTTTGGAATGACAACAGCTCCCTCTTGTATCTGGGGGACTGCCTGCCAGGAAGTACAGGATGTCCCCAAGGGCATGGTTTTTACTTGCCAGCTAATACCCCCCTCCCTCCATCTCATGCAGGAGACGACGTGTCCTGCGCTGCAGGATATTCTCCCTTACTGGCCACAGTGGATTTTCATTCTGATGTTAGAAGTGATTTGGCTCTGCCTGACCTTTTTGTTACCAGTGCCAGGTTGTCCCAGGTAAGATTGTGCACTCAGACTACTTTCTACGGGGCATCGGATTGTTTTTCTTCTGCTGAGTAGAAAATACATACTATTAGCCATAGGCAAAGAATGAAGAGGAGAGCTTTTAGGCCAGCAGGGTTAAGGGAAGCATTCACCATATGAAAAAACTTTCTTTACTTTGGTACCAAATCACCAGGTGTTATAAAGGTGACATCATTGTTCCTTTCTGTCTAAAGAAGAGGATTAACATCTCCCTGAGGTCTGTGTACAGCAATATATGATCATTGCAATGTCATCCCTGTCTCTGTCCTTGCCTCTTCAAAGGGTCTGCACCCGCAGGGCAGGCAGAACAGCCAGTTGGGTAGCCAAGGCTGAACTGAAGCATTGCATTGGGCTCCTGATATTGCCTGTCCCCTTGCAACCTGCCTGCTCATGGCACTATGATGGTCGAAACGGGGTGGCCACCAGCCAGCTGTCATGTAGGGACCTGTGTTCCACCTGTGTGCCTCTGGCCACGGAAAACACCAAATATTTATTTAGCATGCCGGGCCAGTGGACCATTCAGGTGGAGTATTCCAACACTGTGTGCCATAGCCTGTTTGCTTTTGTCCTAGGGGCTATCTTGGTCCTGGGGGCATTGGAGACTTTGGAAGCTACCCGAACTGCACTGGAGGAGCAGCTGGTTACATTGATCGTTTGCTTCTTGGAGAAAAGCATATCTACCAGCATCCCTCTTCAAATGTAAGTAGCTTTGGGTTGTGGTATGAAGCCGCAGGTGAGCACTGAATGTAGCTGTCAGGAGGGGCTTGGGAATGATGCATGCAGGGGGATGGAAGAAAAAGGAGGTTGGTAACAACTGTTTTCTCTCTAAGGTGATTTACCAAACAACGATGCCATATGATCCTGAAGGAATCCTGGGGACCATAAATACCATTTTTATGGCATTTCTGGGACTGCAGGTACCTCTTTTTTTTTCTGGCTGTGCGCTATAATGGGAAGATTTGAAGGAATCTTGGAAGTGGGGAGGCAACTTGTTTTCTTTATTTAAGGCTGAGACTGGTTCTAACAAAACCTTTTCCAGAGCAGTGATTCCAGGCTGACTTAGCCTGAGGTGAGTGTCAGAGAAGTGGAATCTAACCTGGCAGCAGCTTGCATTAGATAAACCAAGACTTTTCCTCAGTTTTTGTAAGGGATGGACACAAGAAGTTTGCGACATATCCACCCAGAAACTTCCTTTGCTTGTTTTAAGGTTGGGCTTATGCTAGGAGAAGGCTGGCTCTGCTTGTTGGCAAATAGGGCCAAGAGATGCATAGACTTCACAGCTTCATTTTAAACATACCATTTTAAAGATCACAGCTGTACATGTTTCCCATTGCTCATTTTCCACTTGACATGCAGTGGTCTCACATAGGTGCTGTGGGTGTGCTCACCTTCCCACACACGAGGGAGGCAGGGGTTCACATTCGTGTTACCAACATCACAAGCTCACAGCTCACCACCGTATTTAAAATAGGATATCATGACCCTTTTTGATGCAGTTCTAGTTAGTCATTGCTGGCTTTTCTGTCTGGGCAGCAGCTGTTAACCAAACTGAAACTCTTGTGCTGGGAAAGGAATGTTACTGCACGTAGCACTGGGTGAAAATTGATTGGGAATCTCTGTGGGGCAGAGCTTGGAACAGAAGTGTGACACTGAGGAGTGACAGGTTTCTGAGTGGTGCCTGAAAAGGGGCATGTGCTCTGAGCAGGGCAGGGTGTGACGTGGCGCTGTGGAGAAGCTGTTGGGGCTGGCTGCGGAGTCGACGTGGCCGTTGCTCCTTTGTGCAGTCCTTGCTGAGGGAGATGGAGCTCGAGTCACATCATGTTAACCTGACAAAGTTGCTTGTCCCCTTCCTTAATGTTAGTGTAGTAGGGAAGGGAAAAAAGGTGCACTTCTATTGCTGAGTGGGTTGCATCTACCTGCCTTCCCCATCTGTGCCCATTTGTTGCAAAGAGTTCCCATTCTGAGCCTTTTGGCCACTTAGTTGATACAAGTCCTATTTGTGTTCTCCGTCTTAGCACAGGTAGCCAGGGACAAATATCTCTGGCTCTTGAAATGTAGGTATGTTTATGGGCATTAATTAATTCTTTGCATTCTTTTTATATTAGGCAGGAAAAATTATCTTGTTCTACAAAGACCAGCACAAACAAATTATGAGTCGGTTCTTCATATGGAGCATAGTGATGGTAAGTCAGATAGTTGTGTAGCTCTTTCAATAGACATGTATTTTTATGCAGCGCAAACTTAATATTTGTGAAACATGTTGCAGTGGCTATATAAATTTTATCAACTTTATATTTCAGGGAATTATTTCTGCTATCTTGACAAAATGTTCTAAAGAAGAAGGGGTTATTCCCATAAACAAGAACTTATGGTAAGCAAAGAGATACAACTTTTAGTGTGATTTTGTTAAAAGTACTATTTTATCTTGGAGAATGCTTTACCTTTCTTATATTGGGATCTGTCTGTATCACATAGTTGTCTAAATAAACTTTCTACTGAAACCGTGTGTAGGTCAATATCGTACGTGACAACCACGAGCTGCTTTGCCTTCATCCTCTTATTGCTGATATATTACCTTGTGGATGTCAAGAGACTGTGGTCGGGTGCTCCATTTTTCTACCCAGGTCAGTAAAATCATGGCAGGAAATGTATTCCTTCATATTCTTTCTGCACTGATATTATTCTTTTATATTTTCTGTGCTTCCCTTGTCTTTAAAGGAGTTGGGATTTAGAATGAGGTAACCTGAAGGATGCCAGAATGATTAACTTGAGCTGAATCTTTGTGTAGAACCGGGACACTACACCTGAGACCAGACCTTGAGGAGAGAGGGACTGTCAAGTCTTTACATGAGGGCTGGAAGCTGCTATTGCCAAATGACCGTTCTCAGTTTGGTCTCGAGTTGAGGTCCCAGGGAACAGCTGCTTTGTACCAAGCAAAACACCACAGCTGGTTCCTAGTTGGTTTTGGAAAGGCCTGCTGAGACTTGGGTAACCTAATGGGAAACTCAAAGGCTTGTCAGCAGAGTAATACCACTTCTGAAGATGTGGAAGATGAAATCCTCTGGGCAGCTACGTAGGTTCTGTCTCTGTGTTTTTCGATAAGCCTGTCTCTCAAAGCATCCCGCTGTGGTTTTAACCACACTGGGCTCTTGACAAACATCTGAGTACAGAATGCAAACCCACAGCAGAGGGAACCTTTCAGCAGCTTTGGTGTCTGGTATCCGGACAGGAAGATGGGTAGGGTGACAGCACGGTATGGTATCTCCTACCAGAAATCCCAGAGCTTTGAAGGGCAGTCAGCGTTTGTTTGCAAAGGCAACAGATCTGACCAAATAGATTGGCACTTGGCCACCCTGAAGACAATAACTGTGATTATTCTCCTTGTCAATGAAACTGCAGGATACTGATTTGGCTGTATTTTCAATTTAGCATATAGGTTGTCTATATTTCTTTTAATAAACATTTTGGGGGAGAGAACCCCTCAGACTGCATTTGCAAACACATAGGTGTAGCATCTTTGGGGCAGGTACCATTAGCTGTTGTGGTTAGCTCATGTTGTCTCGGTGCCACTCTGTTTCATAAGCCCGGCATGCCTCTGCCTGCTTACTCTGAAGCAAGCTTGTACCTGCTTTTTCCAACAGCATGACCTGTGCTTACTTTCAGGAATGAACTCAATCCTGGTCTACACTGGACACGAAGTATTTGAAAACTATTTCCCTTTTAAGTGGAAGATGCAAGATGGTCAATCCCATGCAGAGCATCTGACTCAAAACCTCACTGCGACAACTCTCTGGGTCATAATATCGTATTTACTTTACAGGAGAAGGATATTCTGGAAAATCTGATAGAGGGAGTCAAGGCATAGTTGGCCTAGATTCTGATGGGGCAAGTGCATAAGGTGGATTAGCCTGAAATCTTGCCACTCGTGCTAGGCTGTATTACTAAAAAGGGATACTAGTTCAAGTTTACAGTGCCATGGAAGTTGTCAAGACTTTTATGTGACTTAAGGGACAGTATTTTCCTATTTAGCAAGAACTGACTAGTCTTCTGCAGTTTCTCTCTTTCTGTTTTCTGTATTCTGTAAATATTTTACTGATCTCCCTCCTTTATATAGAGAAGTGGAACATACTGCAATATTTGGGCAAAGACAGCCTGATGGTGCTTACGAAAGGAACTGCAAGGGATCTGGGTGGTGACTGCATGGGGTTATCGGAATGGGACTGCGGTAACAACTGTTGCATCTGACAAAGCACCCCCTAACTCATGTGGTCTAGGGTTTGTATACACCCTTGGCACCTGCCACACACCTGCGCCACTCTGGCTACTGGCACACATTTAGCTCGGCCATCCTTTTGAGTGGGGAGCGCTGGCAACATCCTCAGCCCTGCAGTTGGGTCAGCAGTGCAGTGACTGGGAAAGCTTGGGGGCAGCTGTGTGCTACAGTGTGCTGGGCAAAGTGGTGACTCAACTGACCATTCTTCATTGCGTTCTTCCAATTTGGTCTTGCATCAAAACCTTAGGTTTAGGATCCTGCTGATGCCTGCTGCCAAAGATCTCTTCTGTTGGCTTATTAATCAGCATGCTGCTGCTATAGGTTTAGCAGCCTGTCTGCGCATGTTCTGGGCCTTTGTGTCACGTGCTTCCAGCATGGATGAGGTCCGACTTTCACGTGCTACACTCTAGGAGTGCAGAAATGCCAGTTCCTATTGACTTTGCATAATCACTTGGATATTACCAAAGTTTGAGCAAAGCAATCCTCTCTATAAATGGATTTATGTAAGGGCGCCGAATCTGAAAACCAGCAATACAGGTAGAGTTCAGCCAAAAAGGAAGAGATAGCAGACCAGTTCAATTTAAGATAATAGTTTTTGGAAACTCAGGAAATTAACTCATGCTGTGATTTCCAAACTAGTGCTAATAAAAAGCCTGAAATACCCTGCTATGTTCTCTGTGTATGTATAAACACGGAAAGAACTAAGACGTACACTTCCGTACAACGCTATGGAAAAAAAACCCTAAAACAAATAGGACGTTACAGAAGACTTCTTAAACAAGGTTTTATTTATAAAGTTTGATGTACCCACATAAGAAAACTAAGCAGTGAACAAACACTGAGTAGTGTTTGTGTATTGCAGAACCTGTAACTCGTAGGGAACTTCCTTGACTCTCTGGACAAGTGATTTTCCGCTGTCATGCTGCTGTTCATACATTTAAGAGCTTTCCCTGCTCTCCGTAAGAGACACTGCATCATGGTCCAGTCCAATCAAGCAAGAGTCTGAAGCAACAGTATTTTCTCATTAATGCAGAACCTATGCAAGACCACCATGAGATTTTCCCCACAGCGTGAGACCTGGCGCTCCATGGCCAGGCGGAAATCTTCTTTCACTCCTTTAGTTATACCCCGGGTAACTGTGTGATGCCTTAAGCCGTGAAGGAAAGAGAGACAGACAAAATCAAATAGTGGTTATTTGGTGCACTACAGTAATTTAAAAGGTGCTGCATGTCACTTACTAGGTATCTACTGTCCATACCTGAGTATAAGGAGAGACAAATAGCCTGTGCTATTCTATTTTTTAAAAATCATGCATTTAGTAGCTTACAAGTCTTTCAAGAGTAAGAAGTTCCATAAAAGTCGATGCTCTCACTGCTTTGATTATGACTGTTGGGAGGAGAAAAAGTGTTGCTGTTCTGGCTAACAGGAAAATCTATTCTCTTAACCCAGCACATACAGACTTCTTGCTTGGGGAAAGGAATTTTTTATTTTTTTTTCTCTACCCTTGCTGCCCAGGCCACTTCCTCCTTGTAATCACTTCTATAAATGGTTGGGGATGAAAGAAGAGTGAAAAGATGAATCTGCTTTCTCTGGAGGAAGGGGACAGACGGCTACCACCATAAAGAGCAGAGGGCATCTTGTACCAGTAGGAACGTGCAGAAAGGAGCCATATAATCCTGTGGGCACTGATAACTCTTTTACTAATGAAAGGCGCAGTGAACACTTCACAGGCCAACACAAAGCCCAAATCAAGCCAGGCTGTGAGTCTGCATCAGTAGAAGACAGATCTTGTGGAGATGCTAGACAGCAGGCAGGGATTACATTTATTCTGAGCAGAAGTTCAGGACTTGTTTTCCAACAGAACAAAGGTCCAGCTACTGAGCAAGCTAAAGCGATGCTGGCTGGGGAAACTCTTGGGATACGGCCCTGTTTTAAAGGCCATTTTTATGAACAGTTCTTTGTTCTCATGCTGTAGTGCTTGATACCTAAATCTTGTCCTTAAAACAACATTCTGCAGTGCCAAAGCACTACACTTTACTTGCACTGGTCCAGAGCTGGTTAAGTAAGATCAAGACTTTGTAACATCTACCTGCAAACCCTACTTGGCAAGGGAAGCAAAAGATACGCCCTGAAATGACAGCCCTGGCACTACTAAAGGAGCAGCATAAATTACATTAGAGAGAAAAGCATAATGCTAACATTGAGACCAGTCCTGAGTCATGGGTAAGAAGGGAAGAGCTGGACCAAACCCAGCAAGCACACTGAAAGTCAGAAAGGAAATAAAAAGTAAAGGGTGAGAGCATCTATGCCAATCCAGAGATGCTGGAAACGAGAAAGGGAAAAGTCTGGTAATTACCCTCACCAACAATACCACCCCACCTTCACTTAAAACAGCAAGTCCAGCATTCTAGAAGAGACTTCTCTGCTAGAACAGTAGAGACCTCTGTAACACATGGAAAAGGCAAAGAAGAGGTTAGCCTGGAGACTACTGGGCAATTCACTGATGAGCTAGGCTGAGTGAAGCAAAACTGCACTGAAAATACTCCAGCATATTCAGAGGTTATGGGATCATCCCTGCTTTTCCATTTTTACTGTCTTAAACATTCCTGGCAGCTGAGCGCTATGGTCAGTTACAACCTAAAGGAGAATATGCAACCTACTCAGCAAGCCAGCAGTGCTTTTGAAGGTGTGTGTCATGTAACAACTGGAAAACAGAAAACAGAATTCAGAACAACTTAAAGGAAAAAAAGTAGCTACAAACGGATCCAGTAAACAGTATCTTGAAAAGAAAGGGTTATACTTTTGCTAATATGCAATTGAACATTGGTATCATTTTGGAGATTTTCTACATTTTTGTTTAAATTCGACAGTGATTATTAAATTGAAAGGACACAGATACTGGCAACTTATGGGAAAAAGAAAAATAAATGTTATAATAGAACAACATGGGTTGCCAGGCAATGTAGGCACAAATGGAGAAAAAAAAAAAAAGGATAAATACTGAGTAACAAATTGCTGAAAACCATGGGCAGTAAAACATGTTGACAAAACACAGCACACTATGAGCAGGGTTTTTCCACTTGGTACCTGTCAGCAGTCTGTATGCTGGGCTGCA
>NW_009258755.1:2330420-2346878 GCF_000687185.1 Egretta garzetta
TCCTGCTGCAGTAACCCCATGGGAGGGCTAGAAGTCCTTTAAAAAACAGCAAATAGCAGCATTCAAACACCCACACACCAACTCCCCCTCTGGTGCAAAACACCTCTCCAGAAAAAGGAGCGACAAAGAACTAGGGTGAGACCACACAGCAATATGACCACCGAGCAGCCGAAGGGGCACAGGACCCTAACAGCATCAAACATGCAAATATCCCCCGATTTCATTGCGAGGCTGTTCTGCAACTGTGGTCTAAATATACACACATATTTTTGGACAGTTGCACCGGGAGAAAGGACGTTGGTAGGTGCAAAACCAATTCACAGTTGCACTACGATGAACTGTTGTAGCTCTTCCCAGGAAGCGTGACAATCAGGGAAGATTTAATCAGAGAAGCTCTGCAGATACCACAGCTTCCCTGCACAGCTGGCAAGAGCGCGTCAGCGAACCGGGAGAGCCCACAGCTTGGAGTTAAGGGATTTGCTGCTGAGCCCAAGCCGAGTGCATGCACAGCGGGTATCGGCCAAGTTGAGTACATGACAGTGTTTGTTACAGGTTGCCTAAGTATCTTTTCATTAGCCCACA
Source organism: Egretta garzetta (assembly GCF_000687185.1). NCBI lineage: Eukaryota > Metazoa > Chordata > Aves > Pelecaniformes > Ardeidae > Egretta > Egretta garzetta. The sequence goes on from NW_009258755.1 coordinate 2,331,003, forward strand.
GATAGCATTTTTCACCTTTTCAAATTCAAGCTGCATACAAAAATGGCTGTCAGAGGACAGAACCATGTCAAGCACAAATGCCCACTCAGAGCAACCTCCCATTTATAACCAGGGCCACGTGAACTAGCTGCGAAAAGGTGTCTCTGCTGAAAGACAGTTTGTCTTCTCTGTGAAGTTAAGTCCTTATCTCTGTGTGCTACCTATAACACAAGATAATAACCTCACATGTCCAGCCTAGAGCAAATCCAGTGCCCCACCTAAGGAGAAATGAGAAATTTGGTATATAGAGAACAGGTCTAGTTTCTTAACCTAAGTCCTAACCTAACCAGATGCTAAGAAGGGAGCAGAGAAGCAAGACTCGCACTTACATACCTATAATATCAAGTTAGGTGCCTACCTTCAGATCTCAGAGGTGGGCATTTTGGTTAGTTTCTATAATTTATTAATAATATAAGCTATGCTTATAAAAGTCAAATAAAGACAGGACATTTTAGTAGTACAGAAGCACTCTAAAATGGAGCTACAATAATCTGAAATAAAATATTCAAAAGAATTATTCAATCAAATGAGATAATTTTTCAAGAGTCCTTGGAACGAATGAGTCCAATACTTGCAAAAATGGACACGGGGAACGGAAAATACAAAGGAACAGCAAGATGTTATTGGTCCCAGAGCAGCAGATGTTTGCAAAAGGGATTCTGCGCAACTGTGTCTTCATTATTGTTTGCAAGATCTGCAATCAGAACTAAACATACCCAACTGCACAATCAGAATAAAAATTACACTTTCAAGATACTTTGTTTCACTTGAAACCAACCAAGCTTTTCCTCCGCTGCCTCAAGGGGAGATGTGATGGGAATGTGAGTAAAGGCAGAACACTCAACAGCTTTCACATCAAGTTTACGCAGTTTGGTAGGCTAAGATTAGACTAATTCGAGTAAGATTTATCAAAAAGAGGAGCATGATATTAATTGGTCATTTCTTGCATATTGTTCTTTTCCTCTTTAACCTCACTAGCTAACACTGCCACTACTGACATGTATAATCAGTAAAACTATGAAACTTGACTTGTCTAGAATGGAGTTCAAAAGCACTTGGTGCTTAAATTCAGAGCTCATTGTAGAAGTTGTGTTGACACTGCAAATAAAATGAGCTGGCTGTACCACCAGTTAAAACCAAAACCATGGACCTTCATATTCCCACAATGGATGACAAGCAAAGGGAAAGCTTAGAAGCTGTATATGTATTTTGCAAGGACCCAATGATGAGTCTGCAGGCTACCAAGATCTTACTTCAGCTTTTGAAAACCACATTGCAGTTCGCTTTCCTGGGTTCAGGAAAATGAATATCCTTTCCTATAAAGTATAAGGTACTGAGGAAAAGTACTAGAAGAAGAAAGTGGAATTCACCTGGGGAGAAAGTGTTGTATAAGTCACAAAACAAAAAGCCGTCCTTGTAAAAAATATATATCTGTAGTACATTTCCCATCAATTGAGATGCAGGATTGCTACATACATTTATGCCAAGGAAAGATCAGGGAAAGCAGCAACTGCTTCATTTTTGGGCTGCTGCAGCAAACTCATAGAGCCTCCCTGTGCATGATGGAACAGTATCTGAGCTGCCTCTGCTAATTATTGTGAGGATGGTGCAGCAGCTCATACAATCAGAACTGGTGATAGATTTGAAAGATGAAAGCCACTCTGCAGATTTTGAGCCTACTGGCCATTGTCCCAAGAAACAGGGCTGTGCTGGTGCATGTTATCTGAAACCCCAGCTGGGGGAGACCACGAGCTAACCAGTGCTGCTGAGGTCAACACTCTTGGGTGACACCATCCCTCAGCCTCACAGCCAGTCCAGCTAAAAAAATATCTGGGGTACCAGGGGAGTAGACGGCATCTCTGATTAGTGGACTATACCCCAAACTCTCCCTCCCATCAGCTCTCTGGTGAAGTGGTTCCTGTCCTACACATCTTGGCCACAGAAAAGACACCGTACACAGCTAAAAAGCCTGTCCCAGCTGGACAGGATATTTGACTGTTTTGGCTCAATAAGCACAAAGAAATGGACCTCTCTTCTACAAGCATTTCCATCGCTCAGGAAATCTAACACTGGTCAAAAGGAGGTCAAAGAGAGATTTCTGCTAGAAACACTGCTCTCTACTTACTTCCTGACTGGTGGGGTCAGAACAGTAAGTAACAGCTACCATGCCAATCAAAATAAAAGCTGTGATGCAGAGATATAGCACTGGACTATTACAACTAACTTGAGATAGCAGCTAAGAAGTTGCCAGGAGTAATTTCCATTGCTAAATCCTCTTGCTGACAAAGCTTATTACTTAACATCATACATAGTGCAGCATACCCTGATTCTTGTTTTCATACAGCTGGTTACAAGCAGTGAGATACAGCAAGGGTAAGAGTTTGAAAATCTAGAGCTTAAAATAGAAAATTCTCTGTCACAGAATTAAGCATTTGTATTTCTTCTTTTTCTTTTCTTTAATTACACCTAGTATCTCATTTTTGTGTTGGTTACCTAGAACTCTGGAAAATGTATTTACTAGTCTAAATTTGGATCCAGTTGTCTAATGTTAGGCTCCCACTTTTTTAAAACTTTAGCCCATTTCTAGTTAGTGAATAGCCAGAATACACTGAACCGAACTGGAATTTCAACAAACTTGAGCAGTCCCCCTCTTATAAAGCAAAATACCACAAGTTCTAATAAACAACCAGGATATTCCAAAACATTCTGCCACTAAAACCCTGCAGCAGATACTTGTTCAGTCTTGACTCAAAACTAAGAACACCTAGGAAGTTAATCCAAATTATTAATTTCCTTCAGCACCTCGTAATAAGCTAAGCAGAATAAGCTTGTTCAGTACATAGCAAGAGATGACCTGCTAGTTCTGACAAAGAACTATTAGCATTTACCTGGAGTGTAATTTAATTTATGTTTTATACCTAAGTTTTTCATCATTCAGTAGTCTTTCATAACTGTTTACAACAAATAGTGCTTTCTGTTCAGCATTACCGTTCAGCAAAATTATTAACAACACCTTGCACTGATGCCTAAATTATTTAAAGAATTCCCACAAACTGCGTCTGGTTGAAAAAGTGATACTGTAATCGCTTTAATATGAATCATTCTAAAGCAAATGCCACACTTAAAAATAAAGTTCTGTAAAAGTAGGAGTTCAAAGTTGAAAAACCCCCCAAAAGAATTCACAGATGAGTAGGAGACTCAGAAAGAGAAACTCATGGCCTTGTTTGAACTCCTTAGCCAACTCCTTAAATTTAAATTCAAAGGCATGACAAACTTACTATCCAGAAGATTACATGAAAGCAAACACAACCAGAACATACTCCTTTTTTTTTTTTCCAAAGAAAACAGTAAATGCTTTTTTATCCTTACTTGATCAACATTGCTTGATTTGGCAGCAGTTCCAGATGAATTTTCCCTCCTTCCTGTGTTCTTAAATAAGCAAATTCCTCCAACATATCAATATCTGAAGAAAACGTTAAAGATTTGAATAGGGAAAAAATGATAAGAGAACATTCCTTCTTATCCCTCACATCTGAAGCCACATTGCTGAAAGGACAGTCAAAATGAACAGCTATTGAAGTATCTTATACTTAAAAGTGATAAAGAAGATCACAGCATGTATTCCTAATCCTCCACAATTCATGAAAAATGGCTTTTTAAAGTGCAAAATACACACATCAGTCCATTTCTTTTCTTTCTTCATTTCTTCTTATGTACAGTCAGAAGTAATCTCTCCAAACAAATTCCCTGGTTGTTTTTACTCCCTTTTTTTACCTTGCAGGTTATCAAGGCAGCACATACTGAGGCTGGGACTGAAGGGAATGCCACCACAGTGGCACATACCACCCTCTTTACTTTTCGATTTTGGTCCCTTATTTAGCTCTTCTTTTTTTCCTTCCTTTAACACCAGAGCTTTTTTAGTTGTCTCAGATAGGAGTTAGACACCTTGCTACCTGGAGACCATGGCTGGATGTCTATTTAGGTTAAACACTAAACTGTCCGCATGTGTGTATGCTGATGAAAGCATATGTCAGATACCTGAATACAGAAATCAGACATGCTTTGCATGAACTTCGACATAGCTCATTATCTTACTCAGCACCAAAATCTTACCCACACAAAGCATTTCAACAGCCAAAATCATTCAACTCGCTGAAGCGTAGGTACTGCTTTATTGGTTTTTTTAGCGACCCTGTAGCACAGTGCCCTGTATATCTTACTGAAAAGACTGCCAACGCTTGCACCAGCAGCCTAAGCTACTGCTGGTTTTCTGAATGGAAGTGCAGTTGCAATGTACTGAAGGGTACTCTGAAGTGCCAGAACAGGTGACAGGAGGCATATTTATAGTCCATTGTGCACTGCCACCTATTACAAGAGGCTTGTGTGGTACAAAAATAAGTACAGAAAATGATTCACAGAATGCGCTGCTGCTGAAACTATCTAGCAGGTTTTTCAAGACCCCAGCACATACTTTTGGATGAGAAAGACATTCTTGGTTACAGAAAGGATACTTGTGACATAGTTGAAAAAATTCTCATACTGGAAGTTTCCTTGTTGGCAGATTTTGTTGATGGCTTTCAGGAACAAGTTCTCACCCCTTGGCCACTCATGCTGAAGCAGAACAACTACGTGGCCCAGCGCCATATCATCTCGGCTGTCTGTGAAAGCTCTGAGCTTCAGGGAAAAAAATTGACATTGAGACAAACAGGAAACACTTGTTGCTTTTATAAATATATGGGATTCATCTCTCCTACACCTGTGCAAACACAAAAGAAGTTCTTTAGGAGCTATTTCATTCTGCCCTAATATATACATTTAAAATAAGTTGGAAATTTCCAGCCAAATACCGAATTGGCTCCGCTGATCTAGAAGAGAAGTCTGAATACAGACAAAAATATTTTGAGATTAATTCTATCTCCTCTGCCCCAAACTAAAGCAAACAGAAGAGAAAAAAAGAGAAAACAAACCCTCCTCCATCAACACTCTCTCCCCCCCCCCCAAAAAGACCCTCCACAAACCCATTGAGGTGAGAAGCGCTTGAGGCACAGCCCTTCACGCCTAGTCACACCACTGGGATAAGGCCATGCAGTTTCAGGACCCCAGATAGAGGAACTAGGCCTCAGAGACGTGAGAGAATTCGAAGCCTTGACTATAGCTTACCTTGAAACAAGCTAACAGCAGATGAAGGCAGTAAGGCATGATAGCTCTACTGGTACATGGCCAAAGTTTCAAATCAGACCCTGCAACAGAACAGTTTATCATACACTTCTTTAGGGGGTCTCATGATTATCAAAGTTTGAAAGAAATTAGAATGGACAAAACAAATCTACAATTGCCAAATCTCAGGTAGGAAGGAAACTCTGAAGGTACATTATGAAGTATTCAAAATGTGAAGTTACATATTTTAAAATTTTTTCTTAATTTCTCTTTTCCTGTGGCAGGACTTTGTCACCAATATAGTTTAGTAGGTACCAGCAGGAAAACCACTCACAAAAACCAAAGAGGGGATAAAGAACTTTCTCACTTTTCATAACAGAAAAAGAGAAGAATTATATACTCAACTGAAATGCATGAGCTAAATTTGAGCTGACACTGAGTTTAGGGTAGTAGCAACTCCATACCTTTCCTGAATTTAGACTTGACTTTTGGTTGCTCCTCTTGTACTTTACCTCCTTCTTGTACTGGAAGTAAAATACAGCACATGAGGTCAAGCACTTTTTCGCATGTTTGCTGTAAAAAGAAGAGAGACTTGATAATGCTAAATCTAAAGGTCTTAAAATTCAGATCTGTTAATAATGATTAAAAATTTCAGACACTGCAAAAGAAAAAAACAATCACAAAATTCTCTGCTAGAACTTGCGTGGACTTAATGAGTAACTTAGTTTGGCTGAGCAAAAAGATGTAGCTGTCATTAAACGATCTCTGAGAGCCTACATAAGTCTTTTTAATTGGGAAAAAGTCTGTATTGGCATTCTTAACTTCAAGAGCATAAGATCAATACAACTGCAATCAAAATTTATTTTATTTTGAAGGATTAAGTTTTCAAATGAATTCTTAGAATAGTTTTTAAAAGCTTGTTCTCTCCATGGTAAAAATAGAAAGGGAAATGGCAATCTGACAGCATGACAGATATGCAATGAATTTTTAATGCTATTTCCTAGAGACAATAAGAGGTCTGTGGGGATCTACTATCACGTTTCCAATGAAAAAAAGTACTAAACTGGAAGGGATGAAAAGACTTGTCCAGTAGTACTTGGATGACATTAGATCCTAAGAGACCCAGCCTTTATTATTAGTGCTGACACTGACTGACCTCAGACCACCATGAACTGTAATATTAAAACCACAAAATATGTATTGCAAAGGTAAAGCAAGTTCAGAGGTCAGGCCAGACAATATTATTCTGGAGTTTCTTATATGCCAGTTGATAACATTCGTTTCTAAGATAATCACGGGAGCTTATTTTCTATAAATCTTTTTTTTCCCCTGCCACATGAAGCCTACAACCTCAGAATTTTCCCTCAATATTTAAAACTGTTTCAGTGAAGCTAAGGAATTCAAATTTAAGGTTACATTTACAGACAACTCAAACACTTGTAGCTATGGAAAATCATAACGAAACCCCTCAAATCATAACTACCAAATAGACTTACTTAAATAAGAGAGATGCTAATGGACAGTCAGTTAATGTGCCAGGAAGTGCAATTCTCCCTGCAAAGCGCGGATTTTCAGCAGACCCTGGCCTACGTTCAATACCCTGCTGAAAGCAGGCTAAAGGGAAAATTGGAAGGGAGAAGACAAATAGGAACCACAGGGCCAGACGATGAAGGACCGTGTGTGGAACGCTGTACATACCCGATATTCTCCTAGGGCAAAGTGGCATGTTGCTAACTGGATCAGTGCTCTCTGATTTTCTAGTGATCCTTGTCCTGTAATTTGCTGTGGAGAATGAGAGCCCTGAAGAGCTGCCAAGTGATGTAGGCTGCTAATTGCTTTTTTGTACTGCCCCTTTTAAAAAAAAAAAAATATAAAAAGACAGTGTTACGGTCTTCTGTATACAGTGGGTAGAAAGACAGAAATAGAAATTCCCTTACAGAAAGCTTTCAAAACAGAGTGTGTCCAAGTAACAGGGCTTCAAAATTTTAATCTAGCAAAACACTCGCCAGTGATGTGCTGTGTACAGTAGTGTGGACTGATCACTTGCAAGGCAGTAAGAAGACAAACAGAATTCTGCTTTAAAAGCCTGTTTACAAAATCTCATTTATAACTGAAACAAATAATCATGCTCTTCAGAGTTAATCATTACTTTATTTAGACTAATAAAGTTTGAAATAGCTCTTGTTTGGGTACAAGTACATGCAAAAATAGAGACTGTCGAAGGTAAAAATGTAAGAGAGCAAGCTTTGTTCTACAGATGGTATTTGGAATGAGTACTGAGGAGAACAGCAAATTTTAGCTAAGATGTTAAAATCTTCGGCTGCTTGAAAATTCTTCTCTCTGATCATGTTCCAATAGAATACACTGACAGAAGAATAAAATGAACTTTGCATCCATAGCACTGTATAATCTACTGGTCAAAAAGCCAACGCAGGGGTCTTTTCCATATCCCAAAACTAGCTGGGCTCAATATTAACAGCAGGACGGGAACAGGACAGGACAACACTGGGACAGCAATATCCTAAGTAGGGTACCTAGCTTGTGCTAAGAATGGTATGATTCCATCCCCAAAAGGGTCATGCTTAAGGGATAAAATCAGTAGACACTTAAAGCAGCCTAACTAGCTATTCACTAGAAGGAAGAGCAACGTAATGGTGTTATTTCTACTAGTTTTTACTTTATTTTTTTACCTGGTAGATGATCATGTCTGTAAGAAAGATTCTTAACCAAAGCCAGGTGTCTGTCTTCCATGACAAACAAATTCTGGTGAACTCTGTGCAAGTGGTCAGAGAAGAAAAAGTAATAGAGAAAATGAAGCATTTCACAGCTTTGGGTTAAAAATCAATTATCTAGAGAAAAAAAAATAGCTGAATTTAAAAATGAAAAAACAAAACAGTAAGAGCAATGAAATCTTTCAAATATAGGATACTCTCTTCCTATACAATCATATTTTGATTATACTTCTCTTCACAGTGTTCAACAAATCTAAAAGCAGCTAGGTGGTACTATTTGCCTGCTTTTTAGAAGAGAAATTTGTTTTCAAGATTATCACACCAGATATTATCAGGGAGAGGCACAGTAAAGACACATCTTCTTAAGCGTGAACTAATGCAGCCATTAGCAGCACAACCTCACAGACTACTACGAGCACTACTACTAACCAACTGCTCCTCCAGTAAAAGCTGCTTCCAAGAGAAGTGGAGATGAATAAGCAAAGATACATGAAAAATGAAACAAAATCCAGGAACAAAATATTTAGAAATGCAACAGCTGATAAAGCTCCTTATTGGAACTTAGATCAAAAATACTCAGGACCCGAAGTAAATTAAATTATAAGGATTCACAATGAGAGGAATTCTATTTTAACAACAGTAAAATTACTTCTATGCACAGCAATGAAGCCTAAATGCAACTCTGCCTGCAGCTGGCCATACCTTTGTCAAGGGATTCCAGAGAATAGAGCAGCTCCCAGCTCTCTCTTGCCAGTTTAAAGCTCTCTAATACTTCAATAGAGTTTGCAAGATCTGCCTTGTTTACTGTAATATGGCGACTTCGTGCCTTTCCAGAAGGATCCTCATCATCTGAGCTCTGCTTAAGAGTCAGTATAAAACAAAAAGATAATTTCTTAATATAGGACTCTAAAGTCACAGAAGTTCCACCGAACACAAGAAAACAGTCGTGTACTAGAGATGCTAAGGTCCCAGTTTAAGTGCCTTAAGTGACTTCGCTTAGCTTGTTTTAATATTAGAACAATCTGTGTTGCTACCAAGAAACTCAGTGGTGTAGTGCGATAAACAGTATTCACAGTTCTAATCATGAAAAGTCCAAATTATTTGGAGGTTTAGCTGTAGAACATCTGACTGCTATAGCTACCACTTTTAACAGCTTCTGCAGTCTCTGCTAAACTCCTCCAAGTTAAAGTATTCACGTCAGCACTTATGTGTCTACAGCAATTGCTATAAAAATTGTTTTATTCTTGCTGGCTTTAGCCAAAAAAAAAAATCTGTTTGCAAATTGTGGTCATAAACAGCTATTCCAAGGTAGCTCTAAAAACAGATCTGTTACATCTGTGTCAAACCCACTATTGTCTAAATTCCAGTACCAATGCCATAATTGTTATGAAGGAAAAAGTCTAGAAAAGTTACCATTGTTTTTTCTCTTCCTTCAGCAAGTTTCCTCTTTTTGTGTATGTGTTTGTTACGATCAATATCTGTATCACCATAGATATTGGCCACATCCTCGAGAAGAACCAGTGGGGCTTGGTTTGGAGCATTTGGACCTGGATTTAAAGATAAATTAACTCAACATTGCGCTAAACTGATCTGAAAGGTCTCATGCCTACATCAAGCTGGTCTTGTTTCCTTCACAAGTAATGATTATAATGCTAGGGAAAACAATCTGAAATTAATTCACTTAAGTTACATAAGCTTAAACTATGATGGTAAAGCTATGGTTTTCTCCAAGCAGCCTTATGGTAAAGGTCAGAATGCATTTACCAGACGTCACAAGAGTTTGCCTGAGAGCTTCAGAATATCTTTGAATCCTTTTCTTAGGGAGCAGTCGCAAGAAATACTCAGGCAGCAGGTGTTCTCTCATCAAACATTATTTGCTTTTATGTAAATACTATTCAACAGGTGAACAGAACAAATGGCTCTGAAGTTAACAGCCACAAGCATGGTGAAGCACAGCAATATTCTCAAAACATTCTCATGAGAAACCAAAGCAATATGCTGACAGGCACTGATGCCTCAAAGAAGTCAGTGTATTTTATCACAAAATTTCCCTAGTAGGATCACTCAGTGTCAGCCTTGCCCCCATTGCCTTCAGTGTACAGAATTAAACGTTTAATTGACTGCCAGAGCCCACCATCACTCCCTGAAGCCTCTGGAGAGGCTTCATTTTGAAGCACAGAAGACATAATTTCTATTTCCACTGGTGTCACAGAACATCCGGTGGGATCTGGTACCTGCTATTTCAGAATTCAGTGCTTAAGTTTCATTAGATATAAAAAGGGAACAACACTTATTAATATCAAACAACGTTGGTACATGGCCATTACTGAGAAAGGTTTCCTTCCAAAAACTTGTTCTCCTTTTGCACAATCACGTTGTAAATAGATGTGCAAAGCTCAGACAAAGAGAAATATAAAGGCAAGGGGAAATCCATTAATCTGTTTTCCCTTTTTGAAATCTCCACCGGATAAGACAGTAGTGCAAACAAGTATTTTCCACATGTACATTTTTTCTGTTTCTATTTGCAGAAAGATACGAGGCTAAGGCCTCATTCATAATTGCAAAGAACTAATTTGATACTTTAGTATAAGGACAATCCATTTCATCTCTTGACATGAAGGAACCCATATTAAGCTTTTCCCATCATTTCAAAAGTGATGAGTAAGGAGTCCGCTACAACAGAAGTTAATGTTACAAGAAACAACCAACCTGGCATGCTTAACAAATAATGTTATCTCCTTTGACTACATTCAAACTAAATACCACCGTTGAAATAACCCCTACACAAGGGCTACAGTACACTGAAATTGGCTCTCCTGTACCTTCACGTATTCCACCGTGTTGGAATCTAACCTGTGTGAACTGAAACTAGAGCCAAGTCACAATGTAGAAAATAGCATCCACGAAAAACAGGTATGGAAGTACCACAACGGGGACGATGGAAGAGTTTTATCACTAGAATCTCAAGAACTGCCTACTTCTAACACCTAAGAAGGGAGTGGATTTTTCTGTTACTCATACTGATTTGAATGAATCGGTTAAGTGACTGCACCAGTTAAGCACTTAGCTTTCCAAAGAAATGAGTTCTTTTCTCAATAGCAGGCAAGTGCACTTTATTCCAAAACCTCCTGTCCTAAACAAAACAAAACCTAAACTCACCCTTGACTAGGGCTACAAACCTTCTCTTACACTACTGAAAGTTATATAGCCATACAAAGAGGTATGCTGTGTTTTTCTGTCTAACTGACCTCTAGAATCTAAGCTTAGAGAGTTTTTAATTGATTTCTAGCACAGAGTGTTATAAATAAACCCCTAAAAGCATCAGCCCAAATAGCAACTCCTGCCAAGCCTGCAGGCAGCCTGGAAGTTATGAGAGGTGTGAATTGCCTCATTCATTTCTCAAGTCTCCAGCAAGGCAGATATGAATTATGTAAGAGAAATGCATTGAAAAGCTTTCTCTCAAGAGGTTTCTTGCAAGTCCATGAACATGAGAAAAAAGTCACAGATCAAAGCTCAGAGCTAACTGGATTAAGGAGCAGATAGCTTTTTTCCCTACCACTACACAATACATAGGATTGTACATTTTTACAGTGAGCTCTCCAAAGACGAGGAAAAACCCTAATGATAGAAAGGATATGAAAGGCACTGAATAGCCCTGGACTTCAATGCTAAAGCAGAAATGAGTTAAAGATGTCTTCGAAATATTTTCCTGATGTCAGGAAAATGACAGAGGGTACCAGAAATGCTACACCAAAGGGACCGCGCTCTGCTATCTCAGTATACATTCAGTTTTTGGTGGTTCAGTCTGAAAACACGAGCTTTAATATACTCAATTAGAATCATAGAATTGTTTAGGTTGGAAAGACCTTTAAGATCATCAAGTCCGTTCTCACCAGTGCTTTACTGCCTTTCTTCCTCAACTCAGAATCAAGCAGCTAAAACTATATGCACAGCTAAAGTATCTCACTGTCCCACCATAACTCTTCTTCCCTCTGCATGGACAAAACCCTCAACTCAATTAGTTCCTGTATTTGTTAAAGTGACTAGCTTTTTGCATACAAGTTGCCATGTCATTTTTCGTCTGAGCTTAGCTATCTACCAGCATTGTTCAATTGATTACCCAACTTACTGTAAAGTTGTTTAAAACCCATCATTTGTATTGTTTCATTAGTCAAATGATCATTTGCTCTGCACAAGAAATTGTGATGAAACACAACACACAATTAAAATTGTAATTTTATCATGAATCAGTAATTGTAATGTTAGTAAGTACTAACCTATGGTGACAATTGTTACTGTTGCAAGGAATTCCCTATCAGTGAGTGAAAGAGCAGCAAACGCACACTACTAAGAGCTGAAAATTCCTCTTTATGATGCTGTTATTGAAATAAGTTCTAAACAAACCGGAGGTTAAAGAACATCCCTCAACTTCTGGCCTATCCCCAAAAAGTCCAGTCAATCCCTGAAGAAGCAATCCAAGGTGTTCCAAGCAATCTGGTATGCCCCAAATGGTGATTTGAGTGGGTAGGAAAAAGCACAGGTAACATTCATACTTTAAATGTTCAATTTATAAATTAATTACAAATTAGGATTAATGTGTAAAGCTTATTATGCTTAAACTATACAAAGAGAGCCAAGTTAGAAGCTGGTGAATTGCAGGAAGTCTTTTCCTATTCAGTTTTTATTTGATTAATTACAAATTTGTTGTGTGTTCCTAATGCAAAAATGTTCACTTATTTTGTGGAAGCTTTTTGTACAATCTTTTGACTGAGGGAAGCCATCAGCTTCAAAAAAAAAAAAAAAAAATCAGAGGAGAAAATGAAACAAACACAATGCTGATGGAAGAGTAGGAATCAACCCTGGGGTTATTTCTCATAATATCTGGTCTGTTCCTTTTCTCTCTGCTAGACAACTAACTGCTGCTGGCCAAGGTTGAAACCACGATGCCAAGATAGATTGATCTTTGGTCTGATCCGCTACTGCAGTTTTCATGAACTACTTCTGCTGCTAAGTCTAATGGCTTGGCAGAATTTTAAAAAAGAGCCATGTCACTTTGTAAGTTGACAGTTTCAAAAGACTAATGAGAAAAGATCTTTCAGACATTAGCAATGAAAACACAAACAACTCTTTACAAAAGTTGAAACATCAGAAACTAACCTTGAAAGAGAGATGGCTGGATGTTGCTGACATACTGGAATGCATTTTTAAAGAAGACCAACATCGTGGAATACACTACTTGATTCTTATATTTAGCGTGTGCATCACTATCAAAGTTACTGATGTACCTGCAGAGGTCTTTCATTCGATGCAAAATATCACCAAAACTTCTGAGGAAGAGAGACAAAAGGAATTCAGGATGTTACACAGACTCCAAAACTAAAGTAAAGAATGCATAGTGAATATGAAAAACTTAAGTGTTTTGGCTTTGAGGAAATCCCCCAAGCTGCAAGTCAGCAGAGGCTGGCAATGCACGCCAGTGAAACTTCACTAAACATTTACCATGCTTCTCTTTGCTGAGGCACCTAGGAAAGAGTACCCCACAGTACTATAGTTCTTATGCACAACTTTCATCAGCAAAGATTTATTTTAGAGACTAATTTGAAAATGCTCCCTGGATCCCTGTTTTTACTTTACATTGTACAGGCCTGAAAGAAAAGCTGCACTGAATTTACACTAAAAGTCCTCATGTTAAATTCCTTCTTCAAGCCATCTCTTTAAGAACTAGAAAGCCAAATTCTCCTTGAGAAGAAATACCAGAAAAGTACACATTTCTTACCTTCTCCCCTTATCCATTTGCCATTCACACCTCATTCCCACCACAGACAGTATTTTAAATAGCCTCTCCCAAGGATCTGTAATCTGGGACGATTTCTCTGAGAGACCATCTATTACGTACTTCTGAGAGCTACGCTTGCTTGGAGACATAATATCAGAGGAATCTTGTGAACCTAGGAAAACCAGCACAATTTGTCTTCATAAAGAAATCAAACCAATGGATTTATTTTCAAGAAGGAGACACATAAAAAGGTACATCAGAGCTTTCAGGGTAACCATTCTTTACTGAGAAAGCTAACAGGGCGCAGTAGGTATTTCTGCCTCTTCTTACAAGAGAGCTGACAGGCTGGATAAGGAGATCTTGGACATTTTGTCCTACCTCTCAGTATGTATGTTGAAGCATCATGAGCGTCATGACTAAGTAGTTGAAGCATCATGAGGTATTTTGGCATCAAAGAACTAAGAAACATCAAATACTACTATAAATCCTTGTCTACAGGATACATTACATAAAAGTAGTGCATTCCTCATTTATGGACATCACTGCAGTAATACTAAAATACATTCTAGGAAAGGTTAATTTTGTAAAAATATTCTTACCTTGATACTGGATTTCTGTCTGTGTAGATCTAGTTACATAGTTAATATAAAATTCTGCTGCTTTATTCAGATATTTATATAACAAGCTGGCAGGAAGTCGAACATCAGGGTTGTTAATTATTAGAGGAAGAACATCACAAACTAAAATAAAAAACAAACAAAAAAAACCTTTAGGTTTGTGGAGTTTTTTGTTCTATTTGTCCTAAGAAACGTTTCTCAATCAACAGTGTAAGCCTCCATCTCTGGCTGACCATACACCACAGAGGGTCACAACGAACCTCACACGAACGACTGTAATACCATATGGTCAGCCTGGCCTAATGTGGCCTGAGCCTCTTCTGACTTCATCGATTTTCTAATCTTAGAATCTTGAAAGTAGTTTACCAAATTCAAAATCTTGCCATACTAAAAAGTTGTATAATAAAACAAGAACACTAATATTTTCTTACCAAATAATTTTCTAAAACAATTCACTGGGGATTCTTGGTCTTCAATACTTTCAGCATCTAATAATGTTTCTCCAAGGCCTACCTGTGTAAGCAGAGGTGAAGAATCAAACACCAGGCCAGTGGTTTCAGAAACTTTTTGAACTGCGATTCAGTGGAGTTGAACAGTAGAAATTCAGTGGATGCATGAGTAGCAATTCACTATACGTCAATTGCACGTGCAAGACTAAATATATAAACTATCCCTACTTAACAACAGGTGAAAAGCAGTGCCAGAAGACAGCAAAACAAGACCAAGAGAAAAACTGTGCAGGTGACTGTATCAGTAAAGGTGTGCACAGACAGGTGAAAGTGATGAAGGTACAAGGCCTTAAAGTTGCAGCTTGTCACCTGAGCTGTAGTAACTGACCATGCACTCTGCCTGATGCTAGTACAAGCTAGAACATGTTAGTGTAAGGCAGTCTCAGAACTCAGGTTTTATAGTCTTTAAACTATTTTTAAACTACCCTTAAACTATCCTTAAATAAAGAAGGTCATCATTTAAAGAGCTACAGCTGTAGTTTCCTAAGTCAAAGCAAACACACTGCTTTTTAGAGTCTAGTCATAACCTCAAAGCACTCTGCCCTCTATGAGAGTTCATTGACAAAAAGCTGAAGCAATATTTTTAAGACTATAATACTCCTCTACACTCTTTTTTGTTCTATTCTACTTTTTCAAGAAGCATGGAGTATTCTTTGCATTGACAAAACAAAAAATTGTTTTGTTTGCTTCTATTTGTTTTCTGCCCAGTTCTTTCCTGGTGGTTACCTAAAGATACAAGAATCTGAACTATTAGCCACAACTAAACATGAATAAAAAGACTCACCTTCTCAGTAGACAAAGGAAAATACACTTCAGCAAAATCTCAAGAAACAGAATGCCAATATCCTGAATAGTTACTATGAGCCTCTCTTCTCTTACCCCGTGCTGCACCACAGTCTCTGGGAAACGTCGCAGAAGTAGTAGTAGCATTTCTGCTCTTTCTAACGTATTGAAACACTGCTCTGTGGCCTTCAGTAACATTTCACACTGGACTCGACCAGGAAGGGTTTCAAATAATCCTTAAAAAAAAAAAAAAAAAAAAAAAA
>NW_009258755.1:2347054-2349405 GCF_000687185.1 Egretta garzetta
GGTGTTTAACTTGCTACATCTGAATTGTAAAGGTGACTGACAAAGGGTAAAAGACTAGTCAACATCACCTTGCCATGCAGAGTGAAAGAGATTCCTTATATTTTTTTCTGCTTTTAATATCTATGCCTGGAAAAAAACAGCTACTTCTTTCAGAGAAGACCATGTGAATATTTATCTGTGTTTATTCAGGTGCACACAACTTGCATTAACAAGACTGCTAATGAGTGAAATACTGAAAATTCTAATGCTTAAATATTTGACATTTTAAGACACCTTTTCAAGAGTATGAATTTATTTTTTTTCTTACATTCCACTTCTACAAGTAATACTTTCATTATTAAAAGGTAGTTTCTTCTATTTAAACTTCCAATGAGACACTAAAAAGAAACCAATATATTGTCCCTGTAAGTTTTATGTATTCTCTCTGAAAAATAAGCACACTCCATAAGCAACTGTTTCCTTGACTGGAATAGCCTGTATGCAGAGTTACACACTGCTTATCCTTAGACCTGCTGAAGCACATATTCAAACAGCAGATTATAACCTGTCTGGTGTAAATCCTGCTTTTAAAACTGCCTGTGCTTGCCAGCAGTAAACACCAAGCCCTTCTGGTCACTGTTCGCTTTCATTACCCTCACTTCATATGTACGAATTGACCCTGTTTTTATGATCATTCGCTGTTCTCTGCAATCAGCAGGACAATGATTCATGAGTCCCATTCCACTTATTCCCTATGCAATCTCTTTTCTAAGTGCTGGTTGTTGTGGCAGACTTAGTCTACCCGTATCAGCGACAAAGCAATGGCAATTGGCTTCTCATGTCCGTTTGCGCTTCCTAAGTCTAACACAATGAATCAAGTCTCTAAGGCTGAGCTGAGCAAAGTAATCTGCAGCCCACAAGCAAAGTTAAAAAGACTGACATTTACTTGCCACACCAGATATGTAACCAGACGGCTTACCTTTAGATTCCTTTAGGACTCTCCCTACTCACTGAATAGAATCCTTACCTCTTAAAAATTGTGTCTGCTTGTCCTGCGAATCATTCCTTAATGCTGATGTAATAACGCTAATCTCCCTCCATACAGCAGGTTGGTCTGGAAAATTCACAAACCTGTAATAAAGTTTGAGGCAAGGAATGCACAGTGATCTCAAAATCTGTTTCCAAGACAAAACCTTTCTATGAAAAAAATATGCACAGGCAAATGGAAAATAAAACCTCCCTTTTTACTGTTTATTTTTAATTAATAGGACATTTTCTGCTTAATTTATCTACACAGATTCCCAAGACCACTCACATTATATTTTCGGAAACTCTGATATTTACAGAAACAAGCACCTGGCATAATTGTAGAGTTTCAGCTCTGATTACTTACATGTCATAGAGAAGCCTGCCCGCAGACGCTGTCCTTTCCGCGTTCCTCTCAATAGTGTACATCTCATACTGCAAGATGGGAGAACAGAACATTAGCTTTCTTCAATACATTTGTTAATCAGATTAGCCCTCCCACTCCAAAAAAATTGTCCCCAATTTGCCACAGCGGTCTGAATAACAGAAAATGAAAGGATTGGAACATTTGAATGGTTAACGTTGTTAACATTAACGTTGTTAACAATTGGACTTGATAAAGGTCTTTTCCAACCTAAATGATTCAGTGATTCGCTGCAGAAATTAGGAGCTGAGTTTAGGCTATCTAATCACACACTAAATTAGGCATAAACTTCCATATTATGATAAATAGTCTGATATTAATATTCTGGCTTTATTTTTTCACAAATAAAAAACTTAGCGGGAATCCAAAGTGTTATCTGACCAGAGCTTGTTTCCAGTCAAATGCAATGCAAAAAGCCAAGCTGTTACAAAAGCCATAAACAAGAGAGGTACTTTAAACCTCTATTACAAATGGCTGGGTTTTTTGCAACAACAAACCCAAATAGTTTGTCATGTGCAAATACAAGAAGCAGAAAGGGGCCTTCCACTCAGTTATTAAAAAACCCCAACACTTCCAGCTCTTTCAGAAAGCTTTCTCAGGAGTGGATTTTATTGCAGTGGAACACAACGAGCTGTTGCGTGCTCGCCACTTTACTTTTAACCGCTGGACGCCACTTTACTTTTAACCGCTGGACACCACAGTGAGAGGCCGGGCGCCCGCGGCACCGTTTCCCAACAGCCGCCCTGTGCGTTCAGAGGGGGGAGCGGGACACAACGCAGAAAGCCGGCAGAACTAGGCCTCGGGTGCTGGATGGGAGCCCTCTGGGGAGGCTGGGCCAGGCCTCCAGCTGGGTGCTAGGCCCGGGCGCCTCTCAGGGCGCTGGGCCCGGCCGGGGCAGCCACCCTTCTCCGCGCCCCCGGGC
>NW_009258755.1:2349619-2373194 GCF_000687185.1 Egretta garzetta
GCCCTCGCCGCATTTTGGAAGCGGGCAGGAGAGCCTGGGCCCTTGGCGCGGGCGGGGCCGCTCTGTCGTTGCTCCCGCTCCCTCCCTTCTGCCGCTTTCTCGGTCCCGGGATGTCTTTTCGGTGGTGGCCGCTGGGCCGGAGCTAGCGAGGGGCGTGGAGGCCGGAGTGGCAAGGGGGTGCAAGGACTTTTCTTCACTGAAAGGGTTGTCAGGCTCTGGAATGGGCTGCCCAGGGAGGTGGTCGAGTCCTCCTCCCTGGAGGTATTTAAAAGAAGGATAGATGAGGTGCTTAGGGCCATGGTTTAGTGGTGGGATGGCAGGGTTAGGTTAAAGGTTGGACTCGATGATCTCAAAGGTCTTTTCCAACCAACGTGATTCTATGATTCCATGACTTTGGTGGGGGGTGGGCTGAGGAGGGCCTGTGGAGCGGCAAGTTTGGGAGTGAGGAGGACTTGTATGGACAGGGAGGGCTACAGCGATTTCGTGCCGCCCAAGGTGATAGTTTGGGCCCCCAAAGCTTGTGACTGACCGTAGGGAATTTTGGGCACAAAGGTGAAAAGGGCCTGCTGTTCAGCCTTTGCAGCTAGTGTAATAGCTGGTAGGAGACTTGCCAAGCTACCCTCAAGAAGCCTGGCGTTTGGCCCTGGGGGCAGTGTCATGGGTACAATGCTTAGAGGCAACTGAATTAAAATGACTGATGTTGGTTGCCGTGGAGCACGGTGTTGCTGCAAATCAATGCCCGCTTTAAAAGTCCAAGGCCATAGTGCTACTGCCTGGGCTCGTGCTTCTCAAAGGTTCTAGCCCAGTACCAAGGTAACCACCAGCAGATGCCAAGGAAAAACAGGACCTTTCCCCACAGAAATGCACCTAGCCTGCAACACATTGGGACTGAGATTTGCTTGTTATCATTACCTTTCAGTGTTAAGATGGTTGATTACAAAGCCTGTCTCTTTCCTTTCTGTTACTTAACTAAAATGTAAATTTCTCTGGTTTTTTTCTTCATCACTTTATTTCATTGGTCTTTTCAAGTAGGCTGCTCCTTTCTGATGTAGCAACAGACCTTACAGACTTTGCACTTGGGAATTTCCACTGATCAAATCCGTAAATCTCCACATTTAGTCATTACTGTAATAATGCAATCAGCAAATAGTTTTAACAGACTATTAACCTCTTTTATAGGTGAGGGGCAAGGTCCTTGTTTTCTTGCTGAAGTGACTCTGGTATGTTTTTGCCTTGTCCTTTCTCAGTTATTGCACAAGGCCCACAGATGCCTCTCATTATTCTGGTGCGGGTGAAAATGTGTTCTCACGGTGCTAGGCTGCCACAGATTTTTTTAGCTGTAGAGTCCCTGTGAGGGCTGGGAACTTGTCTTCTCAGCTTCTCCATACTATTGTCAATTTCTCCTATTCCAAAACCACGAGCAGTGTTACGTGAGGAACTTCCCATGCTCCTTTGGTGGGAATCTTCCTTCGGTGTCACTCTGTGGCCACAATTTTGGGCTGTGTTTGGGGGAGAGATGCTGTGTGAAAATTGACAGACTTCAGTAAGAGATGTGCTTGCAAAGGCTCTGTCCTCTGAGGGAGGGGGCTGAGTCCAGACTAACTTTGAACTGTCATTATTCCATGCCATGTTTCGGTTTCCTGCTGCTGTACTAACAAATCCTAATTAGGGTTCCATGACAAATGATGGCAGTAACAGCTATTGCACAAGTGCCTCACTGAAAGGGGTTGACCCTATCTGTCAATAGCCAGCAGCGCATGCTGGCTGCAACAGGATCCTGTTCATTACCCCCTTTCTCAGGGCTCTCGCCATACGCTGGTCAGTTGCAATTTGAAGGAGTACAAAGTATGTGATTAATTTGCCATCCAGAGAGGTGATAAAGCCACAGCAGAAAGTCAGCTGTCCCTCGTAACACCGCCACCTCCTCTTCTTCCTCTCCTGCCCCTGCTATCAAGTCTACAAACTGCTGTAGGATGGCACAGGTCTTTAGAAGTTACTTCACAGCCCTGCAATCCCCTGCAAATGCAGCAATGTTAGTCACTGGCTGGTGTGTAGGTCTATCCAGAGCTCTTTGCTGTGTACTTGTGCAGATGCATACGTCCAAATTTGAGTTAAAAAAAAAGAAAGTTTGAGTTTTGCACTGTGGGGCTGAATATGGTAACAAGGTTGTGTGTTCTGTCTCTTCAGAAACTGCCCAGCAAGGACTGATGGGCTTGTTGTTGCTCCCCGTATGCTGCTTGTGAGGCCAGGATCAGGATGCTACAAGAGTGAAGTGGATGGCAGTGGTTATCAGAAGTTGCTTTTGAAGAGGAATCAATGTGTGAGGAGTCCCCTGCAAAATTTCTGATGCAGAATCACCCCTAAGACACCAGCTAGGCAGAGAGATGGCAGCTTTTGAACCGGTTTCACAAGGTGTCCTGAAAGCAAGATGTAGCTGTATTTAATCCACTAGGCAAAGGGTGAATTTGGAACACCTCTTTTTTTTTTTTCCTTTTTTTTTTTTTTTTTTGGTGACTGTGTGTTAGCTGGAAACTTTGGGGTTTTTTATTTAATTTAAAACTGTAGATAATGTTTTTATAGCCAACGAAGTACTCTGCTGCCTCTTGCAGAGATTTGTCAAGTCCTTGCCTCTGCATTTATTCCTAAAGCTACACCTGTTTGCCACTCTACTCAGCCCCTCCAAGCAAGGAGGAGATGAGAGTTCAAGTTTTCATCATACAAACAGTGTAACTTAGCATCAGACAAGAAGTCAGAAGGGGACATAGATGAAGTTAGCCACCTGAGGAGAGTTCAGGCTTGGAAGAGTTTGCTGACAGACCTAACGGAGGACTTACGTTAAGAGTGCCTGACCCCTGGAGTTAGGAAGTAAAACTGCTTTGTGATAATCTCATAGACACAGGACAGGTAGCAGGATCAGAGGAATTTCAGGGGATTGAGGCAAGTGATGTCAGTGAGAGAGTGGGAAACACCGCTTATGTTTTATTTGTGGATGAGAGGAGGGGGAGCAGTGCGGTTTTTGAGAATATGGATACTGAGTCTCTATCAGGTGAGATAGGAGTAGCATTTGGTAAGTGCTGGGAACATAAACTATAGGTTCTAGCTGAGCATGTCAATGTGCTCTGTTTAGAGCTGTTACTGTACTAAACCTGAACCACTGATGTGCTAATGGCACTATGTACTCATCTCCCATCCCAGGAGCCAAGCCCACTATTTTGATTTCCACAGTGCAGGACACGCTGAAGGTCTCAGAGTTTTAGCAAGCCAACTAGATGTGCACACAGCCTCCTTCCTGCAGGAATTCAGGGCCCAGCTGAAATGCCTATGTGAGCCTTGTTTATCAGGAAGAGGCTTTGTAACCTTCTGTAGCAGGAAATAGGCAGTGTTGACCTCAAGGCAGTTTAGTCATCTGATGCTCTCAGGGTTGTTTTTTTCCCTGGGAAGATTGTTCCATTTCTTGAGGAAGGCCTCTGAGTAACAGAGGCAGTGCATGTGGTAGATTCAGGCAGTATAGTTGACGCAGCATAGTGACAGAGGCACATGATGCATGCAAAGGTGGTATTGCAGACTTTGGCTGTAGCACACCAAATTGTTTCTGCACCCCAGCTGAGGGGCTCCATTCAGGCAGCTGTGACTCTGGCCAATACAAAGAGTGTTCAGAAGGCATTAGGTTGGCACCAAGCAGCGGCAGAGGGCTTTGAATGCCATTCTCCACCTTCTAAATTTCTGGATCGGTATAATCCTAGCAGATAGCATCCATTCTGTGTTGGCTTTCCTGACTTGGTCTCGTAGGCTGTTGTCACCTATGCAGGACTGGTGTACTAACAAGTGCTAGGAGCCGGTAAGTCAGCTTTGTGGTATGGGATAAAGCGGTCTATGATGTGGAGGTGCAAAGGTTAGGATAACTGCCTGCAGACCAGGAGTTGCTGTCTGGCATGGGTAACAAGGAAGGTGTTCTTTTTTCTAAAGCTTTGCATAGATACTGAAAAGATCTGAAAAGAATTAGTCTTCTTAGTATCTTATGAGCAAGGCCTTGGAGAAGAGAGTCTATGTTGAGTTAGTGGTGTGGTCTACACAAAATTAGTGATCATGCAAAAGGTTTTGTTATTTTGTGGATTTTTTTACCAATTCTGTGTCCTTGGGCTTTGTGCAGAGCCATTTCTACAGATGAGATGGGTTGTCTGGGCTGCCAGTCACTGAGAATCTGAATCTGAGACCAAGTGTCTTGTTTGTCCCTTGGAGTTGAAGGACAGTAGATTGGACATCTGGGTAACAGACCAGAAGGAAAAACAAAAGGAGATTGGCAATCCGAGAGTGGAACAGTGTGGGATGTGTGGGATCCAGCACAGCCCTCTCTATAGGGTGGTATCTGTTAATGACCTCATAGGTAGCAATGTCAGTAGGAATGTGCATATTTCAGCAGATCTGGTAGCTTCTCATGAAACGACAGAATGGAGATCTTTGGCTCTGGGGTCGTCTATAGTCTTCACAGTTGAATCCCAATTCTGGCTTCAAAACACTAGAGTTGGCCACAATCCACTTCATTTCTGTAATAGCCTAAGGCAGCTTTTAATAATTGACCTCATTTTCACAGAATCATAAAATAGTGTAGGTTGAAAGGGACCTCAGGAGATCATCCGGTCCAGCCACCTGCTCAAAGTGCGAATAACTGTTCTTTTGTGGTCCTAAGATAAACCAAAAATCCATGTCAAGCAAAGAGCAAATGTGATCAGTTTCCTTCAGCGTGCAGTTTGACAGTGATGGGAAGTGGGGAGTCAGCGTTTATAGGGGGAAACATTTACGTAGTCATATGAGCAGGTATTATTATCATGCGATGTGTTAAAATACTTGCCTAGCTTTTAGATTTAGGAAACTGAACCAGATTGTAATTATCTTCCACGCAGCAGAGAGAGAATTGTTAATCACTGTACTCTCATACAGCCAAGGCTATGCTTACATGACTCCAGTGACACTACAGCTGGAGCTTTGAACAGCGAGTTGTCCAGTGTGGTGAGAGCATAATAGAGCAGCACACTGCTTGGTGCACAAATAGGACCTAGTGCTCAGTTTACAGGGCTAAAAGCTTAGAAAATGCCATATTTCACCTGTAAATTGGGTGTACTTTATCCAGAAACTTATTCTGCCATTTATGAAAACAGTTTTTAGAAGAGAAATTAATTTTCAGCTGGAAGGATTTGAAGAGAAGCTGCTAAAGAAATAATTTTTCCCTGTAGAAGTGTTCTTAGTGTAGAAAGAACATGGATAGGGAGAATTCATCTCCTGGACATACTTCCTTTCCTCCTGCTGCCTCCCCACATATTCAGGCTCATAGTGTCCCTGTGGCAACTCTGAAAGATGTAGAAATAGAAAAGAAATTCTAAATTAATCAGCGACATATGTTTGTCCCTGCTTTTAATCCTGTAGTCACATCGAAAAGCGCGTCCCACAGTTTGTATGTCCCTGTTTACCAATCCAGTTCTTCTTCCTTGCAGGTTCTTTCTGTGCACATCTCACAGGTGTGCGTTGCCTTGTCACTTGGAGTGGCACTCATCTCAAAAAATGTTGACGTCTGCAGCCGCCTGTTGAGAAAGCCATCGTAGGTTCCCTTTGTAGGCAGTGAAGCCCAGAAGGCAGTTTAGCTGACCAGATACAATTGGAGTAGATTGAGCTGTGCTCTGCTCTGAATGCCTTTGCTTAGGTGTCCGTGGCTTGTAATGCAGGGTGGTCTCCTCACCTGCGGAGATCTGTGTAGTAATTCCCTGTATGTGGTGATGAATGTGCCTTCATTCACATGTAACCAGGTTGCTCGGTTTCCTTGCTCTATTCACAGTAAAGATGCTGTTTCAGCCTCTGAAGATGTCTTCAGTCATGTAGTGGTCATTCCCGGGAGGGAAAGTTAACTCAGCCCTCATAGCTACAGTCTCTGGTGGCTATCCAAGCTCTCTGCACTAAACACAAAGCTAGTCAGCAGCATGTGACTACTAATTGCCTTTAATCATTGAGCGCTGCTTGGACTACAGTGTCCCGATGGAATTGCATTAGAGGTTTCCTCTGTAAGTACTGTGCCTTTCAAAATTGCTTTCCAACAGCATACTGAATGGTATAAGCAGAGAAGGGAGTTTTAGCAGGCAGGCAGTCATCAGTAGCATCCTGCTCTTAAGCCGAGGTGATGATCACTAGTTTGAATATGCCTGCATTTTCCCCAGGAGCATGCAGTTCTGATACGTGAATGCAGGTATGTATATGTGCGTAATTACCCTCATCATGTGCAGCAAAACCAGTTGAACAGCATGTTTATAGAAACTGTCCTTAAGAGCGATTGCCTCTTGAAGGAGCCTAGCTCATATAAGAGGAGTGGGACTGTCTCCAGCCAGCCCTGGGAGACGATGCTGAGAGCATATTGAAAAGCCGTCTTCAGCAAAAGCTTGCCAGTTTAACAACTCTGTTCACTGTTCCTATTGCACAGTGGGCTCTTTGACGCAACAGAAAGAGCTGCCTTTTTTTTTTTTTTTTTTTTTTTTTTTTTTTTGCTTCCTCTTAAATCCGCCTGGCCAATTTAAAGCCTGTGGATATTTCTTCCCCCTCAGGGAAAGCTTATGTGAGGATTTTCTTTTTTAACAGTTCATTCTGTGAAACCATTTTTTTCTTGTTTGCTGTTAGAAAATGTTGGAGCTGAACACAAGGCTTTCATTGCAGGTCAGTGGATGAACTCTTGACCAAAGCATTTAACATTTGAGCGTAGCTTTAGCAAGCACGGTAGTTTGGGAGGAAAAAGCAAGTTAACAAGGTTGTATCATGTGAGCCCATGTGTGCCTACTACTGGAATATGAATCTTTTCAGGTCTTCAGTGACTGAGTTCTGTGCAGATGAATTTACCATCTTTCTTTTGTAGACAAATGTATCGAATTAATATTTCATTGAGAATTGAGGTGACATCACAGTTATGTCTATATTAATTAATTCCTGAATGTCTCTACTCCCTCAAAATGCAATAAACCTTACTGTGAATTTCAAGTACAAAGTTTTTGCCTTTTTATTTTGCAAGGATTGTCTTTTTGAGTTACATTTTTTTTCCCCACTTCTTTTCAGCACACTCTACTGGGAAGCATGTTACTCCTGGGTACATGCTGTCTGCAGGGAAGATAGTTATTTGCTATTTTTTATTTCTTCTTAGATTGCTATCAAGGGAACTAAGAAAGGATGTAGACATATTGTTAATGTCTCTCTTCAAGCTGTGTTTGAGGTAAGGCAATCTTCTTTCACTGTCTCTGAAATTAGAATATGAAGTAGATGCACTAAGATTATCCTGTTACTATTTGTTTTTCTTGTTGATAAAATGTGAATATATTTGTCACAAAGCTTTACCTTGTCTATGTGACACTTAAAATCCTGTATTTTTATTTCAACAATATCTACTGCATAGCTGCATGTTTCTGTTGGCTTGTGTACCCTAGATCAATGAAAATTTTTGTAATTGCTTCAGTTTTCTCCTTTGTCATTATCACATTAAGTGTGTGAGAGAGTGGATTTCTTGCCCCGGTAGGCAATCCTTATACAAACTATGTAAAACTGAACTACAGATTGTTTCCACTGTGAATCACTTTCCTTGTAAGATGATGACTTTTATGGTAATGTTTAACTTGAGTAGAATTGTTTTCAAACTTATATGGTGCATTTTTGGTGTATTCTTTTTTTAACAGCACTCCAAAATGAAATAGAAAAATAATGATTCATGTCAGACTGTTTATTTCCTTCTCCACTTAATGTTGCCTGTTATGGGAAGTATATAGCTTTGAAAAGTTGAATCATTATTTATGAGGATCAGTACAGCTGAAAGGTGTCACTGCAACATTGGCCATATGCAACCTCATTGAAAATGGAATTTGTATAGAATATCGCTGTTGGCGAGTTTTGATTAGTGCTTGAGGAATTAGAAAATACTGCTGCTTGTTTATGTTTCTTTTCAAGCAATTTAACAACTTACCATTCAAGGGAGATTAATTTTTCTTTTACCCTTTTCTGTAGCAAGGTTACAGTTTTTATAATTCAAGATTTTGGCAGATGCTTTCTACAATTTTATTGTTATTTAAATCAGTCCATCTGAATCTTTGTGATATTTCTTAGAAGGGGAAGCATGTTTTACGGCAGACGTGCTGTACTGCAGGTCCAGAAACATTTTTAATTTAGAAAAATATTCTATATCTATCTTGTTTGGCTTCTCACGTCTCTGAAAGTGTTTGCTGTTTGAATTCCAAATAATGTTGGCTCCTTTCAAGAAATGTGTCTTTTAATGGTTCATTGAGACGCTTTTCACTTGGGATAGGGTAGGGAATGATAACAGGGCAGAGTTGCAAAGCTACAGCAAACTATGTTTAATCTTGTAGAGCAAAGATATTTACTACTATAAGCATCTATAATACTCAAATTAATAAATTCAGAGGTGGTTTTAAAACCCATTGAGGTTTAACTTTCTTTAATCAACATCACACCAAATCTTCTTAGCATTTTCTGTCATCTATTTTTGGGAGTTATAAATCCATATCCTGACACAGTGCAAATGCACAACTTATGTCTGCAACCTGTTTTCTACTGTCAAAAAAAAAAAAAGCTTATTCCCTACTGTTGAAGTTATCTCAAGTTGAATGTGCCTTAAAAACCTTAAAATTAAGCAATATAAGAAACGATTGTGGTTGGCCTTCAACGTGTTTTCTGAACCCTTTTCTGAACGAATTAGATACCATGTCTGATCCACCATCACTGGCAGAGGGTGTATTGGTTTGCATTTCTTCCCTTCTGATCTCTAGTTTGGGAGGTAGTCAGTCCTGCTTCTCAAAGGGAATCTCATGAGTTACACACCATGATGTGTTGACATTTCTACTGACATCACTTTGCCAGAAAGCATGGATGGGGAAGCAGGATAAATGATGTGGGTGCCTTGGCGTGTCCTCTGGGATCTTTGGAGTTGAAGCATATGCTGCAGTATCTTACTGGATTCCAGCCTTCTTGCTTACCAATGGTTACTGGAAGGTGTTTGTTTCTCTTGATGTTTGTGGTGCTAGCTTTCTACCTCACCAATGTAGCAGAGCTTGTGGCTTGCTGTATTTCTCCTTGCATGCCCTGAACAGTGTCAGGTTAACTGTGTGCTTGTTTTATTACCTTAGTGACCTGGTCTATGGATCGCCATGCCCTTAGTAAAGAAAGGCTAGCTGTTGTCTCGTTAGTCTAAATCATGCACAGCTCAAGCCAGGTTAAGAGGAAATGCAGTAAGAACTTCTATTTGTAACAGCTAAAATAGGCAACACACTTAGAAACAGTTATGGAAGATATTAACAAAAAATAAAAGGCAAAAATGCTTAATCTACTTATACCTAGCTTATACTAGAGAGGTTTTTACACCATCCTACTGATTTGATCCTCTTCTGGCAAGATTTTCTTGGTTGCAAATAGCTTACCTTTCAGGTCACATTTACTGGAAAAAGCCTGCTTATGAGCCTCCATCAGTTAGTTCTCCCTCTGATTAGACAAAGCTCTATCACACCATGTCTTTGGGAGCATACCCCAGGTCATTTTCTGAATCTTGAAGAACCTCTCATTTCTTATTCAGTCTTTTCTACAACATTTTTCAGACAGTGCAGTATTAGTCTTTCATCCCCAAACCCATTTCGTTTGTGTCTCTCCAGACAAGGCGTCATCCTTGTTCTTAATTATTTCATTATGTGTTATCTTCTTATACTTGACTGGTTAGCCAAAAAGGGAGTAAATCTCTTCACCTCCTTTTGGGACTTAGTTTTCAGAAAAAATGTCTTCATGGGGAGCTGTATTCTCTACCAATGAGTACATTAACATAGTCAATGTTGGGCAGAGCTCTGACTGGCTTTTTCCTGATACTGAGAAAGAAGGTTGGTTGTCAGAAGATAGCACAGGGCTGTGTATTTACCATTTGAGGATGGGCCCACTGAAGTAGGTGACAGGATAGAAGACTTGGGGAGCATAAACTGAAGAGTTTAAGGACCAAGGGCTAGAGAGAAATGGATTTGTAGTGCACTTGGAAAATTGGTCGTCTTTTAACTCTTCAGGGTGCAAATATTTCAGCCAGATTATCTCGTTGCCTGTGCATTTTGCACTGAGTATGCGACTGCAGTCTCTGTGAGGGCCTCTCAGCACTGTTATAATATTACTAATAAGGAGTCATGTCTGAAGTCATGTCTTGGTCTGAAGAGAGGCCTTTGGCAGAATGCCATGCTGCTGGAGGGCTTGAGTGAAACCCAGTGGGTTTGCTTATTCATGCAATTGAGTGGGACCCTTTCACTGCAACTTGATTGCATTTAGACTCAAGAATAAAGACTTGGATAAAAATACCGCACACTTAATGTGTCCCACTGCCTTCAGGGAGCTTTACCAGCTCAATGGCAGTTGTCAGCATCTGCTTCAGGAAATGCCACGAGCCTGCTGATCAAGCTGGAAGAACTTTATTCCTTGTATTCTACCTCAGCTGCAGCAAAACATCAAAAGTTAGGGCATTAATAGCAGGTTCCCACTTGTTTTGGTTCATTAGGTTCATTAACTACTCTTTTAGGCTATGGCTATATGTAACTGCTCAGGGGTACAGAAAGCCTGCCTTCTTGTTTCGTGCCTTCATTATGAAACACAGACGTGGCAGCCTGGTCTTCCAGGCACTGTGTTTGGAATTCTTGATTGCAATGTTCTTTGTATGGATGCCTGTTATTAAGTTTCTAGTGACTGGAAGGCATCAGAGAAATCAACGATGAGGCTGTAGAGATTTTGCAGATTTCCTTTGTTTTTTTTCTCAGAAGTAATAATTTTGAGTCTGTGCTTTGAAGGATCAGCAGTGCAACCACTTCTAACTGCATTTAACTACATGGGCTGACAGAGAGGATTGTGGATTATTTACATCTCCTCTGTAGACTGTCAAAGGCAACCCAGACCACATAGCTTCTGGCCTTTACTAGAACCTACGGAAGAATTGTAATATTCAGTTCTGTAAAATTAGTACTTTTCCTTCTACTGAAAGCAATAGCTTTTCCTTTTTTTTTTTTTTTTTTTAAAAGGCACAAGCTTAGCTCCTCGGTTTCAGAATAGTTGCAGTTCTGGATTCTCATTTCTGGTTCATCATCAACAGGTTTATGCTTTTTAGGCTAAGTTGTAATATGCTAACTCTGTTCCATGCCAAGCACCACTAAAGCCAATGGGAGTGTTCTTAAAAGTACAGTAGTGTTAAACATTTTTGAGACCTTCAGTCTGCCCTAAACTCTATGCAGTTGTAGTTCTGCTGTCCCATTGAAGCCATATAGCCATTCTGCCAGGTTAATTTGTGGCCTGTTCCCAGCTCAAGAGAAGGGGCTTCCAGAGGTGGTATGAGCATAGTAGGGACAACTGGATTGCATGAAGTAATGCAAGCATCCATCCAGGTAAGTTCATTTTTGCTAGTGAGGTCTGTGAGCTAGGTAGAGCAAAATCTAGCAGAGGTGATGGCGGGGGGGGGAACAATCGGAAAAACTTGGCAGGAAGTTTTCATCTTCAATAGCAAATAGAAGAGGTGATAACTTTAATTGCCAAGTCTGTGCTTGTGATGAAGTGTGCTACCCCTCCATTTACATGAATAGCCATTGTCTCATGTTGGATTGCCTTGATAACAGAAAAACATAAACCAGTCACTTGGGCATGGGCATCATACTCCTATTTGGAAAAAAAAGAATAACAGAACAGTGATAGAAACTCTACTGAAGTGAAATCCTGGGGAAAAAATATTTTTTCCATTTTCCTCTCCATTGTGTGACTGAAAGTGGTCCTGCAATTTACTGGCAAGAAGATATGGAACAATATGCACTCCAGCAACCTTGGAACAGTGTGCAGATACCCCTGGGAATTATTTCTACTGGAGAGGGTTGAGGCAGCGATAGGTTTCTGGCTTGCTATTTTTGCAAAACTTTTTTTTTATAGCTAAGGCTATAAATAGTTGACAGTTCTTAAATTGAATGATCCTCTCTTCCTCTCCAGGATGAGAAACTGGATCAAGGTTTTCAAAGCCAAAAGCCTGCAGCCAGATATCCCTATTAATCATCTGTTTGTAATGTTGCTCAGATTTTGAGGGAATTCTCTTATTGTTCCTATTTTGTGTATGGTGAAAAGACTCACCCAGAGTCTTCCCAGTGGGCCAGTGGCAGAACCAGAAGCAGGACTTGTCTCCTGCATTTCAGCTCAGAGGTCTGCTTACTAGATTAACTTCCATTGTGTAGCCCTATTTAGAAATTAGAATCACTTAACTTTCAAAACAGTTGAGCCATCTGTAACTCCACCTGGTTTGGATGCAGTTTACTATGTGATCACTGCTTTTGAAAGTTGGGTTGATGAAGAATAACAGGGTGAAATATTCAAACCACAGGAGTAATTGAATATCCAAAGGGCTCCCAGGCACATACACTAAAGCAGATGGCTTCAGTGACTTTCACATGTTACTCAGACCAGTACTGGTGTCACTGGTTTGTGTTTCACTCACATCTTTTGCTGGGATGTGAAAGATAGGGAGATGTTGTCACCTGTGCTGTCGTTTCTGCTACCAAGGTGGTACTTCAGCTGCATCTGGGAGAGCTTACAAGGCAGAACATTTCAGTCTTAAAAATGGGATTTTAGTCCTTATAAAATTTAAGAGGTTTTTTCAAGGATTTTTCTGTATGAATTTACTTCAGAGAACATAGCTGTGAAAGTACTGGCCATGGTGGTCATAACGGAATTAAGTAGAGTTGCATGTGCCAGAGGTCAATGGTAATCACTCAGTATTGGAACAACAGGGCTTCCAGTTATGAAGGATGCATTGTGTGCATTTTTATTTTTTACCTTTTGTTATCAGTCACCCAACCCCTGATACGGCTGTTAGGTTTCAACCCATCCAGTCCAGAGTATGTCTATATTTGGGTTCTTTGCCTTCATGTATCCTGCAACTGAAATTTTCATTAACATTTAGGATGATCACATAGGTACTGACATCCTTCACAGTGGGAAGCTTTAAGAGTTGTATTGATTTGGAAAGGAGGAGCTTTACTCTGGCACATCAGTCTTTCCTATATGCACTTCTAATGTGGAGACAGTATTTAAGGAAACCACAGAATAGTCTGAAAAGAGATGTAACAGTTTTGAAACACTGTTTTTACAGGATTTTTTTTTATTATTTTATTTGTGAGAAGGTGAAGCCTCTTGATTTCAGGAAAGAGATTTTAAATCAACTTTTGGAAAGCTTGTAAAAAGCTATTAGCAAAATACAAAGTAGTGTGTATTGTGAGTCAGGTTACCTGCACATATTTTTTTTCCTCATCAGACTGCTATTAAGTAAAAAAAACTATCTGAGGGGAATATATAACACATCAGAATATTGACTCAAATCATAGCAAATTGAAACAGAAATATTTTAGATTGAGGCACTTATTATGAAAGAGGTGGTTACTAGCTTAGAAACTAATGTAGAGATTTGTTTGAGCCACAGGGGAAGAAAACAGCTTAAAGAACATGGCATGCACCTTCCAGTTTGCAGGATAGTGTAAGGTGATCCTATGAGATAAAAGTCAGTGGTGAAGTTTTCTCATGCTTAATTGAACCAAGTATATATATTTATGAATGAATTAATAAGCTATTCCAGAAATATCCTAGCTTTCTCTGAGAATTGTTCAGGAAATGAAAAACACTTATGTAATGTTAAAGGAATGAAAGGAAAATTTCTTGGCATTAGAGAAGGGAAAATAAAGCTTCACTCTAAAATCCTTAGTAACCTAACTACACTAAGAAACTAGATCATTAGAAATGTAAAGTACATGCAAAAGTGTGTTTTGAGAGCACATCTCAGAATCTCTTAAAAGTATTGTAATGAGTTGGTAGCCCTAATTTTTAGATGTGGCCAAAAAGAGTTTAGAACTGTGCATGCATGTATGTTTGCCTTTGTCCAATGTGGTTTAAACTCCATTTTTCTCCCTTGATTCTGGATCTGCCTTTCCCTGTGACAGCCGGGTAGCTGAAGAAGGTTGCTGTAACATCCACTGTTTGCCAGCAATTCCAGGCAGTGGTATATGTACCAGGAGGGCCAGAGCTATACGGGATGCCTGAACGTGCCTTGTTCTCCGGCTGCAGGGAATATGTGGGAAGCAGACCACTTCTGTTTCACCAGAAGCACTTCTTGCACCAAGGTGCTAGTTATTCTTGGTTAGCACAGGTGGGCAAGTGAGCCACGTCCAAGGAAAACATAGGCTTTTTTTAGAGATTTGAGGGAGGTATGTTACAGATATTTTCCAGTTAGTGCAGGGCCGTAATTTTCTTACCTTCTTTGCAGTTCATTTGCTTAAGTTGGTGAAAACAGGCTTGTCTGGTGGTAAAGCTTTCTGTCTTTTCTAAGGTAGTTGTCCATTTCTTGTATTCTGATTAGAATCTTTTTAGCTATGAACTACTAAAAAGGTCATAGCTTCAGAGTCCAAGTCAAAGAAACTTGGCTGGCAACTTCTTAGTAGTCTTGTAAACCTATTAAACCTCAACAGCAGGAGAGACACAACGGTCTAGATTACAGTTAGGATTTAACAAATTCTCAGTTTCAGCTCTTTCCTAGGATGACAGCTTTTGAAAAGGCTTTGCATCTCTTTTGGAACCCTCTGGCATTTTACTGAAATAATCTTTATTTGTTTTTTAACCCCTGTCCCTGATAACCAAGCATTTTTCAGTTTGGTATAACACTATGATTTTTACTTTCAGGCAACTCCAGCATGCCCTTTATGTGGGTCACATATTCCTCCTCCTCTATATTGGTCTAGGATTTCCAATTATTTCCATATTCATTGGGCTCAGTCACTACACAGCCAATTGAAACAGGCAGGCTGCTCAATGTCTTTTTCACTCCAGGAGTAATTTAATCAGGGAGTGACTGCGTTATTTTTTCAGAGAGCAGAGCTGTGTATGCCAGGTGATCTGCAGTGGAGAACAGCATCATTATTAAAAAGACTCAGGCATTTCATGCCATTTTGTGCTTCTGCAACTTGTAGTGCAGCTAACGGTACTGTCTTGATGTTCTTTCTAATATGCATGATTCAAATGTAATCAGTTAGAGGAGGTGTAGAAAAGAGGATGGATGAGTCATGGGACTGTATTTATATTGTATGAGATGATTGAGTTTCAAAGCTGTTGGGTCCTGCAAGAACATTAATCACTGCTGTATTTTTTTTACAGAAGTGCTGGTACTCACAGAGCAGATAAAGTCTATGTCTTTAGTTTCCCTCCGGAGTTCCATCCTAGAGTTAAAATGGAAGCTTGATATCGGTACATTCCCACAAAAATATTTCAACTTTTGTAAAACAGCAAGGGAGAGAATTGGCTGTGAGCGGGAAGTCTTCAGAGAGTCCTTGCATCCATTGTAATCATCTTGGTTGACTAACGACCTCTTCTCCAGATGACTGGAGAGAATAGGTGAGCTTTTGTTATTACAGGGAACCTTAGGTCCATGAGAATTTCCTTCCACTGGGAAAAACTAACTGGATGTCCCTTGCTATCAAGGGGCATCCAAGGGAAGGGTAAGCTCTTTTCCAGAGTTACCAAGGAAAGAGGGAAGGTGGGGGTGAGATGGATCACAGAGTCCTGGTGTGATAAATGTCTGTGCTGTGCTAATTTCTTGCTGCTGAGCGCTATTATTTAGGTGAACATCAGCTTGAGGTGGCAACTGCTTTTTTCTTTGGAGTCCCTGGGCCAGATAGTGAGCAGGTGGGCATGATTTCATGCTGGTGGAATCACACTTGGTCAGCTGAGCATTGTCTGCTGGGAGTGGCACTGCAAAACTGTCCTCCTCAGTAAGACTTTCCTGCCACTTCTTTTAAGAGTTTTGTTTTTACCTTTGTCTTTCAAAAAAAAAAAAAAAATCTGTGAATTTGAAGAATTAGAACCAAATTGTGTCCACAGTTCCTCTCAGCTTTAAGGTGATTGTGATAAAATTATCTGACTCTTGAAGAAATCTAACTGACATTTTAACCTTTACGGCGGCATGTTAAAAACTTTCTTGTTGGTATAGGCCTGTTTAGTTTATTGTTTTCTTGTTGCGACTGTCATGGGCAGCTGCAGTCTTGGCACTTCCTCCCTCCCCTTATTTGAAGTAAATAGGCTTTTTTCCAACCAATTAATGTCCATGATAACATACCCAGAGGGAGGGAAAACCCAACACCTTCTGCAGGATTCTGATATTTCATATTGAGATTCTTGGAGAAGTAGTATTCAGCATATTAATCATGATGCTAACTCTTACACTGCTAGAGTTGGATTTGGATTGTCAAGTTCCAGATGTCTTTAAGTTCAGTGTCTAGTTAAAGCTCCTTGACTGGGTTTCCATGACAGCCAGTGAAGAGAAGAAACCACAGAGAGTGATTTCATTTTAAGTACATATCCACTTCTGATTTCTTTCACCATCTTATCTAAATACATAATTACAGATTGCATCATCATTATTGTTTTTGCTACAGTTGGAAATATCAAGAAGCAGAGAAAATTACTTGCACAGGGTCATATTACCTCCAGGAAGGAGACTTTGCTTGCATAGGCTGGTGTTCAGTCCTGTAACATAATGTTGTATGTATCTGTCATCTACAAATTGATCAGGGCTGTCTTCCAGACCAGTTTACAGACCCTTTTGTCCTGGTAAAGACATTGGAACCTGCACATGGTGACCTAGAAAGTACAGTAGTGTTTTGGAAAGGCTCTGATGTGCTGCATGCTAGTCACCTCAATGCAGTGAGAGAGCTTTTGCTCTTCCTTACAATGTCCTTTTGTGCTTACTCACATAGGGCTTTTTTCAAGAGAGTGCTTATTTCCAACAGGGCTGTAGTGTCATCTTTGCCTGCTTGAATGACACAACTCTTGAGTTGTAGCTCCTAAGCTTATGGTATGTACTTTCTACTAAACTTTTGGACTTTCTCATTGAATTGATTTATATGGTCAGGCAAGCATTTCAGATCTCTTAGGACTGAGGCAACAAAACATGGAAGTGTGGTTTTGATCTGAAGTGAGAAAAGCAGGCAAGGATTATTCACAACTCTTTATTGACACTTTTTCTCTTACACGGGGCAGTTTCCTTTGAGTTATGCCTATTTTTTGGCTAAATCTTTAATTGTTTTCCTCAGCATGCTGTGTCTTTTTCTTAATTTTGATCTTTTTTTGATCATATTGTATCTTGGTGGTGATCCAGATTAAAGTAAACCTTTCACTTAGGCTCTTCAAGCATGTGTTTCAAGATAGAGGGGAAGAATTTCCAAATTGCATTGTTGTTTTTCAGATCAGAAAGCAGCTAGGACATCAAAACTTATCAGTAGAGAAGGTTTGTTGCAATCCACAGGGGAAGAACAGCTGAAGTCTCTGTGTTGTGATGCCTAAGTCAAAATTAAGGCCAGAGTCTGCATTTGATTCCACATAGGCTGCAGTTAGAATTGGATTTTAGCCAATCTCCCAAGCTAAAACTGACATGAAGCTGCTTTTTTGCTTTCATGTAGCACAAAGATCCCCAAATAGCTGTCTTAAAATTAATCCAGACATGGCTTAGGTGATACAGGAGAAAACACAGGAGTGAAAAGCTTCAGTCTTTCCCAGTGCATAATTCATCTAAGTCTATGATGCCAAGCTGGCTTACGATATCACCGTTGTGATTTATTGACACCATTGTCAATACTGCACTTTGTGTTCTTGTCTCTTGAATAGTCCTATGTAATGCTCAAGAAATGTCAGTTTATACTGAAATCCAATTTGCTGGTAGGTCCCAGTGATTGAAGTTTGACTCCTGCTGAGACAGGGCAGAGAGCTGTTGTATGTATTGCTCAGCCTTTTTCATGCTCCATACTTTGTGTCCTCATAACTGTCTCCAGAACACAATCTCTCATGCTGAACATCTGTGTTGCTCCAGGTTTTCACCAAGTGGTTAGCCTCCCTTTTAGGTTGGACTAAATCATGACGTACTTACCACAGTAATTTTCATCTTTCCTGCAGCACTTCAGGATGTGCAGTCTTGACAGCCTGTACTTCGTGTCTCCTTCCAGGGTTCATCTGGCATCTCCTATTTTTTTTCCTCTGTCTTGATGTTTTATTAACAGTTTACATAACTGTACTGTGATGCTAATTGCATTATCTATGAGTAATCCAAGACACACAGACTGACATTTGATTTTCAGTGGTATAGTAACTGGGGAAGAGATCAGCTTTGTCTTCACAAATATTATATTCAGATGCAGCATATATTGTCATATGTTACCATTGCAATTTGTGCAAGTTGCATTGCAATTTGTGGAAATTTGCTGAAAGATGGAAAATAATAATTGATTCCCATGAAGTGATGTTGGAGTGCTTGGCAAAGCAGTGCCAGGTATGTGGCAGGGACCTGGGCTTCCACACTGTGGAAGGAAACAGAATGAGGCTGACACAGACCAAAGAGGTAACAATGATAAGCTATAAGGAACTGAAGAGGAATCTGGGTTCAAAGTTTTTAGGCATGGTTCTTGTTCCCAGATGTCCCAGGAGCTCAATTAGGAGTCCAGAGTGCTGAGTTGAGGTTGGCTTTTGGTCACAGAGCAAATGCAAATCCATGCCAGAGAATTCCGCAGAAAATGATTCTTCCAGATGGCTTGTAGAAGATATCTATGCTATGTTTTGGCCTTATCTTTCAGGCTCTGTTGCTGCTCACGATGGTAATGGGAACATAAGTGGGGAAATGCTGATGATAAATAAACAGCGATACCTTCGATTCAACTGCATCACCAGGCAGATGGCTAAGAGTCTCTGAAGCACAGAGGTGTGGGTCTGGGGAGGGAAGAACAGTCAGGAGTGTATGGGGAGACAGAAAGCCAGATAGCAACACCTGCCTAAGGTCAGAGAGAAGGGCTAAGCTTTGTACAATGAAGATATATAGGGACGTATCTTTTCTGACACTTGGGTTTTTTCTTCCCATGGCTTATTAAGTTTCTGTGAACAAATAAAAGATGTTCTCTTCCTGATGTAGCTTGGCTGAGTGACTCCATTTCATAACAGTCACAAGTGCCCAGCAAGTCTGTTGTAGCTGGATTCAGGCCCATTGGGTCTTGCTGAGATAAATATACTTGGTGGAAAGGGGTTTTAAGAGCTTCCTAACCCAGCCTGCGTTTGGGAAGAGCAAAAGCTGAGAGTTGCTTGCTGGTAGAGGCTGCATGCAGAAAATAGGAGTCACTTGAGTAAGGCTCCCAGTGCACTCCTTACTCCTTCATGAGAAGAGGTGTGGTTCTGGTCCAGGCCCTGTTGTGCTCTCAAAGGCTCTCTGGATGTTCTCTGCAAAAATGTACATCTTGAATATGTGGGGTTTTCGGCTTCAGCAAAACCACTTCAAACCATGTTGAGGTTTTGTGGCTCTTTGTAGCTGTGAACCTATTCGCAGCCAATTGCTTCACATTGCAAGGTTATTTTAGCAACAACATGATTCTAAGTGGTTTCCACAAACGCCCTCATCTTTTGTCTCCTCTTACTTACTCCACACTTCCTTCTAAACACATTTTTCCATCCCTTCAGCAAAGCAAAGGGAGTTATGTGCCCCCAACTTGGGTATATCAGTGCTAATGGCCAGACTGGAGGAATGCTTGAGGACAGCACAATCTGCAACTTAACCCAGCCCTTTGTTTCCTAGAATGAGGGTTACAGGTTGGAGTGTGCGGTTTGTGTCTTCATAAGCGTATGGCTTGTATGCATGCACGCGGTCTGAGCGTTCAGCACCTGAAAATCAGAGCCTGTAAACAGCCTGCCGCATTAGGAAATCTAGGCTGTGCTGCTTGTTTACTTTGAGTATAAATGTCATCTTGGCAGGCGATACATCTCCTCCCTTGCATACACGAAGTTTGTAATTTGATTTCTGAGCTTAAATGGCATAGGCTCAGTAATGAATTTTAAAGCTTGTATTTCTGTTCTTTAGTGACCGCATGCAACGTGTTGTGAAGGCGCAAAGCATGTTGGTGTTCTTTGAAGCTGCTTTCAGATGTGCTGTTACGGTGTATGTGTTGAGCTAATCAGTGGGATTTGAGATTGAATAGAGGAATTAAGGAGAAAAAAAAAATGGTTATTGTTAATTTTCGATGACATTAGGGCACAGACTGATCTAAATAATGGCTCCTGGCTGTGGCATCTTGCGAGATGGTCTACTCACAATGTTAATTAATAACAGTCACTACTACTGTACAGATATTTTGGACTGACCCAACATTTTGCAAAAATCAGTGCCAGCAAAACAGATTTAGTTTCAGCAGTTAATACTGTTCTAAGCCTTGGAAAGAACTTCAGTAATTTTTTCCTTTAAAATGAAACTAAAACTTCCACAATAAATCATTATGACATTAGTAATAATTTTAATTTTTCTATTTAGCATATACATAGATACTCTCTGTATTTTTTCTTCCAAGTGATTTGGGAAATAAGACAAATCCAAAGTGTCCTGATGCCTGATTAGATTAATGGCATTCCAGAATAAATGGCAAAAGTTGTTGATAAAGTGCATGTTTACAGAAAAAAAGTAGCAAACGGTAACTAAATGTATCCATCTGTAAGCCTCTGAAAATAGCTTTCGTGGTGTGTCTGCTGTGCTTTTGAAATCTACCTAGGAGTCATAAAATCAGAGGTGTGAAAAGGTTTGCTTTCCATCACTACAGCTGACTGTTGTTTTCAGTAGGAAATTATAATTTGAAAATTCTTTCTAATTTGATTTATCTGGAGTTACTGAAGTAATCTGTGTGACTTCCTCGTGTTATCTGACAATTGTGAATAAGCTGTAGTGTCTTGTGTTCTTGACATTATGTTTCTCTGAATGAGGTGCTTTGTCCAGCCTGTTTTATCTACGGTACAGGGAAGTGTGCATTGATGGTTTTCTGCTACAGTAGAACTAGTACTACCCGTTACAAATGTTCCTTTTCTGTTATTGTGTCATCATTACCCTAACTCTTTAGGGAACTTCCCTTTTCCAAAGGAAAACATTTCCAGTGACCGTCCCAGTAACATCCTTTTTGTGGGATGACTTTTTTATTTTACATGTTTCCAAGTCTGTCTTTAATGAAATGCAAATTCTAGCTCTGCTTCCACGGTACACCATCTCCTTTTAGCAAGTGCTTTGTTTCTAGCAGCCTGACTGTGCAGTGCTTTAGTTGTGTGAGAAACCTCATCTAGTTAGATCATTGCTACACTGGTGAAAAAAGTGGTGTGTCCTTTAGAAAGCTTTCTTAGTGTTCCCAGTGATGGATACAGTGGTTCCCAGCTGAGTCTGATTGGGTGTTTATAATACTAGGAAATGGGCATGCTGGGGTCTTTAAAATCACGTGCTTTTGGTGTAGAAAGCTTTTCAGCTGAACAGCCTGGGCTGCCTTCCATGGGTATGGTGGAAGCATTTTCTGGTCATTTTGTGATTTTATTTTTTTTTTTTTTTTTTTTTTTAACAGCTTTGCAGACTGAAATGGATGAAGCCTGAGAACTGCCCTGTCTAATGAATACAGCCTGCGTTCTGCGGCGTTGTGCTGAAGTGTGGATTTGGGTTGAGGGAGGGCTGTGTTTTGCCAGTGCTTCGGAGCATGAGCGGTTGAACTTTGTTTATATCTTTGCAGGCCATACAGTGTGCTGCTAAGAAATGCACTATTTCATGAGCCTCTAGCAGAGTGCGTTCTCAGGGAATGACTCCTAGCTTGAATTACTCTGGAAAAGGAGGCTGCCTAAAAGCAAGTCTTCCTGCCCCTTACACTGAATTGTCTTTACTTTTGCCTCCCTGGATATTGCTGGATATTAGGGACCCATACCTAGAGGCACCTCCATGTGCAGTTCAGCCTCTGAGGAAGCCGCTTCTCAGCTGCTCCTCTTGTCTGCCTTTAGACTGTGAATCCTTTTTTTCCTGTGCTAATGGATATCGAAGGGCCCATCCTGTAACTGCAACCTGGGTTTTTTGTCTGCAGCTGTCTCCTTAAACCGCAGTTTCCTACTTGTAAAGGAGAATGTGCTTGGAGGGAATGAATTTCATGGGACATCTCCTCTGGAAGTTAAAGAGGAGTGGGTAGAGCCTCCACCTAGCAAAAGGTGCACACATCAAAATAGTGATCCTGAGGGCATGCTCTTCTTAAAAGAAGGAAATGCAAAATGATGTTGTGAGATCCTGACCGAGGTATTTGCCTTACATCTGCTCCTCAAATTCCTTCTCTCTGCCCCTGTGTGACAGATC
The DNA here is from genome assembly GCF_000687185.1 of Egretta garzetta. NCBI lineage: Eukaryota > Metazoa > Chordata > Aves > Pelecaniformes > Ardeidae > Egretta > Egretta garzetta. Next base: position 2,371,845 of record NW_009258755.1, read on the forward strand.
CCTGTGAAATTCCAGATTGCCAACAGCTGAGGAACCTCGCTGTGTAGCTGCAATATGTGCACAGTATTTAGTTTTAGGGTCCTAATTTTGAGGGCTAAGATGAGTTTCTGGAGGATTCCTAATTTCAAGGTATTTACCATTTTCTTACTCTTTTTCCTTTGAGCTGGAGCCATAGTTTGTACCATGTTTAAAGTTTCGGGGCTGATTGCCAGCACTAGTGTGTCATTTCAGTAGACCAGCCAGGCTGGTTCTGCTCAGGAGAATGAAGAAGCTATGGGCCACTATCTGGCATTTTGATGCCTTGCTCTCACAATAGGTTCACTGGGGGCCCAACTGGACGTGACTTTTGTTGTGCAAGTGTGGAACAGTAAGGAACATCATTGTTCTGGAGAGGTTTACCATGCAGAAATACAAAATGGGTAGAAAGAAGACCTAAAGAGAGCTCAAAGTGTGCTAGGAATCTGCGTAGCTTTCTTCTGGAGCAGACCCCACTGCCTGGGAGCCTGGCTATTCTGAAAGGAATGCAGTGAGATCCCACGTGGAGCAGTTGGCTCTGACATCACTGATAATGATGGCAATATTTGCTACTCAAAGTTGGGACGAAATGGCTTTATTTATTTAACCATCTGTTTCCAACAGATTCTCACCATCTTTTTCTTTTAGCCACAGATTACTTTTATATCCATATGCCACATTTTGCTGTTCTAACAGCTTCTCAAAGGATTGCTATTTTTAGACCTGTAATAATGGATGTATGCATGACTCCTCAGCTAGCAAGCAGCTTGTTAACTCAGATTGGTGCCTGGTTTTTGCATTTCTTATATTCCAAGTCAGCTATACATTTTGAGGCAGAATATCTGGGATAAAACAGAAGCAGGTGTATAAAACCAAAGAGGAGGTCAAGAACATGTGAGGTTTTTTTGTTGTATTCTTTCCCTTTTCTGCAGAGTGCATCTTGGGTGTGTTGGACTTACTGGAGGCATACTCTATGTTGCACTGCAGAGGTTGTGTGATGTCCAGTAGCCCTGTACAAGTGGCTGAAGTCAGAAATAAAATTAATAGACAGTAGGACACTGGATTAGTCCTACAGGAGGCAAGTCAGTGTGTCAAAGTTACCAGGAGGTTTCCCACTTACTAGCACGTTCCCTCTGTTGAGCTGTGGTCTTCTGCTGTAATCAATACGCTGTAGTTATGTAAAGTAAGTTAGTTGGCTTAGTGCGATGATGCTTACACATAGCTCTTCAGTGAAATAATCATGCAGAATAGGTGGTCTGGGGGACCATTTTCCCCCAGTCACCTGTAGGCATCTGACAGACCAGATGGTTAAGTTAGCCAGGTAAATTACCTGGG
>NW_009258755.1:2373206-2394042 GCF_000687185.1 Egretta garzetta
TAGCTAAGTGCAGGAGCCTGACAGTAAGGTAATGTGAGTAGATATCTCGGCGTGCATATCTCTTACAGTAAACAAGGGAGAGTTCTGCCTATGACTGTATCTTTGTCCCAGTGGGGTTATCTATAAGATAATTATGGTCTTTGAATTTTCCAGTTATTTTTGAGGGAATACACTTTTCTTTGTCCTTTTTGCCTGCAACATAATAGAACCAGCTGAAGTACTAATCAAGAAAAGCAGCTGTTAGAAATGGTTGTCCTCCTTCAGAAGTAGCTAAATCCAGTACCTAAACAGCTGGAAGCATGTGGCTTCTCTGACAAAGGAGGATATGGAAGAATACCAATTTTGAAGCAGTGGGAGGCCAAAACTGTGTTAAAAATCCAGAGGAGTAATGAAGAAATGTAACGTTTCCCAAATAGGAGAATTGTTTCTGGTGCATGTCTGTCATAAAATACAAACTTATGCTTAGGGAATAGGTTGATCATCAAAATTACAAAGGTTAGAAATATTTCTCTGCTATACATGTTTTTTCCACACCTTCCAAAGCACTTGGTATCCCCTGCCAGAGGCAATGTAGACCATTAAATGGATGGCTGATCTGATCTGCTCTGTCAAGCAGCTTCTCTTACCTATATTTTCTTTTAAAAACACAGGGATTTCCCTCAGCTTCTCTGATTTTACTGATGAGTTTTTTGTCATGCTTTCAATGCAGTCAAGCCGAGTTTGTTGTCAAGGGTACATACCAAAGGAGAGAATTAAACCGCCACAATCCCCTGTGCATCCTCTTACCTAGTGCTTAAAAATGCTCTTTTTATGGAAGTTTCATTTAAAGCAGGTATGAGTTGCCTTTTTCAATTGCTCTGCATCCACACGCTGACACCACTTGCTCATATTTCATTCTTTCCTATAGTATCTTTCAGCTGGTGTTTTCCAGCTAACATCTTCCACCAATAGTTGCTTTCCTACCACTTTTAGGCAAGAAAGTGTTAAATTCTTCTGTCATTTGTTCTTAAGATGCCAGTCCTGGAAAACTCTGTCTGTTAAATCGACTGCAGCTAGGAAAAAGAGATGCTTTTCCATCAATAGGAGAACCATTATTCTTTTAGGGACCATTTAAATACTTGTAGTGAGACGTTTTGTTGGTGTTTCTAATAGCCCTTGTTGGACTAATTCTGTGATAATAGAACAATATACAGAAAGAAGCTGGTGGAGGTGTTAAATGTTAAAAGAAATACAGGTCTCACCCAGTTTATATGGAATCCTTCAGCTATTTCGTTAGTGTAACGTATTTCCATCTCTGACCTGTGAGACTGCAGAAACTGAGTAGTCCTCAGCTGAGTGTTACAGCTCATTGATAATGAAATCAGCAGGAGTAATCGCTTATCAGTGTAAGGGCTTTAAATCGTTAGACTTGTAATCCAGAATGCATTGCACAATTACAGTAAACCTTTCAGAGAAGTTAATGGGACAATGTACACTTGTAAGAGACTACAGAAAACAGCCACATTTCCTTTTCCATGGGTTAGAAAACAGGCAGAGTAAAGGACACTGGCTTGGGGGCGGGAATATCTTCCTCTGAGTTAAACTGCCACGGATTCTGTTGAAAATGGCATGATTTTAATATTCTACAGAAAACTGCATTAAAAGGAGGGGAAGGGAGAAATCTGTAAAGGCACAGCAGCAATTTCTTCTTTTTATTTCATTAGCTTGCGTAGCTGTGCCAGCACACATTCTAGCCAATCTTTGCTAAAATAAAAAATAATGCTATCATTTGCAGGCACGTTTCCATATGAACAGAAACAAAGAGTCGGTAGCACGAAGCTTCATCTCATAAGGAAATCTCTTTTCTTCAAATATTCTGGTAGGTTATGAGAATTATACTTTTTTTTTTTTCTATTCCTGTTTTATGAAAAGCTTTATAAATGTACCTAATTTCAGAAAACTGTTTTCTTTAAAATATGAACTATCCTTAAAATAAAAATAAAAAGAAGTTGGATTTGCATCAACTTTGATACATGACTTGTTAAATCAAACCAAGCCAGATACCTTTGTGGTACAACAACAAAAAAAAAATGTTAAAGCATAAGTTCATGTAGTGTATGTTATTTCATAACTTTGCATGAAACATGCTTTGCTTCTGATTGAAGCCCGAAGTTGTTGTTTTAAGAGAATAGGCTCTTTGCAACCTTTCAGGAAACGCTGACCTGACTGTGGGGCGTGCTTCTCCTGTGTAACAAAAGAGGGGAAAAAAAAGATAGCTTTTACTGGCAAGGGAAACTAGTTTTACTTATGTCATCAATCAGCTCTGTGTAAGAAAATCAGGATGCCTCTTGTGTGAACTGTTAACATCTAACATGTTTCTAGCTGAATGGCTGTTTTTTAAGAGCTATTGACAACTATGCAAGAACTGCAATTAAAATCTCCGTTAACAAACCACAGTTTTAATCCCAGATACCAATAGAGTTCAATGAGGGAATTTAAATTTCTTGATGACCAATGAGAACTTAAATTACCTTTATGGCTGTAAATTATATCGGAGAGATGTAAATTAGTATGTCAAGACTACTTGTTTCAATTGAGGTATTTTATAAATAAATTGAAAGCATAGATCCCATTTTCAATATGATTTGAGCATCAGAGATGAAATCTTACAAACCAAAGTAACTGTGAGCAGGTGTCCCATTAACACTTGAAAATGTGGCTGGGATTACTTAACCTAAAGGATATAGAAATGCGATGACATTTTTCATAAAATTAAAAAAATATTTTTTCTTATAGCCATTTGACCAAAAGCAATGTTTTCTGTGGGCCTGTGTGCATTCTGGCATTTTCGCAGAAACCCACAAAACCTGACATGAAGTGGAAAGTTGAAGCACTGTGATTTGTTAAGTCAAAACAAAGTAGCCATTCTCAACCTATTGAAATATTTTATTTAAAAATAAATCCATATAAGTGGATAGTTCTTTACTTTTTGCTTGTTTTCAGGTTTTTTTTCAATTCCTTTTTGGAATAAGAATTTCATGGTCAAGTAGATAGACTGTACAATATAAAATATAGAAAGCCTTCCTTTCTTTTTCCCCCTCTCCCTGGACCTTTTCTGCAGAGACTTTGCTGTGATTTATCTTTTCAAGTTCCCATAATAAAGAATTGGCTAGTTTAATGATGAAGGTGAAGTCAGTGAGATTCAAATATTCTGTGAGCTTCAAATAAAAAAAAATGAAAAAGGTATTTGGAAACTTTCTCTAGAAAGAGAAAAATTGTTTTACAGAAACAACTAAAAAAGCTTGGGCTTTTCAGAGTTGCTAGGAGACTCTTCTGATATATATTTTGACCAAAACCACGTATCAAAACCGTGGTGACGAACTAAATGGGACTCTGTGGCATGTGTTGTTTCATAGCAAGTGCTAACCTGGGGGAGGAAGGAAATGGGGGCTGAGTCAGGGGACTGGCCTCTTCCTGCCAATCAGTGCTGACCAGACTTATAGGGAAATGCAGATCAGCAGAGCTTGGGGGTTGGTACCTGAGCTATGAGCGCTGTCAATGCTGCACGTTTTAGAGCTGTGTGTGGCGCTTGGGTGACCTGCCTCAACACTGAACTGGGTTGCAGTTATTTTCTGGCTTCCTGGTTATTAGTTTGTAGTCTGAAACTTGATTTTCTTTTGTAATGTAAACCACAGCTGAACAGTAGTCTCGGTCAGCAGTATTAGTCCCTATCCTGATAATTCTTTCTCAGCCTAGATAATTATACCAAACCTTGTCCACCAAGATGTTTTTTCACTTGTCCCCTTTACTCTTAATTATTTTATTTGAAGCAGTGTCTTGATACCAGCAAATTTCATTTGAAGTACAGGGAGCACAAAATTTAGGGCTCTGCATGACCACGAGTATATAACCTTAGATTTGCGGGAGCCAGATTTCTCTCCTCAGTTCCCACATGGTGGACTCAGGAGGGAGGAAACTTCCTCTGCTGTCAACTCTGCTGGAGTTAATGAAGTTCAAGTCCACCATCCAGCTTGGTACAGGGGATTCTAGCTGTACCAGGCAATTTCTGGCAAGGAGAGGAGGGAATTTCCAGGTCAGACTGGATTGTTCTGTCATCTCAAAACTATATTGCTGCCTTACAAGAGCTTTGATAGGATAGGGACCTTAAGTTACTGTAACTGTACTTTATCACCCAACAGCTTTTCTCAAAGCAGTGGACTTCCATTGTGCTTTGCAGGTGCAGCTGAAAGGCTGGTCTGGTGGCAGCTAAATGTGTAAGTGCTTATATAGCCCTGACTAAAGCAGTCGCAGGTAAATACCGTGACACGCACAAACTGCTTTCCACTCTGCAGCTCAGCCTAGCTAGGTTTTCCTGTTTCTGAACACAACAGTCATGCATGTTTGTGCATTTTTATCCATGTATAAATGACTCTCCTGCTTAATTAGATACACGCTAAACCTTTCACTGATTCATGATCTATGTTACAGCTCTGCGCACATGCACTGGGCTCCAGATTTCATCAGAAGACTGGCTGTGGTATTGTGTGATGTATATCTGGCAGAATCCGCAGGGATCCTGGCATAAAGTGACATTATTATGTACTTTGTACAAAAAAATATCTTAAGTAACAACCATGTGACATGATCATAAAGGGATGGGTTTAAATCCACAAGCATTGATAGAGTGTCCCTACATAGGTGTAGATCCCTTCATTTTTACAGGCCTTGCTGCTGCTGACCTGAGCTACTTTTGTAAGGCTGTGGTCATCTTTGTTCTTAAAAGGAATGACTGTTCATTCCTGTGGTGGCAGTCAGTTTTCTTTTGCTTGTGTAAATCACCGAGTGTGCATGTGTAAACATTTCAAAGTGAAGTAATAGCGTCTTTTCCAGGTCCAGACTTAAATGGATAAGCAAAATTTCTCCTGTTATTTGTTTTAATTGTGAAATACTAAAGGATTTTGTGTTCTATCCGTCTTATTATGCTGACTCTCTCAGCCATTTCAGAAGCTGGTATAGCTTGGTGTTATGTTTAAACTGAGTTTAGTCTTTCTGGAAGCTCTCTATATGCAGAGCAGTTCTTGAAGTAGATCTTAAAATGAAGTAAGTTAGGGTAGTATCTTTTAGCCATTCCCTGGCTGTAGCTTATCCTTGTTTTGTTAGCTAGTTCCCTTCAAAAAGAAACCTTCTCAGTTAGCATGCTGTTGTTATCCTTGATGTTGTACAGGGCTGTTGCAACGTCATGTGATAGGAATAAAATGCTCCTCTCTGATACATCTGCAAAACTGAGATGGCACTCACCTAAATGAAATTAAATTGAAGGCTGTGTTCAGAAGGTGCTGGTCTTCCAGCTAAGTTGGACATCTCAGCTGTCCAGCCCAACCATTAATTTTTAGGACTGGCAACTATGATAGTTTGTTAATTTGCTCCTAAAAGACCAGGCTGAACTCCAGGTCAACTCAGATGCATGTTTTTCATCTCCATTTTAGAAAAGTTCAAAACCCTTTTGGAGCAACTGGATTCCTAAAACTTCAGGTCAGAGCTTGCTAATGAGAAATGGTCCTTTAGAGAAAAGCATCGTTGTTTCTTTCCTGTGGTACAGAGTAGGTCCTTTTCAGTCACAGCATCTTTGAAGCAGCAGTGCATTGTTGTCATCTCGTCTCTGTGTTTTCTCTTTGGAGCTCGACAGGGCATGCAACTGTCACATTGCCTGCTGGAGGATAAACAGTGTGGTGGAAACTTCCAGGAAAGTCCTGTAAAGGCTTTTGGAAGTGTCCTATAGTACCCCCAACTAATAATTGTACAAAGGATGTGTGGGTTTGTGTACCTACAAGTATATGTGTTTAGCAGAGAGGGGTAGTGTTGTGGTTGTAAGGTGGAAATCTGAGTGTCTCGTACAAAAATAACATTCCCTAATACAGACTCCTGCAATTGCTTGTTATTGATCTGTGGAAAACTGCCAAGTCTTTCACAGATAACATTGTTCTGGGGGAGAGAAAGCAGTTCTGGGAGTGTTGTTGCCATTACTTAAAGTAATAGTTCTTTTTTATAATAAACAACGACATTATTGGTGTGTGGAGATAATTTTAGATGTTACATTGGTTCTTTTCAGATGTAGTTAGAACTTAATGTTTAACTTTCGCGGCTGTTACTTTAAAACTAGTTTCATTTACAGTGGAGAGTGGAAAGCAATGGTACTTTCACTCCTGCATTTGGATCCACGTTGACACACCCCCACATAGAATGTGTATGCACTGGGAGGACAGAATTATTGCTGGATTTCTACCGTAATAGAAGTAATGACTACTGTAAAAGCTGAAACAACCCTGGCATGTTTACTGCATATAACAGCAGAAGGCCTTCAGGGTGCATCTTGACTTCTCTTCTGGACTGTCTTTGGGAAAGTCACCTTCATGAGCATTGAGACCATGTGTAAATCGATGGTCTAACGCAAGTACACATGGGCCACAGAATTTAGCTGAAGTGGCGTGGCAGACCATGCTGTTAAGTAAAGTTACTGATTTACCTTGATAAGAGGGAACCAATTAAATTAGCAGCACTGGGGTCCAGAGTACTAATGAAGGGAAAAGTTATAACTTCCGCATTGATTTTGTAACTTTCAGAGTGAGAAGCCTATAACAGTATCCTGAATGTAAAACCAGCCACTTCTCAGTTCCTTCACAAGAAAGAAACATAGTATTTCCAGGAACACTAATGCTTTGGAGGGTTCCTTGTTTTATTTAAGACTGCTTCTAATTGTTGTAACCTATTTGCAAGATTATCAGATTGTAATAGTTAATTATAGAGGGGAACAGTGTAATTGTCTTTCTGTGGGTAGGGTTAGATACCGAGACTGTTCTCTTTGAAAGTACATGTGGCAATGCAGGTAAGATTTTCCACTGAAGTTGAGTCTGGAATCAAAGATTAGGAAATTAGGATTTTTACAGTAAATTGTCTACTGTCGTCAAGTATTGGCATTTAGCATTTTGATTCTGGACACTATTTCTTAACAACCCTTTATTTCTGTTTCAAGTGCAGTATCAATTGCAAATCAGATGTTAGGATTTTAAGTGCTTTGTTTGGAATATATCAACCCAAGAGGGAGCAGTGGTGTGGTTTTATAACAGGGGGACTACAGAAGACTATGAAGGTGCACCCAGTCAGTTTGTCAGGCAGGTTCTTTTCTTTATTCAGCCTTTTGTTTAATTCATCCCTAGGCAGATGAACGGGGCTCAGAAGTAGTTGAGAAATCATGATTTGGCATTAAGGAGACATAATTTCTTTTTGCTTTCCCTCCACATGCACCTTAATCACTTTTGTGAGACTAGATTTTACTCCCTGTGACACGTCCCATTCTGCTGAGTGGTTTGAATTTCTGTTGGGGAGCTAAAGGGGCAAAATCTTGTCCCTAACATTTAAAACAGACTAATTTGTCAGCAGTGCTATGTGCAGTCCTTGTAATTACAAAGTTCAAGGCAAATGCCAAGTGGCTACAGAATGTTTTTTTTTTTTTTTTTTTTTTTGCAAGACATGTAAAGTCTGGGTGAAACATCTGTTTCCTCCTCCCCACAGCTCATTGTGGAGATTAATACGATTCTAGCAAAATCTCACTGCAATGTGTGCTGCTGTTCCATGAAGATGTTTCAAACACCCACATGAAAACTAATTGCGGCTTCTGCCATTCATTGCCTCTATTAAAAAAAAAAAAAAAAAAAAAGAAAAAAAAGGAATTTCAGAAAGGTTTGTGAGCTAAAATGGTAGTTGCAAGTCTGAGTTACACCTGCAATAGGAAGCTGTGGCAGAAGGTACTTGAAAACATGGAATTATTTGGCATTGCCAATGCCATATGTGCTGAGAGATCTCTGCCTCTGCAAACGTGAATGTTCTTTTGCCTTCCATTTCTGACCTCAACAAGAAGAGTAAGGAGAGCGTGGAGCTCAGAGGGGAGATATGTATACAGATACATTGTTTTGAGTCCCTTTCTTCTGCACAAATTCTCAGTTTGGTTTTTAGGAGTCAAAAATTCAGGCTTGAAATATGTTGTCTTTTCTGTGCAGGGGTAAATTTCCTGTCCAATAAAAATCCAGATGCTGGTGAGTAATGGTGGTGGGTGCATACCATCCAAAATTTCAAACCAACTAACTTTCTTAAGTTTTGTCACTCCCTATGATTGGGTGGAGCACCCTTCACTGTGCAGAGCCATTTACACAGTGCTTACAGTGATGACAGAACCTGTTTCTGTGTTTAGATCATTTTTGGGCCCCAGGCTCCTTGAAAGCAAGTGAAAAGCACCTCTGTGAGCTGGGCTGACCTCTGATTAGGCTAACAGGTCGAGCTGAGGTTGAAGATGGTTTTGCAAACAGAGGCTTTTTTAGAATTAATGTCCTCTTCCTTGGCTATCAGACTAACCACCGCATATTCGTTAAAGATTCTCTTTGCAAATAGGCTAATACTACTCGATGCAGCTGACTGCTGTGAAATACAGAGGTGTTCTTGTCAGTTCCTGGAAAAAACTGACATTTCAGTTTGCCTTCCCTTCATCTCAGGCTCTTTCAGTTGGTGTGAAACTGTGTAGGTCTGGTGAAATCAACAGAACGGTTGTTAGGAGGAGTTACCATCCTTAGCTTTCGGGTACTGTCTGTGCAGCTGAGATGCCTTTAGCCGTGACCACCTTCAGTGTTGACTTAAAGTAATCTGCTTTTTTTGGCACTGACGTGGATTGGGACTGCTTTCACAAGCATGCCCATGAGATAGTAGTACAGTAACAGCTGTATATTTAAATGTCAGTCACTGTAAGGCAATGCCACTGAAGCCACCCATACAGTTTAATAAGACAGATCTAGTAATACAAAACTAGTAATGAATACTTGTCAGATGCCTCCACTTGTGATGGTAAAATCTCCATGAAGAAGGTAGAAATCCCCATGGCCTGAATTTCTTGTTGTGAGAACGGTGGCTCAAAGGACAAAGTAACTCAGTTAATTTACTGTCCTGAAGTGTTTTTAAAGATGCATCTTTGATGGGTGAGATTACAAACCAGAAAACTAGATAGGAAAGGAAGAGTACCCTGCAGAGAGACCCGGTATGTTTTAGTGAAGATAGCTATATATACACACATATATTTTAAGGTCAACATTTGAAGAGCTCTTTACCCAAAAGTCGAATCTGTTGCTGCTTATAGAAATGAAATTGTGTGTTTATCTAAGCCATTGAGATGTAATTTCAGTTTATACCATGTTAGCACAACTAATCCTTTCAGTGATGTTCAGCTTCTGCCAATTCAGTCAATGGACTAATTGTGTGAAGTGAAGCATACAAGCACAGCAGTGTTTTATGTACTACATCTTACCACTTCCTGACCCTGTCTCACTGCACACTACCTTCTTGCAGTCTTCTAGCCAGATCTGTTGTAGAGTTAGAAATGCCCAGATTAATTTTCCCTGCTTTGACAAGCTCCTTTACATTGCAGGAGGCCAGCTTTTATAGTGCATCCATAGGAAGCGTCTCCACTACAGCCTTTCACCACATAGGAGACAGACTGAAGATGTAGGCAGCTGGCAAATGTGAAAGTAATGAAGAGGTGTTCTGAGGTTGACAGTGCTTTTTATAGTATGCGCATTTTCTGGGAAGGGCATAAGAAGGGAGATAAACAGGAGATGATTGTGGCAAGCTGAGAAGTAGCTGTAGCGGACCAAGATATTCCAAAGAGAAGATCACAGCAAAAAGGTAAGGGCGTCAACTTCATCCTATCCTTTTTCCTGCTGCTTGAATATTTTCTTCAACATCAACAATTCTTCCTTTGAAAATGCTGGCATTTTCTGGAGAATCCTATAAATATTGTAATAGCCATTCAGTATTACTTTGAGAAAAATACAGTAGTATTTTTATAGCTCACTCTAGCCCCCTCAATTCCTACTCTAAAAGTGTTTTTTTCTAGAAGCTCTGCAGACTGATAAAATATTGATAACAGTCCAAAGATCAGAAATACCTCTGCATAACTGCTGTATATAGAGTAATAGTCAGTGAAGACACGGTGGGGAAGTCATGAAGCAGTTGATAAAAAGTCCTACAGAAGACTTTGACTCGAGACTGGAAATAACTGAGAATAACTCTGAAACTCTTATTCTTAGATAAACTGTTTTTACTTAAGGGTCTGTCAGCAAGTATGTATGACTAAAAGGACTATGAATCCCGATTGTCAAAAGCAGTGACATAATGTCATGCATGCATCCAAGGGCAGAGCTGTCAAGGGGTTAATTTGATTGTGTTTGAGTCTAACAGTGCAGCATCACAGTGTAATCTAGGATGTTATTCAGCCTTGGCCTAAGTCTACTGTCAGCTGAGTAAATGATGACGCTCTTGCATCAGCATGGATTTGGGCCAAAACTGAGGGATTTTGAAAATCCCACTGGTAGTTTTCTCAGCATAATTGTTTTAATGTAGCTTACAGCTAGATCAATATTCATGTTCAGTCATCTAATTTTTCTTTCCTTTTTCTAAGTATACTTGAGGTAGTCTTACTAAAAATGATTAATGGTCACAGTTTTAACTTATTTTTAAAAATACCTAAGCCAGCTTTCCCTAAACCTTGTCTGTGGTCTTCACTCCTGGTCAGAGAGCATATGTGGAAAATATAGTAGTACTGTACATTGTTGCAAGACATTTTATAACATTATGAGAAACAGAAGAGAGCCTTAAAATGATAACATACTGTGTGATGAAGACCACCTCCTAGATGGAAACAAAGCTTCCCCTGATATTGAGTAAGTCTCGGTCTGAATGCTCCTGAAAAAATCCTATTCCTAGTTCTTTGGTTTTTACGAGAGTATCTGGTAGGATATGTCAAACAACATTAGTTGCAGCAACTGGCCTTGATAACAGCTTCTAGTTTCTTGGTTATCAAATTTCTGCTCCAGGTCAGGCTTCATATGTTCAAATGGGACCACATTTGCCACCTGGTGTTTTGGAAAAACATGCCTGGAGGCTGAAATACATGCAATAGCTATGGGACTGACTGCCTTCAGAATTCAAGCGCTCCAAGAGTTGGGAGTGCTTGGAGGGCCATCATTGCTTGGATGAACTGAGCACCTTAACATTTCACCAGAAAGTAATAGATGATGACTTCCTGATATTTCTAAAGCATGGCAGACTTCGAGGCCTGCACTAATTTTTCACTGGCAATGGGCCAAGTCATGTGTTAAAATTAAGCACACGTATGCAGGATTTCCCGCATAAGGGTCTTGGCACCTTTTGGGTCTTGACACCTTTTGGGTCTTGGCACCTTTTGGGTCTTAGCACAAACACTTCACAGCTCTGAGATCTTCCAGAGCAGTTGAGAAATGAGGTAAATTCTTAGAACACTCTCAGTGGCCTGGACTGAATGACCAAATTCTAATGTGCCTGAATGACTGTCCTTGTCATTTGTCTTTCAGGTCCTCAGGCTCCATCAGCCACCAGCTGATCACATTGCACCAGTGTGGGTGTTGCCATGAGGATCAGGAGGTGTCCTGTCTGCTTCGCAGCTTGTCTTTTGGTCCTGCTGGGTAAACGCCAGAGAGAGCCCAATACAGAGGCAGAGCACGTGTTTTAAGAGAGCTGACAGGCCAGTTCCTGTACATACATGCATCTGTGTAAGAGTACTCCAAGTCCAGGGGCCTCTGTGGCACTGTATGGATGTAAGAACTGTTGCATGTGGGGGGTTAGACTCTGCTTTTTGAGAGATGATGCTCCGACGAGGATTTGTTCTATTTCTCCCCCGACTTGTAGGCCTACTGGTGGTAGCCTGTTGCACAGTGTCTATTGTTTATATGTTGGCTTGCACACCCAGGGGTGACAACCAGCAGCTTGCCTTGCCCAGGGTACACAGTCCAACTGTGAAGGAGGGATATGAAGTCATTCTGCAAGAGCGAGAAGAGCAACACCACAACTACATCATCAGCTTGAAGAAACAAATTGCCCAGTTGAAGGCTGAGCTCCAGGGCAGGAGTGATCAGCTTAAGAACGTGCAGGACCAGTACCCAGAATCTTTGGACATTCGGCTTGACCACAGTAACCCGGAGAAGGCCCAGGCTAACCTGCTGGCTTTCCTCCGTTCCCAAATAGACAAAGCAGAAGTGCACAGTGGCATTAAACTGTCCACCGAGTATGCAGTCGTGCCCTTTGAGAGCTTTACCCTGCAGAAGGTGTACCAACTGGAGACAGGGCTGACGCGCCACCCAGAAGAGAAACCTGTAAGGAAGGATAAGCGAGAGGAGTTGATAGAGGTGATCGAGTTAGCTGTTGGGAGCTTGAACAATCCAGAAGGGGATGGCAATGCAAGACACCGTGCATACACAGCCTCCGACTTCATTGAAGGTTTGTATGCAGACAGCGGGTTAGAAGGTCCACATAGTGCTGGTGAGGGGTTCTGGTGTGACTGTGTTGCTGAGGGAGATGGGCGTTATCTCAGAGCAGAGGTGTCTGGGACAGTGTTAGTGCTGTGACTCACCGATGCTGTCTCAGGCACAACGGCCTTTCCAGAGTGCACAGCTTTGCCAGAGTCAGAGCGGTGAGACAGGTTTTGAGGACAGCAGCTGAGGAGCTCAGTAACTCAGCTGGTATCACCTATAACTTCAAATGACTAAGAAACCCTGTAAAGATTAAGCTATCTCCTATACTGGGAGTGGTGCACCTTAGCCCTTGGATTCTAAAATGAGCTAAGCGGTCTTTATCCTCACACATAATATTGAGGCAGTAAGTGTGGATTTTTAAAGTGCCACTTTTAACAGCAACCAATTTTAACTTCATGTCTTCTGTCACTAAAGCCGAAGTGTTTACTTGTTTCCAAGATTTCCTTGTGGTTGATATCTGTTTAGGTTAGCCCCTGCTGCACGGCAGCTCTGAATTAAAAGGGCAGGAACGTGTGCAGCAGAAACATGATGTAAGACAAGATTCCAAGGGCTCATGACTATTTCTAATTCAATAAGAAAGCTACGTTTTTACCTGTAATATGGCTGTCCCAGTTTCACTTCATAGGAACTGGCATGTTTCCTGATTGTTGTTCAGTCGCATTGTCTGCAAGTGAGATTTAATCCACAGCTGACCCAGCTGAATTTAGTATAGGAGGAAGAACTTATCTTCCTCATCTTCAGATGTTTGTGCTGCAGACTTAGCAGGCATATGAGTAAGACGCCTACCTTTCATGGAATGACTGCTCTAATGTGCTGAACACAAGCCCCCATGCTTATCCCAAATCACTAGTGATTTTGCTGTGGATTGTTTTCTTCATCTAATACTTATGAATAGAGCAGAGCAAAATGCATCCTACATGTCATGAGGACAAACTATTGCTGCTGTGCAATGGCCAGTTGTTCATTTCCTCACTCTGTATATATCTCTCTGGCGATCACGGTATCAAGAGAGAGTAGGTTCTTGAGGCCGTGCTGGGATATACTTACCAGTCAGGCAGATGCTTCCCACAGCAGGGACATGAGTTGTTCAGACTGTGGAGACCTTGTTGAGGCAGGTCCTGGCTCCTCTCTGGTCCAGGCACTTCCTCCACACCAGTCAAATTCCTCTTGCTCAGACATGGAACCAGGGTATGGACAGGGAACTGGGAAGTGCTGCTGGCTGCCAGCATTTGAATGCATCACGGAGCTATGAGCTTCCTGTCTCCCTTCTGTTTGTTGTTTGGTTTATCATGTCAAAATATATTTCTACTGTTTATTATAGGAGCTGAACAAGTATGTATGACTGTTTGGCACCAGCTTTTTTATGGGGAGGGAGTGAGGGGAAAGAAATTTCCTGCCATACACTGTTTAATATTCCATTAAAGTTATGCTTTTGCTTAGAGCCTGTCTTTATGCACAATCAAGGGTCTTTGCCTGGGTACCAGTGCTGTCCTTGGGGAACAAGGCAGAATCTGGTGTGCAGAAAGGCACGGGGAAGGGATGCACATTGCAGTGCTGGCTCTGTGGAGGTTCTTCATGCACTAGTGGCCTTGCTGGCTTTCACATTCCATAGTGAAATAATCTGGAGGGAGGAAGCCCTGCATGCAACTTGGAGCTCAAGAAACTAGAGCCCTGTGCGCAGCTTAGTCTGAGCTCAGGAAACCTTCCTAGTGTCCTGCAGGGCAGGCCCTTGCTTCTGTAGGTGCAAGGTAACAAATTCATTCTTACTCAGCAGTGCAAACCTATTTGTTAGCAAATGCAGGGATCCGTGCATCAGTCTGGAAACAGAGAGCTGACTTGCAGAAGATTTCCCTATGGAAGTCTCTGCCATCTCTTGACACTCTTTTTCCCCATCCTCCACATTCCAAGAATGGCAAAAAGTGCCGATCAAAGCACAAACAAATCCATTGCTCTGTATAACTTGAGCAGGAGAAGGGAGGACTGAGTTTTCTGTTCCAATTCTGCATTTCAAGTATGGTTTGGACTCAGAAGTTGTTTTGGAGACAGCGCTCTGCAGGTGCCGCTGCCTACACAAGAAGTTAGTAACAGGCTGGATTCCATGGCAGCTTCTGGCAGCTTCCTACCAATCCAGCAACACAGCAGTCGTGAGCAGTGTTACCCAGCCAGCAAAGCCAGATGTTTTCATTTTCTGGAGCTGCCCAGGGTAGCTGGAGCTTTCTGGGAGATGTGGCACAGGTCTGTACTGAAAGTAATGCCACTTAACCCTGTATGCATCTTTTATGTTAAAGGTGGGGCTACTGTCCTAGTCTTAAGGTTAAGCAGGTGGAGGGATGTGCTGAAATGAAACAGGTAATCAGGGTCAGAGACAGGATTCAAAACCTGAACTGCTGCTCTTGATGTGTGAGACTTGTGTCTTTGTTTCTGCCCTGTTCGGCGAAGCATTTGGCACCGTTTTTCATCAGGTGTGTTGCTGATCCCGAGCCTTACTAGCATCTAGAGTGGTGCAAGTTAATCTTGTTTGCTTGGGCCTCTTGTGTGGCTTTTTCTATTATTATGGGTCACATCTGGTACCTGCTATCACTTTTTCAGTACTAGTTCATTGCTAACATGCCAATAGGCAGGGTGGTGGTGTGGTGCAATAAATTTGATTAGGGTCTGTATGTCTTCCTCTCTTCTATTTTGTGCCTCTATTCTTGTCTTTGCAGAGGGAAAATGTTTCTTCAAACACTTCTGACACTTAAAGAGAAATGTTTTGTCTCTGTGGCTGGGATCTCTTAAAATAAGTGTTGCATCCTCTGCAGTTTCTAGACAGAACGACTTGTGCGTGGGAATTCGACTGTGACCCTAGTACCTTATATCTGAGCTAAACTCCTTCTCAGCAGATCGGCTGTTACATGAAATTTGGATAGGATTCTCAGACAGTTCTCCTTCCAGGAGTAATAGCTGACACGTGGTGGAATTTTCCATTTTTTCTTATTCAAACCACGAGAACCACACCTTCTCCCTAGGGCCTGAAACCTATCCATCTGGCTGCTGCTTTGCTCTGCTTCTCTCTTCACAGAGGCACTTGGGCTGTTCAGCTGCTATAATCCTCCCCTCTCCCCCTTATTCCTCCCGCTTCTATACCAAGTTCACTGGTTTTCTGCCGTGAGGAGTTAGTAAGAAACAACATGGAAAAGATCAGAAATTTCTGTGTATTATAACCAGGCAAAGGACTGCGCTCTTTCCAATAGAAAGCCAGTTGCTCAGTGGGCAGAATAATAGGTCTGGTCATTAATTTATGTAAATGGAAGCAGAGATGAATAGATTTGGAAGTCATTCATTTTCTTAAAGGTGGAGATAATAATTTGGAGACTGTGACAAGCCTGAGTGGTGTGTTCCATAAGTGAATGTAATCACTGTCTGGTGATACTCTTTCCCAAAGGGAACAGCTTCAGAAAATCCCTGGATTGCTTCAGAAATGCCCTGCCATGGCACTGTCAAATATGCTGTATCATAAGTTTTCCTACCTGAAGTGCGTGGCTGTCTAGTGACTGGAATTTTAAATAGGGTCTCGGAGACAAATGAAAAGAAGTAGCTTTGCTTTCTCAAATTGACAGCTACTGGCCATGGGCTACCTGATGCAGTTTTGCCCTGGAAGCTTACTGGGAGAAGGGATGATGCTCTTCCTCGAAGGATAAAGATGCTGTATTTTACTGCATGTGAAGTGGGAAGACCACCATAATATTGATTGAAAATGGGTACAATGAATGCTGATAAATCCTAATAGCAGTTCCTACAACATCTAACAGGATATAAGTAATGAGCATGGTTCCAGGGAGTGTTTCTATTGACACTGGAAGACCTGAAACTTATAGCCTGTGGAACTGAAGCTAAAACTGTCACCCACTCAACAGCATTTTGTTAAGGTTGCCTGGCTGTTCGCTAGTTATCAGTTCCATGCAGATCTCTGAAACTTGTTTGCCTGCCCTGCTGAATAGAGATCAAGTATTTTCCATTTCTTTAGAGAGCCCTGGGAGTTGCTGCTCCAAAGACTGGATATGACTGCTCTTTAGTCAGCTCTTCAGCCCTGGTCTTTTTTTGCTTCTCACTTGTCCTTTTCCTTCATTTTAGGGCCAGTCTCTCCGCTGACCCAAAGCTCCCGTTCACTTTTATAGGCTGGGTTTCCAAAGGCCTTGACTTTTCTCCCTGCCTCTGAAAGAAACAGTGCATATTCTGAAACATAGCTGCTGTAATAGAAGCAATAGATGATCAATTAACTTTCTTTTTATCCATAGTGAACATCTAGCCTTTCCAAGGTTTTAGTTTCAGGAGCAACCTTTTCAGAAAAAGGTTTTTTGTTTTACTTTTTTGAGACTACTTTTTTCTGCATCCTCATAGCTCATCTCCTAGAATTGAGGCTGCTTGATGCATCTTTCTGAATCACGTAAAAAGTCCTAATGACACAAATGAAGTAGTGCCTTCGGAAATGGAAAAATCTTGTGAAAGGCAGGATGTTCTGCTGGGTGAGCCCCCAGAGTGACTCAAGACATTCAGGCTCATTTCCAAGGCTCACTGCCTGACCTTGGGCAAATCACTTTGTTCTCTGCTTCTAAAAAGAAGGTACTTTAAAAAGGAAAGAAGATGCTTAAAAAGGAAAAAAAAATGGTTTAAATATGCATCAAGAATAACCATATTTAATTACATGCATTAAACTTGCATACAATTCTCTTCAAGATAAAATGCTAGGATTATAAATTCTTGGATTACCATTTTATGCAAGGGAACCTTGCCTTCACCTAAGCTGCTTGGTTTTAGCTGTAGTAGAAGTCTTCAACAAGTACAAAACTGCAGAGACAGAAGCAGCATCTGTCAATGTGTGTATAGCAATAGGAGAGACCCCTTGGGTCACAACATGATTCTGCTTTAAGGTGCTTCTTGCTTATTTGGCAAAGCTTCCTTTATTCCACAAATGTAGTACATATCGCTGGAGAAGTGGTATTTGTGGGGTTATTGTTTCTTGGCTGGGGTAAAGAGTATGTAGAAGCAAGGACTTTGAGAAGTTGCATGGTAGATGTTATTAAATTGGTTAATTTTATTTAGACCTTTGTTATTATGAAAAATGTCAGTTCACTATGTCCAACATGTGGAACAGTCCTATCTATTTCTCTCTAGAGAAAATCCAAATCAGATTTAATTAAGGTTTTTGTTCATCTTAATGTCAAAATTCTACCTTAACCTTCCACAACACAAACTTCCTTGGCAAGACCTGTGTTCAAAAACTGCCCAAGTAAATGAGTGCACCCAGCGACATACTTGGAACATCAGCAGGCTTTCTGTAAGAATAAAGGGGTGAGCAGAATTCTGAGGCACAGATTTCCATTCTCTGGCCGTCAGGAGGAGGAAATGCAGGGGCTATTAGCTCATTGTTCAGATGATCTCAGGTGCGGGTTCACGTTCAATAACAGAACTGTTCATGGTCTACACTGTGGGCAGACTATATAGAAAAAGCTAGGGGGAGTCAAGGGCACAGCTTTAAAAGATTAGCAGTAAAAGAATGATGGAGCTGCTATCTCACTAGATTCATCTGCTATGCTAGAGGGACGATTGGAACATTTGTTGAATCAGCTTATA
Source organism: Egretta garzetta (assembly GCF_000687185.1). NCBI lineage: Eukaryota > Metazoa > Chordata > Aves > Pelecaniformes > Ardeidae > Egretta > Egretta garzetta. The sequence continues at coordinate 2,391,185 of NW_009258755.1, forward strand.
TTAAAAATAAAACTTGAAGTGAATAACAGATTAGTAAATCCTCATACAGTATTAACCAACCAAAGTGTTCATTAAGAATAAAACTCACAATGATAGTGAAGATAAGACAGTCCACAGAACTCTGGCCAGATAAAACTGCACCTCATTAATCTTTTGGATGTTCTGGACATACCAATGTAAAAGCTACAATACAAGATGAAGAGCTTATGTCACTTTGCTGTTCAAAGAAACCCTTGACCCAGACCTTCACAAGAAATGCCAGCAGAGCTGATGGTCTATGGGTTGGATGCATAGCAATGTTACACATCAGGGAATGACTAAGATTAGAAAAAAAAACCCCAGCATTATTTTGGTCAAGCTGTTCTTCATAACCAGATGGGGAGAAAAAATAACAGGAAACAAGTCAAGCAGAGGAGTTTTCTTCCAGACATGTTTTGCTTGTCTCTTGAGTTTATGCAAGAGAAAGAAGGCAATACAATTGTACTCTTCTACTGATGAAGCTGTTAGGATATTTACAGTGGCCTAACAAGTAGTTAGAATTAGTATTTAATTATTTCTTCTGAAATCTAATGGATCTAACTATGAAAAAGCTTTATTTCAATATGCACTGTATGGACTGAAGTGCCATTTAGAGCAGGTAAAATCTATAGACTTTTTGCCAACTTCATCTTGTTTAAGGTGTGGGCATAGTGTTTCAGTGGGGCATGACCAATACTTTTATAGTTCATGCCAGCCCTCAGCATGGGACCAATTTCGCCTGTCGACTATGTTAAAGGTTAATTTGATACAGGAAATACGTACATGCTTGTTTGAATTAAATACCCTTGGAGACTGTCTAATGCAGTCTACAGGATTGTGTCCTGGGTCTAGCCTCTGACAAACTCCATAGTGTCATCCTTGCTGACCGTTACTTGCCCAGGAGTGGGCATCATCGCCACAAAGAAAATAAAAGTTTCTTGAGAGCTGAGTAATAAGAGAGTTTTTTCCTGATGGGCAGTGGGTGAAGTCGATTGCTGCTGGGGCCTCGTTGCACAGTTTTACTAGGGGACTTTCCAGAGAACCTTCCAAAAAGGAAGTAATGAATGTGCTCATCAGGAAATTGCTTTTCTGGGAGGTGGCCTAATCACTCATTTTGAAGAGAGGCAGGCTGCCTCTAGCAGTCTCTCTGCATCACCATTACCATGCATGCCTGCAGTGTACAATTGGAGCAGTCTGAAAAATAAGGACAGTATGTCTGCTGTGTTATACTGAGTGCGAGCAATTGGTAACCTTCGGGGGTTTGTAACTCAGCCAAGCCTAGGAGTGTGCCTGTGAGAATACCAAATAACTCCTGCAACTCAGGGCTGTGTCCCTGCCAGAGTGACAGCCTTCTCCAAATGATGGTGGATTGCATACTGGTTTAAAAGTAAATGTCTGATGCCTCTGCTGCCTTTTCAGCTTAGGTGTAACATATGAAGACTACATCCTTTTTTTTCCCCTCCTAGGAGCCCAGCTTTAATCCAAAATCTCCTCTCTTTTGTTTTCACGCAGGGATCTACCGCACAGAAAAAGACAAAGGCACCTTGTATGAGCTGACTTTCAAAGGAGACACACAACATCAGTTCAAGAAGATTGTTTTATTCCGGCCATTTGGTCCTGTAATGAAAGTGAAAAATGAAAATGTCAATATGGCTGACACATTGATTAATGTCATTGTGCCATTGGCCAAAAGAGCCAGCAAATTTCGGCAATTCATGCAGAATTTCAGGTGGGTTTTCATTCCAGTGCTGCCTTTGCTTTTTCTTACTCGGAAAGTAAGATGCAATTTCAGGAGTTATCAAGGCCTCACTCAGTAAAAATCATGCTACTTTTATATAACACTTCGTTGTGTTACTAAGAAGTAATTTTTGAGATTATAGAGACTGAAAGACACTTGGCTGCTTAATGCATTATGATTAGCAGTAAAAGCAATTACAATACAGTCATCAGGGTTTCTGATTTGCATGTACCTGGCTTATGTGTCTCAAATCTGTTTTGCTGGGGTGCACGCGACTGTGGCAACATGAGAATTTCATGCCATTAGTTGTAAAGGAACATTTCTAAGGGACAAGGGAATTAGTGCTCCCAGACACTTTTCCAGGCCCTTCTAGAGAAAAGATTAAGGCAGTAAGAGGCAAGAAGGAAATGTATTTGAACTTTCAGGATAGTTACTTTTAAACTGCTTTTATTTTTCAGCACAGAGATGATATTTGGAGGGAGAATTTAACTGAGATGTAGCTTTAAACAGCTGCCCAGAAAAGACTGTGTTAGCAACAGATAACTGCCTCTTACAATGGGATTTGTGTTGCCTGATTACAGCCATCTAAAAATAGGCTCCTTGTCTAAATTAGCCATCTGATAGATACTTGTTTTTGGATGGGAGAAATCACCCTCTGGTCATGCTGATCTCTCTGCTGATTATAGATGAACTCTTGCTGACTAAACTTTGTGCAAGTGAGGCATGATGTCTAGCATTAGTTCGTATTGGTCCTACCCTTAGGCTACTGGCTTTATCTCTGGTTGATATGTAGATTTTTCATAAATGTTTCTCAACAAAATGCCAAAGATTTGAAGGCTAGAATATCTGTTACAAAAACACCAAGGTTAAGAGGTAGGGTATGTATAGCTTCTTTATAATCCCCCTTCTCATATTCTCCTAAGTGCTGGACTTACTGCCTTGCCTGATCATTCTTCCTGGGGCTGGATGGCCTGTTTTAACAGTGTCTTCCTATTAATATAACAAACACTGCTTAGAGAGTTTTTTCCTAATCTGCCTGAAAGATAGTCTTCTGTCCCATCTGACAGAGGCAGCAAGCCCCTTTGTCAGGACAAGGATATCT
>NW_009258755.1:2394072-2413919 GCF_000687185.1 Egretta garzetta
CAAGTCACAGATCTGTCTGTCTTCTCTAGGGAAATGGGCATTCATCAGGATGGGAGAATTCACCTCACTGTAGTTTACTTTGGAAAAGAACAAATGAATGAAGTCAAATCAATACTTGAAAATACCTCCAAGTAAGTACCTGAATACCTGATGTGTTCTGTTCATACACAGGGATTGTACCATGAATTGGAGACTAGATAGCTGTCCAAGCTTGTAGTTGTGCCAAAAAGTTCTAAACTGCATTGGAGAAAATGGCTTTCTTTCCTTTATATCAGAAAAACAGTATTACCCTGATAGTCCCATATGTGTGTTTTTGCAATGTTGGTCTTTAGAACCACAGAAGAAATTTTACTGAATTTATCTCAGTGCAGCTTTTCTTTTCCTCACACTGGTAACTTCTTTAGTGCTTTTGAAAGTGGCTTTAATGGTTAGGACTGAAAGTTGATTTCCAAAGGCAGGTGCAGGCAATTTCAGTAGAGCACACAGGAACTAGATACTTTTGGCCAGGTCTGGTCTATTGTGTTTGCTTGCATAGCTGCGTTTGTCAAGATCATGTGGCAGTGTCGCCTTTTGTTACCATCTCCATGTGGGAAGAAGACCCTTGTATAGATACAGCAATGTGACCACGGGTATTTTGTACTTGCCTACTAAAGATATTTTTGTCCATCTAAGCCTTGTTGGGATTTTTGTGAGGTATGCCCAGAGAATGTCTGGGACAGGGATGCTAGTGTAGGAGTACACAGGTCAAGCTCTGAATGTAGACATAGGGGAAATCTCCTCAATACTCAAAGAGGACATGTCTTCCCTCAAACTGCTCTCAGAACTGTGATAATACAATTTGTAGGTTAATTGTTTCATATTGGGTTCCTGCCCCCACTTGCATTAACAGCTGGAAGGGCAGGGTAAGTTTCTGAATATTTTCTTTCTCCTAGGTCAGCCAACTTCAAGAACTTCACCTTCATCCAGCTGAATGAAGAATTTTCCAGGGGCAAAGGATTAGACGTCGGTGCTCGATTTTGGAAAGGAAATAATGTTGTTCTTTTTTTTTGTGACGTGGACATATACTTCACAGCTGAATTCCTGAACTCCTGTAGACTGAACACACAGCCAGGTACTCATGAAGTGTATTGTCTTTCAACAGATTTTTACCTATTGTGTAACAGCCTTCACCAGAGTATTCTTGTCTTTGAATTGGTAATGAAGCTGCTGTAAATCATTCTTGAAACTTAGAGAACTAAGACATGTATAATAATTCCATTGCTGGTTGGCTTTTGAAAGGTTGTAACAGTCCTCCTCCCACTGTGATTGAATTTGTTGCCTTCAGCAGCTGTGCTTTCTGGAACAGGGTCTTCTCGTTAATTATATATTCACATTCACATTCTCATGCAAAGAACATAGGCTCAGTCCAAAACCTGTGTGACTTAGTCTGGATTTGGTCTGGCCTGGACAGCATCTTGTAAGACAGAGAAGTGTGTTTTACACAGCTTTTTAAAAAAAATAACCCATTGTCATTTCCAGGGAAGAAGGTGTTTTATCCTGTTCTCTTCAGCCAGTATAACCCCAGTATAATTTATGGCCACCATGATTCCATCCCATCTTTAGAACAGCAGCTGGTAAGTACATGCTTCTCTGAATGCCTGCTTTTATTTGGACAAAGCGTTTTTTAAAGATGCATGTGCTCTTGGGTAGCATTCCTTGTGCACAGTGACTACCACACAAACAAAACTAACTATGGCCATTGCCTTACTGTGAGTTCTGCAGTTAAGTTTCACAGGGAAGTATCTTGGTACCATTCATTTTAACCCTTGTTTGATGTTTTATACATGGAACCTAAGAATTTAAACCATGTCTGCTTCTCTGCCAGAAGAGTTCCTCCATGGTGTGCTGTCTTGGGGTGACAGTCCCTGATCTTGCTCTCATTTCTTCCTTGCATTGAATAGTTTCTTTGCTTGCATCTTGAAGAGCTGACATTTGTAAAAACCATAGATATCCTTAGATGAGTCAGTGAAAAAGAATTCCAGAGGCTGTCACAGTTATTCCCCCACTTACTTGAACACCTACAGTGGCTTTTCCCATCCCACAGTTCATGACTAAACTGCCTGCAAGCAGACAGTGTGTTTCTGAAGTGTGCCACGCTGTCTCAGAGTTGGAAGATACGCTTGGAGCTGTCCCTTCTGGCTTTAATCTGGCACTGATAGAACACACCATAACTCCACTGATTTCCATCTCACCTGCTTATCTTTGGTGTGAGAACAAAGCATTATTTTTAAAAACATTGCCATAAAGCATATGATTAAAACATGTAGTTAAACCCAGGTGAATCTCTTTGATGAGGAGGAAGTTGTTGTGAGGAAGAAGCAGAGCACACAGATGAGAGGTTCATGTGAATGCTAGTGGCAGAGCCGTGGTTTGGCACTGATGTAGATGCTATTCTCCATTCTCTTGTGCTCTGGCATTGCATTGTCTTGAATCTAAAGGGGTGATAGAAGTGGTGGTTTTCCTTTGTGTACACCCTCCACTCTTGCTTCTCTCCAGAGTCAGCGGGTCACAGTCCTCTGCCCCCTAGTGCTGGTAAGTGGCTGAATTTTCAAATTGAAGCATAAGCCAGCTATGCAGCTTCATTCAGCTCCTCTGGGTCCCAGCCTGCCACAGCTGCCCCTCTTACTGCCAGGCACTGCACCTATCAGAGCTCATCCTGTCCCACTGGACACTGTTTCCAGAGCATCCAAGCTTTGATTGTTGTTCTCGGTAGGTAAGAATTAGGGGTCTTGTGAGCCCAGCAACAGTCGCAGCTGGAAAAGATCACGAGGGGCCTGAGTCCAGTCTTCTGTCATCAGTACCCCCACCTCGTGCAGTCCCTCTAGAAAAATGAAGAACTAGACTTTGAAAAGTCCACCCAAAATATTTTAAAATATTTCTTTGTCTACTGCTCCCTGTGTTATGCAGCAGGCAGCCAGAAAGTCTTTTAGTGAAGAGTCTGGAAAATCCTTTCCACTGTTTTTTTTACTCAGAGGAAACCTGTTCTGATAATACCATGGAATTCACGTCAGCTCTTCTCTCTCTAATGAGAGCCCGTCAAGGATCCTCAGGCTTGTAAGCACTGTGCTTAGGAAATGAAATAGAGTTTAGCTCTCAAGCTAGCATAAATTCCATAGAGTACATTGTCAGGTTTGTGCAAATATTTATAGCTAATGTTTGAATCGTAAAACGTGATGCTTATGTCAGAAAAGCTTCTTGATTTAAAGAAGTACTGCCAATCTCATTTTTATGTAGATTTTTATATTTTTCAGCCCACATTAGTTCCCAGGCCTGAGGCCAGATCTGTGCCATTAAAACAAGACAGTGTTAGCTCTCTGTCCTGGTAGTTGGGCTGCTGAGAAAAAAAAAGCCTTCAGAAATCTTTGAAAGAATTTGATTTGTGCAGCAGCCACTTGCGCTAATGGGAAATAATAACGTTAATGCATATGAGTGGCTTGCTGTAAGGGCATCATTATGGAGATTTCTTGTTACAGTGCAGACCTGACAGTTGCAATCTTGTTTCCTTTTAATTGGCTTCTGCAGTGGCTTGGCTTTTTCAATGAGAGGATAAATGAGAAAAGAAAGAGAGAGCAACGTGAGCAGTAAAATGAAAAAAAGCCACTGAAGTGACAAGGGTTATGAACAAAAAGGGGAGGCATAAATGAGAAATCAGGAGAGACTATTCTGGAAGAGGATTTTTTGGTAAAGGAAACACTAGGATTTGTAAATCCAGAAATGGAAATTCTGTCTCCTCATCTTCAGTAACTTTGTCACCAGTGAAGCCAAAATTTTCAAAAATAGCTGCTAAGGGGTAGGTTTGTAACCAGACCTTCAAGAGTGTGAAATACTGCTGACTTGCTTAGAGGATTTAAATACCTGTCCCAGTCTCTTGGAACTCTTGGATGTCTCACCAGATTGGGTTAGGTCACTCACACGCATGAATTATGGCCTTAGGCATCTATACTTGGATATCTGCTTTTGAAAATAATAGCCATGGTTTCTCACTGCTTTGATTTTCTACCTATAATACGTAATGTTTTCATGGTCCATCTGAGTAATGTAGACTGCCCATTCATTATTACAAAGGGTTTTATGGGATATGTATTTAGCACCTAACATTTCTAGAGTTCAATTTTAGCTGTATTTAGCAGTTCTGCAAGGGAAACTATTCTTAACACTTTTGTAATTTTTATCAAAATTAAGGTAATCAAAAAGCTGTCAGTTGTGCAATCAGATTGGAACCACCATTTTTTTCCAGAGCTCTTGTGGTCCACAATCCAGATGCCACCATCTGCTCTGCAGCAGAGTCTGGTGTCCCTGGTTTACCAGTGCGTTTCTTACATCAGATTTGAATCCTGCAGTAACTAATTATTTTGGAGAATGTTTTGCCTTTAAAGAAGCAAAATCCAGAGAGTGATCTGATGTTGCTCCACTTGGTCTACAACAGCAGGAGTGGAGCGAAACCTGATCATTCCAGATCAGGGGGTTTACCCATGATAGTAATAACGCAGCTGGTTTTAGGGGGCAGAAACATGCAATGAGTATCTACAAAAACTGATTCAGGATCAGCCATGGACTTACGTGGGGAAGAGTAAAAGGACGGGTACTCCTGTTTCTGACCACATTCAGGGACTTGTCTGCTGCTCACACTGAAACAATTTCTGCTCCCATATAAATATTCCTTTCCCTCCATGCAGATTATTAAAAAAGAAACTGGATTTTGGAGAGACTTCGGTTTTGGGATGACTTGCCAGTACAGATCTGATTTTATCAACATAGGTAAGACAAATACACTCCAATACATCTGCCTTTTTACTGAGAAACAGCAAATTGTGATCAGCTTCCCTTTCCTTGGCCAGTGAGTCTATGCCTCTAATTTGCAGCAGTGCTCTGGTTAGATGGTCAGACTATTCCTAGGTGCCATAGAGGTTACCAGAAACTAAGCACTGCTCAGCACAAGTAAAGCAATTTTGTCTGATTGTGAAAGAGTTGAAGCTAAGAAATTTGGACACTTTGATGTTGGCAGTAAGTATGGCTGTTTTAAAGGGCTGGCTGGAGCCAGAGAACAGCTGTAGTGCAATTAATAGCACTGAGTTTGCTAGTATATATTTCTAGTTTTATTTTGGATTTTGTTTGTGTCAGGTGGCTTTGATCTGGACATTAAAGGCTGGGGTGGTGAAGATGTACATCTGTACCGCAAATACCTTCACAGCAACCTCATTGTGATCCGAACGCCTGTCAGGGGTCTCTTCCATCTGTGGCATGAAAAGCAATGTCTGGACGAGCTGACCCCGGAGCAGTACAAAATGTGCATGCAGTCCAAGGCCATGAACGAGGCTTCTCATGGCCAGCTTGGGATGCTTGTTTTCAAGCAAGAGATTGAGACACACCTGCACAGACAGAAACTGAGCAGTAAGAAGACATGAAGCCAGAAAGGGAGGCAAAAAGCCTCTGAATTGGACTATAGGGTGTTTCGGAAAAGAGTTGCTAACAAGAAAAGACGGGATGAGACTGAAAAAGGATGGAGATTCCATCAGGATGGCAGCAAAGAAGATGAGGGAAAGTGCTTGTCCTCCCTTCTTCTGCTTTTTTCTTAATGGGGCTTTTAAGTACTCTATTAGCCTGACTGTTCAGCACTTGCTTCTGGGGAGACTTGAACGCTTGATGAGGTTCAAGGTCACAGAGACAATAAACATTACATAAATGTCAGTGTGATAGTCACAGTAACAAAGGGATGTGCTCTTCTGTTGAAATGTTTGTAAGATGTGTACAGTTATTTAAAGGATTGACCCTTCGGTGGGCCAATAATAATGAGTTAATTTCTACATCTAACCTGACATATCTAAAAAGGGCTATGTTTGAGTAAGTACAGAGCTCCTGCTCTGAGAAGGACATCTGATTGTTAACGATGGTTAATCTGGAGTGACCAAAAATCTTCTTCCCTTAAGGGGCTGGGGTGGGGGGACAGCAGCAGTGCACTAACAGGATATTCCCAGTTCATTCAGAGACAAGAGCCATCTCAGAAAGTGCTTTCTAAAACTCAGAAAGAGAAAGCCTTACCAGTCAAGTGTGATGGTTCAAAAATGCTGGAGAGTAGTGTTTGTTCTCTTCTGTGGACAGTGAACCAAAAGCAATGAGCCATGTCTGTATCGCATGAATCAGATGGTGTATTTCTGCTTTAGAACACTGTATCTCAAGATTTATTTTTAAATGAAGTTGGTTTTGCTTGGGAATTATTTTGTCATACTTCAGGTTTTCTACTTCTAGCCTTATTAGGAGATAGTACAGCCTTCCAACACTTGAAAAATGCTCTGCAGATCTCTGTTTCTGTGGATGGGAACGGGGTTCAGATAAGTGAAGTGACTTTTCTACACAGCCTGGGTGCTGGAAGGCAGAAGCTTTACCATGCTGAAGAAAAGGAAATACATATCAACTTACAGTACTGATTTAGCAGGAGGCTTTAAACTCTGAATGTCAGATACCAAAACTGATGAACATTTTCTGACTTTATACCAAAGTATTCCTTCTAAACCAAATATAGAATCTTGCCCAGGGTGTAGCAAGCTTTTTGTAATTAACAAAATAAATTTTTGTGATGGATTACTGGACCCTGCAAATTCTCTTATGATAATTACAGATGCATCTTCAAAATTAGTCTCCTTCTTAACAGATTTTTTTTCAATTGCCTAAAACTGTTGAAAACATGAGTTATTGCTCTCATAAAGCATTTTCTTTTAATGCTGACTGCTGTTTATCATTTTAATATATACTAGCCAACAAAAACTGCATGGGCTTGGAAATTCCATTTGTTTACCTAAATGCTGTTTCTCTAAGTGGTCTCTTTGTTTTATAGCTTCAGATTAATTCAAGGCAGTCTGAAAACAGATTCTAATTTAGGTTTTGGCTTGTAAAAGCTGGGGGGAGAAATATGCAAGATAGCACTGAACAATGAATAAAACTCTATTTGTCGTGCCACTGTGTGGTAGGAAGAGCGCTTATGAACCTCTCTTGAAAGCACTGCATGCAGAATCTGCAGACAGAGGCCATGCTACTGTAAGTACCTTTTCCCTTGACACATTGTTTACATATGTTTTTCTTTGGTTGGATGCAAATGGTCTGCATTGCAAATCACCAAATGTCCAAAACCACTGCAAAAGTACAAACTGTACGCTTAAAAAAACCAACCCCCAAATACATCACCTACCTTAAATACTTCAGCAATGACTCAGGTAGGTCCTCCAAAGAACTCTTCTGTTCCCAGAATACATGATAAATTGTTTATAAAGGGCTTTGTTCTGATGGAGTAACTTTACAAATATTATGCAGTAGGATGAGACAGCCATGACGTGTTGAATGCATATGAGAGCTATGGTAACTGAGCTGCTCCAAGGTGATAAGTGTTCCTACAGCCCTACTTAACTTGAATTTGAAACTGGGTGATGTATATTATGAAAATTTCATAATCATAACCTGCCTCAAGCCTAGCCTTAACTATTTCCATGATGTTTTTTCGTTATCTTCCCTTCAGTTTCCTTAAGCCCTCAGCAACTTAATGTAACTTTGAGGTTGGCCATGCTTGTAGAGAAGGGCTAGGCCAGATGATCTCCAGAGGTCCCTTCAAACCTGTATTAGTGTCTCATTCTAAGCACTAGGCACCTGTACATTCAACACTTTGTTACTTTGGGTACCTTAGCAAGTATGTCATCCAGACTCTGTTAGAGTTTCACAAGTTGTGTTTTTAAGTAGCACCATTGTGTTCCTCTTGTACCTCCTTTTCCACAAAGATGCTGTTCCTCCTGCCAGGAATAATACTGCCTATGCAGTTCCCGTTCCTTGGCTGCAGAAGCCAGTTTTGCAGGAGGTGAGATTGAATCAATGAGAGTGCCAGCCCGCGGTCATTGGCCACCTCAGTGATGTGCAGGAGAATCTAATCTCAGCAGAAGTCTGGGCAGGGCTCTCTTAAGGGTGGAGGCTGCACTGATCCGAGAGATGAAGAACATGAGAAAGGGAAGCTGCGGTTAGCTACATTTCTGTGAGCCAACTGGAGCTTTAACAGATCTTCCAGACTGGTTAGAAAAAGATGAAATCCAAAGAGAGCAGCCAACAGAACCATAGCTTTTTCCAGGCAGCTCTCTACCTTTCTTGTCCCAGAAACAGCTTGTGATCTTTCTCAGAGTAGCAACTGACTGGAGCTTAGTTGGGGGGGGGGAATAGAGAGCACCCTGTGCAGACAGGGAGGCCATATGGGGACACCCTGCTTTAATTTTTTATGACTGTTGCTTGCTCTGGCTAAAGGCATAGAGGCATGGGGCAAAACAAATTGCCACATCCTTCCAGGTGTCATGATCTCTCCAGCAAGCAATTTTCAAATGTGACTACTCTTGTAACCCTTGCACAGCATCCTTTGAAGAAAGAAAGATTCTACAAAGAAGGTCCCCAAGACAAGCCAGCACCCTTGATTCCCAACCACTGCAAGTCATCCTTGCTCCACAGACTTTCAGGGTAACTCAGAGCGATAGAAGAGCAAGTCCTGAGGGCATCTGTTTTGGCAAGGGTGCTGCCTTTGCAGTCAGCGCAATAATCTAAATGTGTAGGTATAAAACCTCAGCTTTCTTCCCTCACAGCAGACCAGAGAAGCTGGGAGTCTTTAAAAAACTGAGGCATGATTCTCAAACGTGGGATAGATGTGAACACCGATAGTGGTTTTCCCTGGGCTTTACTGAGCCAACATTTGCAAATAAGTACTTATGATATAAAGGTATGTGAAGCCACCGGTCAGCAGGTCAAACCCTGAGGAGTTCCAGTATAGATCTTAGAGCTAAAATTGATCATGTCCTGCTGTCCTGAAGTCCTGCTGTGTCCATGCCAGATCAGCCTGCAACTTATTTCTGCAGGTTAATGCTCTGCCTCTCAAACTGCCTTTTCAATGGCTACTTTGTCCCCTGTCTTTACCAGCCCATACATATACAAAACACTTTGTGATTTGTCTCCAGAAGGACAACAGCTGTGACATGTTCTTCACACGAGAACAGATGCTAACTTTTCTCTAGCATCTCTGAATGACCTTTCATTTTGGCCATATTTTTCAAAAGAAACAGTTCATGAAGAGGGAAGGAGGGATTTTTTTTTTCCCCTACAAATAATCTAGCACCCCTTCTCTGATCGATGCAGATTATGTTGAAAATATCTCTTTGATATGTGTGATATAGTGCTCAAGAAGCTCCTTAAGTCATTTGCCCTGCCAGAGTATTGTTACCTTCAGAATCTCGCTTTACAGTAAGGCTTTATCTCTAGCAAGTTAAACCTGCTGTAACTGGAGTGCAGTTATCCCTTCTTCCCTTGGCTGGAAACCACCCATCAGCATAGTGGTAAATTTCAGGAGCGGATGATTACAACAATTTATTTTAACTTGTATTCTGCAAAACGCAGATCGATATAAGACTGAGGTTTCTGACTGCTTCCTCAAGCTAAGCAGCGTAGCCCTGAACCAACAGAAAGAAGGGAACAGGTAAGCAACTGAAACAAGATTGACTCTTGTTCGCTATTTGAGGATCGCATCTCTAAAAAATGATTTTAGAGATTCGCACCACAACCCTCAGCTGAACAGCTTGTCACATGCAACAACATGAGGGACTCTGGGTGAGGGTTAATTTCTTGTGTGATTCTGTCCAGCCTCTCCCCCCATATTCTGAATTATGTATTTAAAGAGCAGTCTAACAGATACAAAGAGAGAACATTGCATTAAAAGAACAAGCTCTATGTTACAGTTTACACCAGATGCATCTCAGTAGTCTGGACACAACTTGCAATAAATATCTCCATTTTGAAAAATAGCATTCTTTACTGGCAAACACTCTTCTGTAAACTGTACTAATACTGATATAGGCGCTGCTGCTTACATTTTTTAAGCTCTGTGCATGTGGTAGTCTTTCATACAAACTCCTGTATCCCTCTTCCTTTCCCTTTCAAAAGGTTAATCCCTTTCTATGCAGAAAGGCCAGTGTGGGATTTAAGTACAGGTTAAAAGAGCGAGGATCTATATTCAGAGGCTAAAGGAGTTAAAAAAATGCACTTTTCATTAAAATCCCTCTTCAGAGAGCACACCTTTCACTGAAAGGCACCGAGGGTTTGCTTGGATGTTTGGCTTCAACATCCTTGATTCCAAGGGCACAGCATTTTACAGGATTAAGCTTCACATTATGCAAATTACTCCATCAAGACTGATTCACCTCCAAGTTGGTTTGTGCCTTCAGGAAGGTATGATCTCATTCAACTGTAGATACTAATCTATTTCCCAGATGGCACACAACCTTGCATTCAAGAACAAAAGGCAGCTCAAATACAGAAGTCCCCCAGGAAATCTGCAAAACCCCACTGAAAATGGCAGTGTCTGAAAATGGCAAGTATCTCCCTGTTCATCTGATTGCTTCATCGCCCCATTCACTCCATTGTGCGGGATACATCCAGGTGCTTTACAGCTTGCTGGCCCGATGCATCCTTTAACTCAGTTGATCTGACAAGCCCACAACAGTACTTATCCTCCCACTGCTCTGTTGAGAAGGATATAAAATAGAGGCGCTTATGGCAACCGTTTCGGGTAAGAATCAGCAGCTCTGGTTCAAAGTTCAGTCTTTGTGAATACAAGCATGGGGCTGTACAGTGAGACGGGGAGGTTCACTCAAAGAGAACAATGTAATCTGGTTCTTGGTCCTCTTGGCCACATGGGTAAAGCAACAGCTCCTTCCCCAAGGAAGTGATGGGTTCATCCTGTTGATATAGGATACGATTAAACACCACCTCTCAAACAGACCCTACCTACCACAGCATCATGGGATGGACAGTAGTCTCCCTGCCTCTGATACGGCATGGACTTGTTCATCCTGCTGCATGAAACAGTTCAGTGCCCCGGGGAACCCAGGGGAGGACACACAAGGCTGACCGCTGTCTTCATAAAACGATGCCTGTGCTCAGTGCAGTAACCCAGTGACACAACTCTGGCAGTTCTCAGAAAAAGCTGTGCTCGTCTCGGAGGCAACCGCAACTTCTGCGGTGTGAAATGCTGCCCTGCCTCAAAAGTGCTGGAGTGAGGACCATGCAGCATGCCGGTAAGCAGGATGGGGTGGCTGTGGACCATGCTCCTGGCTACGTTGGTGGGAGCGTGGATCCTGGAGTGAGCACATGCCCTCTGCTCAGGCAAGCCCTGTTCTAATGAGGGAATTCCCTGATAGTACAGTCTCTGCTTCCCATCTCATTCTCCACCCTTGCAGCAGATGCATGGTGGGAGCTTGCCTTCTTTTGTGGTCACCTGGTGGGCGATAAGCAGAACCCACTAGAGCACTTCAGCAGAGTGGGTTCACCCTGCCCATGTCTGCTGTAGTGCAGGGGGTCTGTAGGCTTCTTTGCAGACTGTGGGCATGGCTCTACCTTTAATATCATACGCACAGCCAGGCTTTAAACCCTCTGGCTCTAGTACCGATACTCGTACAGCTCCTGCTTTCAACAATTTCAGCCTGAACTGCGAAACCCATGCAAGAAGCAAGTTCAGGTAGCCCAGGTAGAGCTCCATATAGCAAACAAACATAGATATTTTCCTCATGTCCAGTTTTGTTTAGCCATGTCTGTATTAGGCTAGGCGCTTATTTAAAAGACACACAGATTTTAAATGAACTTTAGGCAAATTGATTGTCCTGTCCCTGGGCAGATCTTACAGTGAAGGAGGGACCAATCCATCTGGCCCTCCTTGGAGCCCATGTAACTGCAGTCAGTGCTAGCAAATGCTGCTGTTGTTGTTGCAAGAACCTTCTTCCTTCCCTTCTATTTTTTATCTTTGCTCAGTACCACACTTTGCCTGCTTTGAGATCATAAAGAAAGGGTTTTCTGATTACCCAACTTGCCAGGACCTCACAACCACAGGGGAGAATCCAAAAAAAAAAAAAGGAATTTGCATGAATCTGCTGTCACCTCTCACCTTATCAGCATTTCTACCAAATAGTGTGTGAGTACCTTGAGCCCTGTGTGCAAGGTGTTCTGCGCACTTGAGGGGGAGTGAGTCAGGTCTAGATGTTTGAGATGCATTAGGTCATCTGAGATGTACCCATTAGGCTGGCATACCCCCCTGGAGCAGCACACAGGATACCCAATGGCAGCTAAAATGGGTCTAGTTGCCTACTATAAAACAACTAAATCTGTTCTTTCTTATTTTGAAGTGCCCTGAGGCAATTAAACAAACAGTTAATTAATGCATTGTTAGATGTTCACCTTGTGGTAGTCTACAAGGTCAGCCAGTGTTGAATGTTGTAGCTGGTCCACTCCAAGGAAGCTGTAGGAATCACTGGAGGCGTCAATGAGGAAGTGTTTACATCCTTCCACAGACCGATAGGAGAGCACGTAGCCTTTGATTTTCTCACTGACCCGGACCAGAAAACTCCCTGGTACTGTTTTATTCAGAAGCTCCTCTGCTTTCTTTGAGGTTAGGATACCTGTTCAAAACCAAACCACAAAACTGAAGGGAGAAAAGCATTTGTGCAGGATTGGATGGAACAGTTCTCACAAGAAATCTGCTTTACTGCTCTAAAAACAGTCCATGGCACTTCCATCCCTTGCACTGTTTCCTTGCCCAGCAGCCCGGGGAGAACAGTACTGCCATTGCTAGTAGCAGACCACGGCTACGTGCTACCTGTGCTTCGCGTTAACTGTTTCAGACTCAGCTGATGATGAATGATAAATGTGCAGGGCCCAAAAAGACAGTTTCTGTGTTACGAGAGAGAATGGCATTGCAGCGTGTTGTGTGTTGATCCCAGTACAGCCAGGGCGTGCAGGCAGTGATCATGGGTCCTGTCAGAACACTGTGCAAGCATTGAAAGCCCGGTTAGAGAGGATAAAGCTTTCATTGCTGCAGTCTCAGATTGAAGGCATTTCCAAAGCAAGGGAGATGGATGGGATTGTGATGACCCATTAGAAATGAGACAGAAATGTGATGGCTGATAAGCACATATGGAGGGAGAATGACCTGGGGCCAAGGATGAATGGGATGAGGTATGCCCAAATCTCTCTCACCCTGGTCCAAACAGTTACCAGGGGAATATGCATCCAGAAAGGCAGGGGTGGCATAGGGGTACAGGGTGTTTTGAAGATCTGGCCTCTGTTCTAACACTTTTGTCTTGCCCTTTGTCATAATGTTAAAGGAATTTAAACTACATTCACAGACACTTAAAATGGAAAACCTAGCTACCTTTGAAAAGCTCCTGGGCCCAGCCTGTGGCAGCAGCCGTGTTAGCAGAAACAACTCCTTAAAGAGCTGGGTTGGGGCAGAAACGCTCAGGACTCACCGTGGAACCAAGGCGCTATTGTGTCCGTGCTTTTCTGATAGCCAGCTCGGAGAGGGAATTGCTCCTCTTTGAACCACCTGATGATGCTTTCTTCAGTGGAATTGGAGATTGTCCTCTGGATTCCCTCTTTCCTGTTAGAAAAGACCACGGTTTGTGCATCAAGTTTAAACAACAGCTTTTGAGTCCACGGCAGGATTTACCTTTTGTTCAGGATGTTAAGAACAGCCCTAAACAGAAGGCTTACACAAGTGCAGCTGTCAGCAGTATTCTATGGTTTTCAGTGGACCCCTAGCATAGAGGATGTATGCACTCTAGGCTTAGGATGCTCTACTAAATAAACTTGTTACCCTCCAGGGGTGAAAAAATAAGCCTCATCACACCCTAGGCTGGAATATAGCCTAGGCTCTGTGTTTTTCCCTGAGGGGTGTCTCCTCCAGGCGAGGAGGAGAGCTAACCATTCTCACCTCAACCATCCCATGCTAGAGCAGACGAATCTCATCCCTTCTCCCCTCCACAGTGCACAGGGGTTCCCTTACCTAATCGCTCTCCTGTCTGCCATCACAGGAGGTAGGTGTGTAGGCTTTGGAGCGAGAGGCGGATACTGGAGTGGTCGCCGATCTCCTCCTGTGGCACCCTTGGAAATATCTGCCTGCTTCCCTCTGTGGATGCCTTGCAGTGAAAGCCTCCTGTAGTCGTCCCGTGCTTGCCGTGCAAGGGAGCGTCTCTTCTCATCTGCTGCCTTGGATTTCCGCACTGGAACAAAAAAGGAGTCCTACAGGAGCGAACAAGCAGGCAAGTTTTAAGCTTGCTGCCCCTTGTCCATCTTTCTGCTTGATGAAGTGGAAGAATAACCCATTTCAGAAGGTGGAAGAGGCACTCAATTGTGAGACCGTTTGCCACATGTCTCCCACCACTTTTGGGCACCTGCTACTTAACAGGGTCCAGCTTTTATTCCTTCAGGAGATTAAAAATCTGGGTTATTTCTGGGCACCAAGTCCTTTTGTACTTAAAGACTACTTGGTTTTCTTCCGGATGCTGACTCCCGGTTCAGCCATAGATTTCTGTAGTGCCTTTCACATGAGCCAGTGGGGGGAGGGCATACGGGATAGATACTGCTGAAATGACCCCAAATCAATCCTCTGAAGGATTTGAAAGTGCTGATCATTTTTTGAGGGTGGGAGCGGGTCTTACTGAAACTGTTAAGGGAAAAGGAGAACTTGGCTGGGTATTTTTTTTGCTGTAAAACTGCCTTGATTGTCTAGGTCCAGCTCATCCTGGAACCTATAGGAGTCACCAGCTCTCCGCTCAGTCTGAGTTAGGCTCATTCTTTCCTTGCTTTTGTAATCAGCTTTGGATTTTTTTTTATCGGTAGGAAAAATAAAACCCTTGTTCTGAAGTGGAAACAATTGGTAGTACAGCATTGCCACCTACTGAGCAGCAGGGGAGGAACTGGGAAAAAAAAAAGGATCAGGTTCTCCTTCAGGAAGTATTTGGCAGCAGCGATGGATGCTACTGCAAGTCTCATACTTTTTGCCATTTTCCTTCCTATCATTGGGATTCATCACATGAGACAGTGCAGCAGGGCTCTGCTTAGGTGGGATCGTGCTTGGATGACAGGGAAGCCCTTTTTAGTTAGGCCCTGTCACCCAGTATCCTTGTCCTCAAGAGCAATGGTTACTGCAAAGCCCTATGAAAGGCCAGCTTCTAGTTTAAAATTAATTATCCTGGCTATACTCCTGTGGTTCCTATTCATTGCATGTTTTAATATAGTATCCATAGGAAAAACTGTCAATTTTCCTGCCCGGCTCAAGTCTCAATGCTGTGTGGACTCAGAAATACTTCTGATAATGCAGCGCTGTATTTCTTGGCCGTACTCTCCACCCACCAACCGATCATTCAGGTCCAGTGTGGCAGAAGAAGGATTTTGAGATGACCCCACAGAGCCCTAGGATTTCTCAAGCCCCACAGGAAAAGGTCATCCTGAGATCTTACAGGATTCCTGCCATTCAGGCTCATTCTCATCCAATTTCTGCAGTGTCCTCTGGGTCTCCAAACTGGGGTGGCTCTGTGGTATGGCCTCCTGGGGGGCTGTGGTATCTTCTCCTGACTTTCTCCTCTGTGCTTCCTTCACCTATGAAAGAAACAGTATGCTCAGCTTTGTTCCAGGCTAGTTTTAACGCTGCTTTTTAGCTAGCCTTGAAATACTGGGAACTCCGTTCTTTATGGTGAATCCTTCTGATTTCAACATACTCTGTCTTTACTACAGGTGACAACAGAGGGAGTAAGGGAGAACAGTCTACCAGAAATCATCAGGAGCCTCTACCTGTGCTGCTCCCCAGTCTGCCAGCCTGGCCTGCTTTGTATCATCTAATCATCACATCGTACATGAGGAGCATGGCAACACTGGATAAAACTGGCCTAAGAGGTGAGGACATTCTTGGATCAGATGAGGCTCGGAGGCTGACTGGAACTCTAGGATGAAGTCTGAGCCCGACTCAATGTGTTAGGAGCATCCTAGGTTGCTACATACCTGTTGGAAGCCATGCTTCCTCACATGGCAGTCTGCCAGCATCTGGTGAACATCTCTGTTTTCCCTCTGGGCAGAAGAAAAGAGCGGTGAGAAATGCGGCGTTAGGACCATTGCTCTTTTTTGGAGGAACAGGTGTTTGATGCCGAAGCAGTGATGTGCCATTTATGTTAAATTTTTCCAACCTTCCCTGACAAACATTGGTCTTTTTCATCATATTAGGCCTAATATGCCACAAGAGGAGAACTCAGGGATGTCAGGATTGTCATAAGGATGCCTAGGTTTGCTAAATGATGCTCCCAGGGAGCGGTCCCTTCCCTCCCTCTCTCTAAAGCAAGCCCGAGCAGAACCTGCCGTCCACAGCTTTACCTGCCCATGCTTGTTTGCTGCTGTGGCTGGGGTGCTGCGAACCCCTGCTCGTCAAACTGCCCCAACTAGTTGCATAGCTCCTGTTTGCTCTTCCCTGCAAAGCAGTCGAGCTCCCCTGGCAGCAGTCGCTAGCTGAGACCTGCCTTTGAAGAAAACAGACCTGTCTTTAAGCAAACACCCACCCACCTCCCCGCTGGACCCAGACTGCCTCCCATGGCATGGGGAGTAGTGAGTTAACTGTACTATGCTGCTTACCAAAGACATGCTTTGTTTTATCTCCATCACCTACTTGGCTAATATTTAATACGAACATGGCTTTCCTCTTTCCCTCTCCTTGACAGGAAACTAGGAACTACAAATGTGCGTGAAGCAGAGCGTTTTCTTAGGTCAGTCCCCAGTCCCCCGCAGCAGACAAAGCACGATGCCCGGACCCCTCAGGTTGAAGGGGAACTAGATCTCGGAGAAAGCACTTTAACGCGGGAGGTGAGAAAAAGCCCCTTTCCAGGCCTAGAAAAATGCAACAGGTGTCTTTGGTCTGGATCCCTCCTTCTAACAGCAAAAGCCCCAGAAACCTGGGAAAAACTACTAGTAATATAATGACAAAACAAAAGTAAAATATACACCCCCCTCTATTTCCATGTACAAGACTTTGAAAAGGGTTTAGATTTTTTTTGGTAGTGGTGGTGGTATTTTTGGTTTGGGGTGGTGGGGTTTTTTTTGCTTTTTTTTTCTTTGTTAGCTGTGACTAATAGCTTCCTTTGAAAAGAAAAAAAAAACCCTCCCACATAGTTGCTCAACTTCAGCAAACAGTGCTAAGAAAAATCCCACGTGACTCAGAGGTTTTTGATAAAGGAGACAGCCGCTCCGAATTCCCTTCAGTATTTTGGTAGCAACAGGAGAGGCGCTTTGCCAAAACCCAACCTTCAGTTATTGGGCTTTTTATACTGAAATATGGAGTGGCTGTATAATAAAAGAATATACATTCATAAAAGTTAGCAGCAAAAGGCTGAATGAAAACTCTGCTGAATGAGATTGGACTTCTCCCATTAAATTGGCAGGGTGTTCTGTTCCTTCTGTTCAACTGTGGTTGCATGGTTAGTTAATTTATCTCATCTTTTTTCTCAGTTCTCTGCAAATGGATTTTGGTAGCCAATTAAAAAGTAGAAGTGTATTTATTGCCAGAGCAAAGCAGACACTGTAGTTACTGCACTTGGAGTTGTCCTGTGTTGTCAAGGTCATAAGCTATTTTCTGACACTTTAGAAGACCAAAAAAAAGAAAAAGAAGAACCTAAAATATTGCATGTCAGAGGAAGCTGGTAAAATTATCTTCGTCTGTTGTTTTATACAAGTAGATGGTTTATCTGAGGGCTGTGGCCGTGCATGTACAGATGCTGGGATAGCCTCCCTGGTCTTGCCCCCAAAGCCATCCAAACCAGCCACAGCGCAGGAAGGGAAGTACTGTGACCCTTGTTTTACCCATGGAGAACGGAAGCAAAGGAATCCAGACTGACTTATCCATTGGTAGGGAGCAGATCTGTCCCAGCTGAGAGTAACACTTGGACCTCCCAAGTCCTAAGGAAGGATGGAACAGCATGGCTTCTTCTCTGACTACAGAAGAAAAGCCTTAACAGTCAGCTGGTTTTTTTTCTTCTTCAAGTTTCTATTTACAGCAACCAGGATTTGCTGCATTTCCTAGATCTCAAAGCACGTGTTTCTGATAGTTATGGAGAAAAGAGGGAAAACTACCTCTGTGAGTTCCTGGCTTTTCGTTGTTGTAGCACCAGCAGTTTTTCTCCCACCTTCCTTCTTTTCCTCCGCAGCGCTTTTTTTATTCCCATGAAGATCGGTCTCACCTGGGGCTCCTGGTTGTGGACGTACAGAAGGGTCAGTCTTTCTGAAATGCGAAAGAGAGAGGACTTAGGAACCTGAGGGTCCCTTGCTGCTCTCTGAGCATCTTGTGAGGATGCGGCATGTGAACAGAGCAGTGCTGTGATGAAGCGACGTGCTTGCAGGCAGCTATCGTATCTCCAAATCAGGTAGGTGGAAGAATTAAATTAATGACTCATGGTGAGTAACTGACGTCCTGCTGTACAAGGGCACCCGTTGGTGAATCGGTGTAATCCAAACTCATTACCTGCTGCAACAACAGAGTTAGCATTTCCTGTGGTCTGCAGAGGGTATCGCGCAGGAGCCGTATCACGGGAGGCTTGATGAGCTGGGGCAAGCCTCAGGCTGGAGCTGGCCTCTGCCAGCATTGCGTGTACCTGCAGAAAGCCAACCTTTGCCTGCGCCTTTTGCCTGCAAGTCGAATGTGACAGTGGTTAACCACAGCCCCTGCAGGGAAGGCTCCAGCCTCTGGGTTCCTGGAAATGCCTTCTCCTCCGTGTCTGCCCACGGAGTCCTCCAGCTGAACGGTGCTTACCTGCCCTCCTTGCCTTGCTCTCTCGCTATCTGCTTTGCCCGTTGTGCCTGGATCTCTTCACAGATGGCCGCGTATGATTTATCTGAAGGATGCTCGCCCATCACCCAGACCCAGACATCGTTGTCAGCACCAAGCTTCCATGTCACCGACTTCCCGTTGGCTGGAAAAGAAGCAGCTCTTTGGCAAACGCTGTTTGCTCGGCAGCTCTGTGCAGGGCCTGTGTCCCACCTGCTGCGTCCTCCTGGCTGCTGCCGATGGCAGAACCTCTCCAGAATCAGCTGTGCGTGGGGAAAGCTCGGCTGGGACGCAGCATGCATCTGCCATTTTGTTTTATGGTACTGAAGCCAGATCAGTGAAGGAGGCATTTCTGAGTCTGGGGGCAAGGGAGAAGACTCACCACTGTTTCCCTTCTTGCTTTAATTCCTTGCCACTGCCCTCCCCAAACTGTGTGAGGGTAAACTACCTACAAACAGAGAACGTGGGGGAGAGCTGGGAGGAGAGTGCTAGCTTCCTAGCTGCCGGCATGCTGTGTAATGCTGGCAAGGGGACTTCAGGTCTAAAGGCACAATGGGAAGCCCCCTGCAGATCTGGTGCCCCAGGACAGACATTCAAGTCCATGGTTATTTTATAGACAGATTCAAGGGCCCCATTTAAGGGGAAACTTAATGAGATCATCTGCTGGGGGCAAGTAAGCCCTGCCTTCCCTGCTAGCGGAGTTGAGCAATTTGGTCAAGGGCAGAATGTCTGGGCCAGGGAGTAAAACCATTGTGTGCCTGGCCAAAACTACCCCATCACAGGTGGGTTTAGTTACAGTTTGGAAATACAACTATGATACATCCCTAGGAGAAAAAAATTACTCTATGGACACATTACCTCCTATTTCTTGGGAGCAGTTGCCTTGGCCAGATCTGTGCCAGAGGGGGAAGCAGCCGGCAGGTAGGGACTTACCTTTTCTCGGCAGTGGCTTCTTTGCTGAAGCCTTGTCCGCGGCAGCTTCTCTTTCCTCCCACCGTCTGATCTGTTCCTGCCTCATCTTGAAGAACAGGATCTGCTTCTGCTCCTCGCTGAGTTCTGCCAGCAGGTCAGGATCGATGTACATGTCCGATAATATCTGTTTCAGCATGGCTGGAGGTTTCAGTTACACACGTTTGTGGCAATGATCTCCAGGGATCAGATCCTCTTC
>NW_009258755.1:2413970-2416985 GCF_000687185.1 Egretta garzetta
AATGCAGGCGTGCCAGAGTAATTATACTTCTGTCTGGTTTTTTTTTCAGCTCAGACTTCCTGCACAGACCAAAAAAAGTAAATAAGTAGCTTAAAACCTGCTGTTAAGATTCCTTGAAATAGAGGTGAGGTCAGCTCCCACGCAGCCCCTGCCCGCTCTGCAGGGAGAGCTGGCCAGGAGGGAGGAGTCCCGGAGTGGGGAGGTTGTGTTGATACTCTGATAAACCCAGCTGATAGCGTATCAAAAGAGAGAGCGCGCTGCCTCTCACAGTCATCGGAGGCACCAGTCATCAGAAGCTTGGATGACTAGACGGCTCCTCCTACTTCCAAAGACGCAAACTTTGATGATCAAAAGCCCAGCCTGCCTTGTTTTACCAAAGAAAGATGGGGAGGGCTTTTGGCTCTGCTTTGGAGGTGGGAGTGGGAATTTCGGGGTGCTCATTTCCATCAAAGGCAGCCTCACGGCAAGTCAAGGGAGCGCAAGTAGCGCAGCTGGTCTGAAGAAAGACAGCTTGGACAGTCAGCAGCTGAGGAGCTGAGGCAGCTCCTGGTCTGACACGTCTTGCTGATGCACCTTGCCCACACGGTGAGCCTGGCACAGGACACCTCCGTCGGACAGGATGAAGCGGATGGGGAGAAGGAGCACCCCTGTTCCAGCCTGGCATGCCGGGTCATGTCTGGTGCACGCTGGCAAAGCACTAACACCCACACAGCTATGCTTTGTGCCCATGTATTTACATTTACAACAGGAGTTTCACTGAAAAATTGGGAGCTCTCCTGTCACTTGGGAAGGCGCCAGATGAGCAAATAGAAACGTGGACTGAAGACCTTGAAACCGACTCTTTTCCTTATCTTATTTGGATAGATGCAGGGAGATCAGGAGGTTGGTTGGCAGCGCTTTTGGTGACACAAGGAGGTCGACAGCCACGTATGAAGTGCAACACCAGAGCAGGTTGGCCAGCTGGCCAGGGGCAGCAGGGGCTTTCTGGACAAGCTCTTGGGAAATGTTGCCGGCAGGCTACAAGGAAACAGAGCTAGTAGGATTACTCATGAGCTTCTGCACAAATCCTGGGAGCCTAAGGAATATGCACGCTAGGACACAGTGCAGTAGCTGGGAGGAAGGGGGTTGGTGGGGCAGTAACGTGGAGGTACAAAGGGCACAGACATGGCAGAAGGACCTGTGCCAGGGTGAAGTGGGAGTATATATCAAATCCTGGAATCAAATCCATTGACCATCTTGCAGGACAGGGGCTGGATCCCTAGGGACCCAACTGTTGGAAGAAAAGTTTTGGAAGCACCTTCAGCTTCACAGTATGACTGCTTGGCTTCCGACAAATAAAATAAAATAAGAGAAGGAGGTGGTAGAGGAGCCAGCGAGCACAATACTGAAGCTTTCCAAGGAGCACACACAGAGCACATTTAATTAGCTGAAATGGGGCAGCAGAACAGCAGCCTTCATAAAGTCAGACTGGCAGGACAGTAGCTGCTGAGTTGGTCCACCTTCCCCCATCTCACCCCCATGCTGGGATCAGGCAGGCTGCCCCAAGCACCCCCCACTTCTGAATGTGGCTTGCCCTAAAACTGCTGGAAACAGAGCTGGATAGAGCCCCTGTGCAGTGAGGTCCCCATGCACTTTCAGCAGGGAGAGCTTGAAAGGAGCTTGGAGCAGCTGGAGGAGCTGTAGGTGGGAGATAAGGAGCTCCTCAAGGCGTGGACAGAGCAGACCATGGTCCCAGCATAGCATCAGCTGCAGCAGAAGCCGGGAGCAGGAGTCCCTGGTAAGGTACAGTGACCAGGAGTTGGGGATGAGCCTTCTAATTTCTGTTTTGTTTCTGTGGTTACTTTATATTTTCCCTATTAAAAATGTTAACTTAATTCCAGAAATATAGAGCTGCTGTTCCACTTTTGCTTTTGTTGAAACAAATGGTTTTCTTGATTTAAAAAAAAGGCTTTTGGCGGAGGTGGTCTCATCTGGGCGATGCTTTCTGAGTATTCCCTGATAGCAGAATCGTTCCAGCTCAGCAGCCAAAGGGCTGTCCTCAAGCCATGAGGGGTAGCAGCTGTGTAGAGGGAAGAGCTTTTTGTGGGGAGGTGTTGGCAAGCAGTCCCTTATCCATTGGGGTACCTGAACTGTCTGTTAAACTGCAAAACTGGGGGACACTGCTGGAAGATTGCTGCTTAAGCTTCATGTCCTCATGCTCCTACCTGAAAGAGAAGCTGTTTGCAAACAGATCAGAGGGTTGGAAAAACTCCTTTAACCAGAAATGGGTCCCTTAAGCTTTTAGTTGTTTTTTTTAAGATCACACAGGACAGTATGAAGGACACAGATCTGGGGCTTATTTTAGGTAAACTAATGTTTTCAAAAGGTACTTGGTGTTGCACTGATTGCAGAGGACATGGCAATCTCTGTCTGAGCCCAAGGTAAGTTTTATTTGGAGAAGCCACCAGGGTTGCATCCTTTGTGGCTCTTAAACAGTAACTGAAGTGGATGGTAGCCCTGGGCATGGCTGAGCTTGATGGTCTGGCAGAGATGCCTTCTCTGGGCTGACAGAAATTAATCACAGTGTCTAAAATTGAAGGGGCTTTTAACAAAAGAGACCTGTTGCTTGCAGGGAGGTGAAACTTTTTTATTCCCTTTGGGTGAGAAGGCGTCATTTGTGGTTTGTGTGGGCCAAATGCCAAGGGGTTTTGTTAAACGGAGGTCATTCAATATCTTGCCCAAGGGGAAAAAAGGCCATCCAGCTGGTCAGGCTCTGCCTTCAGGCTCTGGATCAGCAGAACTACTTTTTTCCCCAGAAACTCTTCAGAACAGTCGCAGGTCACTAGCTAGAGGGATGCTTGGAAAAGAATCATAGAGTCATAGAATCATAGAATCATTGAGGTTGGAAAAGACCTTTAAGATCATCAAGTCCAACCGTTAACCTAACTCTGCCAAGTCCACCACTAAACCATGGCCCTAAGCACCACATCTACACCTCTTTTGAACACCTCCAGGGATGGGGACTCAACCACTTCC
>NW_009258755.1:2417047-2419443 GCF_000687185.1 Egretta garzetta
CCCCTCCTCTTCCCCAGGCTAAACACCCCCAGCTCCCTCAGCCACTCCCCATCAGACTTGTGCTCCAGACCCCTCACCGGCTTCATTGCCCTTCTCTGGACATGCTCCAGCACCTCAATGTCCTTCTTGAACTGAGGAGCCCAAAACTGAACACAGTATTCGAGGTGTGGCCTCACCAGCGCTGAGTACAGGAAGGGGCACAATCACTTCCCTGCTCCTGCTGGCCACACTATTCCTGACACAGGCCAGGATGCCGCTGGCATTCTTGGCCACCTGGGCACGCTGCTGGCTCAAGTTTAGCTGGCTGTCAAGCAACACCCCCAGGTCTTTTCCCACAGGGTGGCTTTCCAGCCACTCTTCCCCAAGCCTGTAGCATTGCATGGGGTTGTGATCCAAGTGCAGGACCCGGCACTTGGCCTTGTTGAACCTCAAACAATTGGCCTTGGACCACCAATCCAGGCCATTCAGAACACTCTGCAGAGCCTTCAACACTCCAACCCAACTTGGTGTTGTGTCTACAAACTTACTGAGGGTGCACTTGATCTCAGTGTCCAGGTCATTGATAAAGATACTAAACAGAACTGGCCCCAATACTGAGCCCTGGGGGACACTGCTTTTGACCGGACATCAACTGGCTTTAACTCCATTCACCACAACTCTCTGGGCCCAGCCATCCAGAAAGCTTTTTACCCAGCAAAGTGTACACCTGTCTAAGCCATGAGCCTCCAGCTTCTCTAGGAGAGTGCTGTGGGAGACAGTGTCAAAGGCTTTGCTGAAGTCCAGGTAGACAACATCCATGGCCTTTCCTTCATCCACTAGGAGCTCATCGTTCAGCACATGGGGACAGTCAGCTCCTGAGCCTTTAAGATTTCCTTCTTGAAGAATGTCAAGCCTTCCTGGACAACTTTGCCCTTCAGGACTGCCTCCCGAGGGACTCCTACACAGGCCAAAGCCTGCCCTCCGGAAGCCCAAGCTAACAGGTCTGCTGATCCCCCTCCTTGCTTCTCCAAGAATCAAAAACTCTATCAGTTCATGATAGTCAGTCACTGTGCCCAGGACAGCCTCCAACCATCACATCACCCACCAGTCCTTCTCTGTTCCCAAACAACAGGTCCAGAGGGGCACCTTCCCTGCTTGTCTCACTCACCAGCTGTAGACTTGTGGATGTCCAGATGGCACAGCAGGTCATAAACTGCTTCCTCCTGCATTATGTAGGGTTTATTCTGCTCTCTGTCCCTGCCTTCCAGCTCAGGGGGTTGAATACCCTGGGGATAACTGGTCTGACTACTGAAGACTGAGGCAAAGAACGCATTAAGCACCTCAGCTTTTTTCTTGTCCTTTGTCACTAGGTTTCCCCCTGCATCCAGTAAAGGATGGAGATTCTCCTTAGCCCTCCTTTTGCTGCTAATGTATTTACAGAAACACTTTTTATTGTCTTTTATGGCAGTAGCCAGATTAAGTTCTAGCTGGGTTTTGGCCCTTCTAATTTTCTCCCTGCATAACCTCACGACATCCTTGTAGTCCTCCTGAGTTGCCTGCCCCTTCTTCCAAAGGTTCTACTTTTTTTTTTTCCTGAGTTCCAGACAAAGCTCTCTGTTCAGCCAGGCTGGTCTTCTTCCTCACTAGCTCATCGTTCAGCACATGGGGACAGTCAGCTCCTGAGCCTTTAAGATTTCCTTCTTGAAGAATGTCAAGCCTTCCTGGACAACTTTGCCCTTCAGGACTGCCTCCCGAGGGACTCCTACACAGGCCAAAGCCTGCCCTCCGGAAGCCCAAGCTAACAGGTCTGCTGATCCCCCTCCTTGCTTCTCCAAGAATCAAAAACTCTATCAGTTCATGATAGTCAGTCACTGTACCCAGGACAGCCTCCAACCATCACATCACCCACCAGTCCTTCTCTGTTCCCAAACAACAGGTCCAGAGGGGCACCTTCCCTGCTTGTCTCACTCACCAGCTGTGTCAGGAAGTATCTTCCCCACACTCCAGGAACCTCCTAGACCGTTTCCTCTCTGCTGTATTGTGTTTCCAGCAGACATCTGGTTACTTGAAGTCCCCCACAAGAACAAGGGCTTGTGATTGTGAGACTTCTCCTGGCTGCTTAGGGAATGTTTTGTCTGCCTCCTCATCCTGGTTAGGTGGTCTATAACAGACTCCCACCGTGATATCTGCATTGTTGGCCTTCCCCTTGATTCTTACCCATAAACACTTGACCCTATCATCACCATTGTTAAGCTCTAGACAATCAAAACACTCCCTAACATACAGGGCTACCCCACCACCTCTCCTTCCTTGCCTACCCCACCTGAAGAGTTTATAGCCATCCATGGCAGCACGCCGGTTTTGTGAGTTGTCCCACCACATTTATGTGATGGTAACTGTATAATATTTTTCCTGCC
>NW_009258755.1:2419833-2420086 GCF_000687185.1 Egretta garzetta
AGGGATGGGGGATGCCGGGTCCCTGTCTCTCGGTCCCCACGGCTCCCAGGGACCGTGGTGGCCTCTGGTGCCAGCCCAGTGTCCTCCCAGGGACCTGCCTGTCCAAGGGTGGCCCTGTGCCAGGAATGGATGTGGCCCCATCACCATGGCCTTGGGGACGGATGTGTCCCCAAGGGGTGCCAGACTCCTGGGGATGGTTGTGTTCCCATCAGCTGGTCTGGGGGGCCATGGCCCTGGGGACCGATGCGTCCCC
>NW_009258755.1:2422892-2424309 GCF_000687185.1 Egretta garzetta
CCGCCACTGAGACAGCAGACTGAAGGACGTTGCTAGCACACTGTCCCTCAAACACTGGCATGCCACCCCCGGCCTTATCTCTAGCGAGCCTGTTTTTATCCTTTTCTGCCTTCGAATCTAGTTTAAAGCTCTTTCAATGAGCCCTGCTAACTCCTGTGCAAAGATCATTTTCTCCCTTTGGGACAGGTGTACCCCATCTGTCACCAGCAAGCCTGTTGCTGTGTAGACCAATCCACGATCAAAACCCCAAAAATTCTGCCGGTGAGTCTTTGGCCAAAAGGTCATCCTGTAAGGATGTCCTTGCTACAGCTGAGCAGAGGCCCTGTGCGGCTCTGGCTGGCAGGAGCGGCTGGAACCAGCTGGAAGTGCCTCTTCATACAGCGCTGAGCAGCTTGAATGCACCTCACCCCCACGTCAGCCCTCCCCTTCACCCCCTGGCTGCACAGCTGGTATGGGACACGGCCCAGAGCAGTTTATGTTGCAGAGTTAAAATTTGCAGTAAGCAAAGCTGCGGTGGTTAAGCGGTGTTTCTTTCCCCGTCTCTCCCAGTACAGCTTCTTGGTGCTTTAGGTGCCCTTCGTCACTCTGTCTGGGATGTGTTTCTGTCTTTGAAGCTTCTGTATCCAACCTGACTCCTTCTGCCTGACCAGGTTATCCATTTCCCCCAAAGCACTTGGGAGACGGAGATTCTTTGTCATGATTGCAAGTCTTTTCCTTGGTTAAATTAGGCCTCCTGGGACATGATGCATTGGAAGCCATCAGCAGAACACATGCAGCACATCCACACTGCTCTGGCTTCTCAGGAATGGGAATGGCTTTGCTGTAGCACTTACCGAGGAGGACTCGACGTGCTCTGCCATAGCAGTGGTGGCAAACTGGTCCCTCTTCCCACACCTGGGGACACAGTGTGCTGGCGAGGTGGAAGGGTGCTCAGCAAACCAGTTTCACGGTGTTGACGCAGTTTTGCAGAGTTGGGTCATCTTGTAACGCTGGTTGTAAGAGCAAATTTATAATGCTATGTCCCAGAGGTACCCTTTAAAGCACCAGCTATTTTAACACTGGGAAATCACATAAAGCGTTTTGAAAGGTTTGTAGTATTTCTTTTTTAGCAGTCACTTCATTAAAGATCTTAGGAGCTGGAAGTCCTTGTACTATCAGTCATATGCTGTTCCCAAAGTCTGAATGAAAGCCGTATTACCGTCACTTGGCCAGAAGCATTTTTGCTGATGCTGTTGCAGCTGTAAGTAGCGTATTTACAGCTCAAGCTTAGGGAAGCCGAGGGCTGCAGTAATGGCAGTGGGACCTCTGAGCAGGTAACTTGTAGGAAAACTCTGGTAGAGGTCTTGTTAAGCTTTCTACTGCTTGTATTTTTCTCATGGGCACGGTAGCTGGTTTTGTAGAGGAATAGGAGACAAGA
>NW_009258755.1:2426160-2427585 GCF_000687185.1 Egretta garzetta
TTGGAACCAGCTGGAAGTGCCTCTTCATACAGCGCTGAGCAGCTTGAATGCACCTCACCCCCACGTCAGCCCTCCCCTTCACCCCCTGGCTGCACAGCTGGTATGGGACACGGCCCAGAGCAGTTTATGTTGCAGAGTTAAAATTTGCAGTAAGCAAAGCTGCGGTGGTTAAGCGGTGTTTCTTTCCCCGTCTCTCCCAGTACAGCTTCTTGGTGTTTTAGGTGCCCTTCGTCACTCTGTCTGGGATGTGTTTCTGTCTTTGAAGCTTCTGTATCCAACCTGACTCCTTCTGCCTGACCAGGTTATCCATTTCCCCCAAAGCACTTGGGAGACGGAGATTCTTTGTCATGATTGCAAGTCTTTTCCTTGGTTAAATTAGGCCTCCTGGGACATGATGCATTGGAAGCCATCAGCAGAACACATGCAGCACATCCACACTGCTCTGGCTTCTCAGGAATGGGAATGGCTTTGCTGTAGCACTTACCGAGGAGGACTCGACGTGCTCTGCCATAGCAGTGGTGGCAAACTGGTCCCTCTTCCCACACCTGGGGACACAGTGTGCTGGCGAGGTGGAAGGGTGCTCAGCAAACCAGTTTCACGGTGTTGACGCAGTTTTGCAGAGTTGGGTCATCTTGTAACGCTGGTTGTAAGAGCAAATTTATAATGCTATGTCCCAGAGGTACCCTTTAAAGCACCAGCTATTTTAACACTGGGAAATCACATAAAGCATTTTGAGAGGTTTGTAGTATTTCTTTTTTAGCAGTCACTTCATTAAAGATCTTAGGAGCTGGAAGTCCTTGTACTATCAGTCATATGCTGTTCCCAAAGTCTGAATGAAAGCCGTATTACCGTCACTTGGCCAGAAGCATTTTTGCTGATGCTGTTGCAGCTGTAAGTAGCGTATTTACAGCTCAAGCTTAGGGAAGCCGAGGGATGCAGTAATGGCAGTGGGACCTCTGAGCAGGTAACTTGTAGGAAAACTCTGGTAGAGGTCTTGTTAAGCTTTCTACTGCTTGTATTTTTCTCATGGGCACGGTAGCTGGTTTTGTAGAGGAATAGGAGACAAGAGTAGCCAAAAATAACAAAAAGTAAAGCGGGGGGAGGCGGGAAGCCAAAACAGGGCTTTTGGGGCTCTCTCACTTGTGTATAAGATCGTTGACTTGAAAGCCATACAGGTAAATGCAATTCAAAGGTTAAAAGGCCCTTCCAAAAGCAAGGTCACGCAGCATTTCAGTCACCTACCAGAGAGCCGCCTCTTCTCCGTGCTCCTGTAAATCATCTACCACTAACAGGGGAAACATAAGCCCATGGACACACCAAAAAGCGCAATCACTTTGCAAAGAGCTGGCGTGAGTTCCCACTCACATGTGCAGCAGGTGACGCTTGGGCCACCGAGAGGCTGACAGGACGCCCCCAGCTGGCAGC
>NW_009258755.1:2428687-2430029 GCF_000687185.1 Egretta garzetta
AAGGGGCTGGCGTGAGTTCCCACTCACATGGGCAGCAGGTGACGCTTGGGCCACCGAGAGGCTGACAGGATGCCCCCAGCTGGCAGCCTGGTCCTGGGGGTCCCCACCATCAATGCTGCCAGCGAGGGAAAGGCTCGCCGAGAAAACAGTAGGCAGGCGTACAGATAGGCGTTTGATGTGATTTACACCAGTAGCTCAAACAGGAGGGTGTAAAACAGAAGAGCAGACAAGTTGAATGGTGGTTCTTGTGCTGATTTTCTGGGAGGTGGCTTCTTCAACCGGCTGCACACATCTCTACTGTTAATGTGACAGCAACTTTGAACTAAAAACAACCCAAGAAACTCAAAGATGAGAACACAAGAAAAGCTGCTTCAGGGTTCAGCCTGATGAGCTAAGAGCATTTCTGTTGTCACATACACACACACAAAAAAAAGCAGGTTAGACCAAGTTGTTCAGAAAATGGTGGGATGACATTGCTTTGAATCAAGAGCTTCTCCTTGGAGCTGGCCTTCTGCTCAGCGACGAGAGGCTGCAGAGGCGCCATCGGGAATGATTTTCCCTGGCCAAGAGGATGGGCCACAAGTACGCAACTGAATTTCCTTTCCCTTGCCAAACTAAGCCCTGCAGCGTCAAGGGGGTATCTTGCTCAGGTTTTGCTGGTTTTTTCCACCTCCCTGCCAGGCTTTGGGAAGGGCTGTCTGATTTTTTCTGCAGAAGTTGAAGCAAAGCAGAATCACCAAACCCACCTCAAACCAGCTCAGCCAAAGGCAATCACTCCCCAACTCTTGCTCCCGGTGCACCAGCCTTCATGGGTTAACTGTCACACATTGGTTCACAAAATGCACTTTTGTTAGAAAACATTTATGTCAGCAGCTGCACCGGCAAGGTTACTACCAAAATATCTTCCTGGGCTTTGGGTTTTTTTTACAGCCTTTGTTGGTTGGTGGTTTATTTGTTTTGTTGTTGGGTTTTTGTTTTTAAATCCTCATCCTGTTCTAAATAGGGAAGTGATTCATTTCTCTCTGTTTAATTTTGCTTCAGCCTACTGTTTTCTGTTTCAGATGGAAGAAAAGCTCCTGGCTCGGGAATAACAGAAGGAAAAGATGACTCCATAAGCTCGGCCCTTGGAAGACAGAACTAGTCCTCTTTGCATCTATTTAGCATAAACAGGTTCTGTGTAAGGCTGGCGTGTAACACCTGAAAGAACGAAACCGACGAAGTCACCACAACGTGAACTACCCTTGAAATCACCTACAGCTGAGCTGACTCGCCCTACAGGTCCCTGATTTTGCTGGAGGGGGCAGCGGTTACCTTGCAGCAGGCCCGGCCGGTGCCGGCGGCG
>NW_009258755.1:2432234-2435666 GCF_000687185.1 Egretta garzetta
AGGGCTGGCCGCAGGTGGAGGCTTTCCAAGCCCGGCCAGACGACCTGCTCGTCGCCACCTACCCTAAATCGGGTGAGTGGCCCTGGGGAAGGGGGCGGGGGGGGGCGGGAGACGCCAGCCCTCCCATCGCCGTCCCTGTGCCGCAGGCACGACGTGGCTGAGCGAGATCCTGGACATGATCTACCAGGACGGTGATGTGGAGAAGTGCCGACGGGATGCCATCTTCAACCGGGTGCCCTTCCTGGAAATGAAGGCCCCCCAGATGCCGAGCGGTGAGCCCCCCAGCCCGGCTGCCCCCCTTGGGCTGGGTGGGGAGGGGGCTGAGGCGGGGTGAGGGTGCTGGGGCTCACACCGCTAAGCCCCCTGTCCCACAGGCGTCGAGCTGCTGGAGAAAACCCCATCCCCGCGGCTGGTGAAGACCCATCTCCCCATCCAGCTCCTCCCGACCTCCTTCCAGGACAAGGACTGCAAGGTAACACCGTGGGTGCTCCCTGCCTCTCTCCCCGTCTGGGTGGCAGGGAGGGGGCACTGCCCTGCAGCCCCCAGCCACATCTTCGGCTATCACCAGGTCATCTACATGGCCCGCAACCCCAAGGATGTCGTCGTCTCCTACTACTACTTCTACCAGATGGCCAAGATGCACCCCGACCCTGGCACGCTGGGCGAGTTCCTGGAGACCTTCATGGCTGGCAAAGGTGGGGGCTGAGCCCCAGGGTGCCCACCCCAAAATGCCGGTGGGGAGGGCATTCCTCGCCACCCCACTTTTCGGCTAACCCCTTGACCGCATCCCGCAGTGGCCTATGGGTCCTGGTATGAGCACGTGCGGGGCTGGTGGGAGAAGAAGCAGGAGAAGCAGCTCCTCTACCTTTTCTATGAGGACATGAAGAAGGTGAGGGTGGGATGGAGGGGAGGGTGCCCCTGTGGCCCCCCCCTCCCCGCCTTTTTGTCAGGTTCCCCATATCAGCCGCCCCACAGGACCCACAGCAGGAGGTGCAGAAGATCTTGCGGTTCCTGGGCAAGGAGGTGGCGGAGGAGACGGTGGCGAGGATCCTCCACCACACCTCCTTTCAGGAGATGAGGAAGAACCCTGCTGCCAACTATGAGACCATGCCCACCGCCCTGATGGACCACAGCCTCTCCCCCTTCCTCCGGAAAGGTGGGGTTTGGCCAGAGGTGGAGGGCTTGGGAGGGGTATCCCTAGGCTGTATTGCAGCCCCCATCTGTGGATGCAAATGTTTCAGGGGTGTCAAGATTTGCCCCACTCGCTTTCTCACCCCCAGGGATCTCCGGGGACTGGAAGAACCACTTCACCGTGGCCCAGAATGAGCGCTTCAACCAGCACTACCAGGAGCACATGGCAGGCTCCGACCTCCGCTTCCAGATGGAGGCGTGAGGGGCTCCGCCCCCTTTTTGGGGGGGCTCTGCTTCCCCAGCAGGGAGGGTGGGTCCAGACAGAGCATCCTTGAGCCGATTCGCTTTTCCCCCTGCAATAAATTGGAATAACTAGAGGGCGAACCGTTGGCTGCAGGGTGCTGAACCCCCTGAATCCCAGGCAGTGTCCGGGGGCACACCCATGCTCGGTGAGTGGGCCAGAGGGTGGGCATGTGGGGTTGATTTTTAATCTGTAATGGTCGGGCATCACTGGGGGTGGGCATCCTCCCAAATACTACCACTGGCCCCCAACACCTTGAGCTGCCCCAGCCCCATCCCACCAAGGTGCATGGAGGGAGCAAAGGTTGGCGGAGAGCAGAAAAAGCCCAAAGCGCAGGCGAAGCCGCTCCCTCCGCAGCTCTTGTGTGCGCGGGAGCTTTCGTGCCTTGGGGCTGCGGCAAGTTTCTTGACAGAGCGGGCGGTGGCGGGGCTCGCCCCGGGCTCCCTGGCCCAGCCTGTGGCTTGCGGAGCAAAGGCGAAGGGAAACACCTGCCTGCTGGCGTATTGCCACGCTCGGCAACACGCCGCCCTTGCCGGAGGGGGAACCCACCCCCCAGGCTCCGACCCAGCTGTGCTGAGCCCTTGCTCGGGGATGGCGGGAGCAAAGCAGTCCCCGTCCCGCTGAGGGCAAGGGTTTGCTTTGGAGCTCCAGATTCCCCAGTTATGCCCCGTTTCCAGCCTGTTCTTGAGTGTTGTGCTGGTTTTGGCTGGGATAGAGTTAATTTTCTTCATAGCAGATAGTATGGGGCTATGTTTTGGATTTGTGCTGGAAACCGTGCTGATAACACAGGGATGGTTTAGTTATTGCTGAGCAGGGCCGACACAGAGTCGAGGCCTTTTCTGCTGCTCACCCCACCCCCACCAGCAAGTGGGCTGGGGGCGGGGGGCACAAGAATTTGGGAGGGGGCACAGCCAGGACAGCTGACCCCAACTGACCACCGGGATATTCCACACCATATGACGTCATGCTCAGCATGTAAAGCTGGGGGAAGAAGAAGAAAGGGGGGACACACACATTTGATTGGGGTTAAACCACAACAAGTTTCCAAGACTGCAGCTTTTCAGCAAGGCAGTCTCGTGGGGTTGTTTCATCCCCAAAGAGAGGCAACCTGGATGCAACTCCCAAAGAGCAGCAGTGCCATGAGGGGAGCTCTCCCACAGGAATAAATCCCTTCCACACATTTATTTAAACGCCGATGGAGATCTCTGCACTTTGCCAGCTTCTGGCTTTGCCTGCGGGGTTTGCACACACAGCCAATTTTGCTGTCATGTGGGCAGGCAGGGAGGGCATGTCCCTGCCTGCAAAACACCCAAATGCCGGACACGGCATGTCCTGCCTCACCAGGAATTTGGCCCTGGGGACAAATCAGGGACCTTTTCTCAAGGTTGCAAACAGGCAAGCGGCTCGCCCTGCCTTGCCGCCATCTCTCCTGCCCTCGCCGTTCCCTCCTGGCTCGCGTTCACCCGTGGGAAGCAGGTAAGGGGAGCATTTCACCACCACCGGCGCCTTTAAACCCTTTTCCCAGAAGCATGATATCGGCTGCATTTGTGTTTTGCAACCCTGCAAGCTTTGGACCCGTATTTGAGCGCCTTGAGGGGAGGGGAGTGTGACCAAAGCCTGACTCCCATCTCCCACTAGGGAGCCCTGTGCCAATGTGAGGAGCTGGGGACGTCCACGGGGGTGACCCCCGGGTCGGGACAGGGTGATGTTCGAACCCCCTGGGACGTGGGTTGGGATTTCCTCCCTGCCTTTGCCTCTGCAGGCGGAGGGGGAAGCTTGTGTGTTTACCAGGGGGGTGCTGAGTACGGCACAGCTCATCACAGGCGCCTGGGCACCACCCCCAGAGGGGCTGCGTCCCCACTCCTGCTCGCCCCTTCCCTGCACTGCTCCCTCCACAGTGCCGGGTCGCTCCGGCTGCCTTCCCTCAGGATGTCCCCGGGCTTCCCGCAGCCATAGGTGCCTCCCCGTGCCTGCATCTTCCACGCAGGGAAGGAAAAATA
>NW_009258755.1:2436204-2436928 GCF_000687185.1 Egretta garzetta
CCTCCCTCCCCCACGCCCCCAGCCCCGCCAGCCGGCCCCCAAAACCCCTGTGGGAGGCGGGTGCCACCTCCTGGGATGCCAGCAAGCAGGGGATGGTTTCCTTCTTGTGGCAGGGGGGGGGGGGGGCAGCTGGGATTTTGGGGACCCTGGGGGATGAGGTGGCCCCATGATGCTCCCCACTGCCAGCCAGCCACCCCCCACACGTCCCCGTCCCCAGCAGGATGGCCGATTCGGACACCTCGCCAGCCGGCCCCCAAAACCCCTGTGGGAGGCGGGTGCCACCTCCTGGGATGCCAGCAAGCAGGGGATGGTTTCCTTCTCGTGGCTGGGATGGCTGGGCACAGCTGGGATTTTGGGGACCCTGGGGGATGAGGTGGCCCCATGATGCTCCCCACTGCCAGCCAGCCACCCCCCACACGTCCCCGTCCCCAGCAGGATGGCCGATTCGGACACCTACCTGCGCCAGCCCTGGCGCATGGTGCATGGCATCCCCATGGTCAGTGCCTTTGCCCGTGACTGGGAGCGGATCGACACCTTCCAGAGCCGCCCCGAGGACATCGTGGTGGTCACCTTCCCCAAATCTGGTGAGCGTCCCCAGACACCAGAAAGGGGCCATGATTGGGAAGGGAGGCACCAGCCTGCAGCCCCTGTGGGCTGGGACTTGGGGGGTTGCTGAAAGGCAACACCAGTGGATGGGGGCCCTCTGGGGCCCGGGGTGGGGGGC
>NW_009258755.1:2437254-2437919 GCF_000687185.1 Egretta garzetta
TGGGCCCAGTACCTGGAGTTGTTCATGGCTGGCAGAGGTGGAACAGGGCACCCCTAGGGAGGGGGGAAGGGATCACCCCATATCCGTCCTCCAGCTCCCCCACTGACCCCCACTCTGGGCTGCTCTCCCCATGCAGTGGCATATGGGTCCTGGTATGACCACGTCAAGGACTACTGGGAGCGGAGAAAGGATCACCCCATCCTCTACCTCTTCTATGAGGACTTGAAGGAGGTGAGGGACCCTGGTGGACGGTGGTGTGGGGTCTGCGGGGGTGGGAGGAGGGGTGAGCGCTGGCCTGTGTCCCGCAGGACCTCCGCCGGGAGATTGCCAAGGTGGCCCAGTTCCTGGGGCGGGAGCTGCCAGAGGCGGCGCTGGATGCCATCACCCAACACACCTCCTTCGAGACCATGCGGGACAACCCCACCACCAACTACAGCATGGTGCCCTCCCACCTCATGGACCAGGGCATCTCCCCCTTCATGCGCAAAGGTGAGCGGCCCCGGGGGGCTCCTGGTGCATCGTCCCCCCTGGCCCCCACTGAGCCTCATCTTGCCCGGCCCCAGGCACCACCGGAGACTGGAAGAACCACTTCACCGTGGCCCAGAATGAGCACTTTGACCAAGACTATGCCCAGAAAATGCTGGGCACCGACCTGCATTTCCGCC
>NW_009258755.1:2438132-2464341 GCF_000687185.1 Egretta garzetta
CTCGTGTGGGCGTGGCGAAAAGCCGTTGCCACCCCCCGTCCCCTTGGCCTCCGTGGCGGGGGGCAGCTCGCGGGAACACAGAGGATTTCAGCAAAACTACATGTGGGGAGGGTGCTGGCTGGGTGCAGGCAGCAAGAGGTGGCCTCCCCGTCCCCACATGGGGGGACACAGGCTGGGACCCGTGGGTGGGGAGCAGGGCCGGTGGGGCTGGAGATGCCTGCTGCAGCCCCGGCGGGAGGTCAGTGGCCGACGGCTTCTCCCGGCGTTCGCTCCTCCCTCCTGGCAGCCACAGCGCTGGCAAACATTGCTGCCCTCGCCCGCCCTTCCTCTTTCCTTCTCCTCCCAGTAAAAACCTCGGTGAGGCCCCACATCTTCCTGTCCTCTGCCGTCGCCCTCCCGGTGTCACCAGCCTGGTGTCACTCTCCCGGCGCAGAGCAGCACGGCGTTAGGTGAGCTGGGTGCCCCAGGGCGCCCTGCAGGTGCCCTGCCCACGCTCAGCCCCTCGGGGTTGTGTGCTGCGCGGTCCAGGGTGGTGGGTTTGTCGTACTTTGGGGTGCAGCCAGCATCCCTAAACCTCCCCCTGGGCTGGGAACTGCTGTGATAACCCCAGGGACCCGGTTCCCTGCTCCCATGGGGTGCCGAGGCAGGGGGAGAGGTGCCTGGGCTGGGTGATGTTGGCACCCCGTGGGCACCCCCAGGCCTTGCTGGGACATGGGGTGGGCTCCTGTCCCCACAGACGGGACCTCTGTCCCCAGCGGTTGGTGCAGTGACAGGGCCACGGTGATCTCCGGTCCCTGCACCGGCAGCATCACTGCCGCTCCCCAGGCAGGCACGGTGCTGGCGGGGGGATGAGGTGGCCCCATGATGCTCCCCACTGCCAGCCAGCCACCCCCCACACGTCCCCGTCCCCAGCAGGATGGCCGATTCGGACACCTACCTGCGCCAGCCCTGGCGCATGGTGCACGGCATCCCCATGGTCAGTGCCTTTGCCCGTGACTGGGAGCGGATCGACACCTTCCAGAGCCGCCCCGAGGACATCGTGGTGGTCACCTTCCCCAAATCTGGTGAGCGTCCCCGAGCCCACCAGACGTGGTGGTGCCGGGCGGGCGAGCATGTTGCACAGCTGGGACCTGCTGCCTGGGGGGACGCAGCACATTTGGGGCTGCCAGGACAGAGCGGTGCAGGATTTCCCTTCACCCCCACAGCACCCGGTTGAGGTCTAGGGGGGGTTTCAGTGCTGAACCCCCCAATGCTGCCCTGGCTGCCCCCCTGGTGGGTTGCTTTCCCCAGGCACCACCTGGGTCACCGAGATCGTGGACATGATCCTGCAAGGCGGCGACCCCAAGAAGTGCAAGCGGGACATTATCTCTAAGAGGGTGCCCATGCTGGAGTTCTCTGCCCCGGGGGAGTTGCCGTCAGGTAGTGGGGCATGGAGGCTTGGCTGTGGGCACCTCACGGAGGGCTGAGCCCAGGGGGACTGCCGAGGGCCCACTGGGCACATGCTTTGGGGTCCTCCAGGGACAGACCTGCTGGCCACCATGCCCTCACCCCGCGTGGTGAAGACCCATCTGCCTGCACATATCCTGCCCAAATCCTTCTGGGAAAACCACTGCAAGGTAACCCCCAACCCTGGTCTCTGCCCCAGGGAGCATTGCAGCTCCCCCTGTTCCCGCAGGGCAGGACCTCCTGCTACTCCCTCCAGCATCCTAAGTGGTGTTGGGAGCCCTAAGGGCTGGAGCATCCACCCCTGCTGGGGGCCCTGGGGCTGCCTCTCGTACCCCATGGCCCCTCTGCAGATGATCTACGTGGGGCGCAACGCCAAGGACGTGGCCGTCTCCTTCTACCACTTTGACCTGATGAACAAGTTCCAGCCGCACCCTGGGACGTGGGCCCAGTACCTGGAGTTGTTCATGGCTGGCAGAGGTGGAACAGGGCACCCCTAGGGAGGGGGGAAGGGATCACCCCATATCCGTCCTCCAGCTCCCCCACTGACCCCCACTCTGGGCTGCTCTCCCGATGCAGTGGCATATGGGTCCTGGTATGACCACGTCAAGGACTACTGGGAGCGGAGAAAGGATCACCCCATCCTCTACCTCTTCTATGAGGACTTGAAGGAGGTGAGGGACCCTGGTGGACGGTGGTGTGGGGCCTGCGGGGGTGGGAGGAGGGGTGAGCGCTGGCCTGTGTCCCGCAGGACCTCCGCCGGGAGATTGCCAAGGTGGCCCAGTTCCTGGGGCGGGAGCTGCCAGAGGCGGCGCTGGATGCCATCACCCAACACACCTCCTTCGAGACCATGCGGGACAACCCCACCACCAACTACAGCATGGTGCCCTCCCACCTCATGGACCAGGGCATCTCCCCCTTCATGCGCAAAGGTGAGCGGCCCCAGGGGGCTCCTGGTGCATCGTCCCCCCTGGCCCCCACTGAGCCTCATCTTGCCCGGCCCCAGGCACCACCGGAGACTGGAAGAACCACTTCACCGTGGCCCAGAATGAGCACTTTGACCAAGACTATGCCCAGAAAATGCTGGGCACCGACCTGCATTTCCGCACCCAGATTTGAGCTGTCGCCGTTGCATGCTCCCCCAAGCCACCCCCACCAACGCTGCTCCCCAGCAGCAGCTCTCCACCACCCCAGCCTGCCTGCATGTCACCGGCTTCCCCATGCCAGCGGGACTTGTGCAAAAATAAAGAGTTTTATTTCTGCATCTTCCTCCCAAATTTGCACCCATGTGAAAGTTGCTGCATTGTACAGAGTGCTGCTGAGCTTCTCCCCACCTTGCATCGCCCCAGCCCTGTGTTGCCTGCCCAGGACATGCATAGGGTGCAGCTGTGTGGCTTTTTTTTGAGGAATAAAAAAGCCAGTACATGGTACAAAGACGTTTTCAGCACATGATGAGTTGGTTGTCATCAGCTTCTACACGTGCATCCCTACCATGGCCAGGGCTCACTTAGGGTCCTGCACCCACTGCCTCCTACCTCAGAAACTCCCCTGCTGATGTCACACTTTGGGGGGGAGGACGGGACAGGACAGGGTACAGTGATGGCCATGCCCCCCTCTCACTGCTGGGGCCATGTGGAAGACACAAGGTGAGTGGGATGGGGAGAAAACCAGCCCCAGGGTGGCCAGGAGATGGATGCAGCCTGGGCAGCTTGGGACCAGTCCTTCCACCTGGAAGAAATTAAGCTGGATGCAAAAGGAGGATTTTTTGCCAGTCGCTTTTGTGCTGTTCTGCTCCCGGGGACCTGGAAGCTGTGATGCTGTCCCAGTCTCCCCGCCACCACATTGCCTGCCGGGTGTGGAGGGTCCCCAGAAGTCAGAGGAAATGGCCCCCTTGGGTGCTCCCCCTCCCACTATGGCCAGAAAACCCACAGCTAAAGGGCACTCTGCAGCACCACAGCACATCATAGAATCACAGAATCATAGAATCTGGTTTAGGTTGGAAAAGACCTTTAAGATCACCAAGCCCAACCATTAACTTAACCCTGCCATCCCACCACTAAACCATGTCCCTAAGCACCTCGTCTGCCCGTCTTTTAAATACCTCCAGGGATGGGGACTCAACCACTTCCCTGGGCAGCCCGTTCCAATGCTTGACAACCCTTTCGGTGAAGAAATTTTTCCTGATGTCCAGTCTAAACCTGCCCTGGCACATGATGTTAGGAGGCTGGAACAGCATTGCTAAAAGCTGGTGCTTTTAAAATAGCTGGTTTTATCTCACAGTCGTTTAAGAAAAGGAAACTGTGAGTCAGATCGTTTTTGGATCCCGCTTCCTCGGATGCTGTCCTCTCCTGCCCATGTTCATCATCTGTTTGGCACACGTGCAGGACAAACTTGCCTGCAACCTGGAGGAAATATTCATTGCTTGTAAGCATGGAGCATCTCTGAAGATGCAATTTCTTTCTCAGGAGTGGGTGAAATAGGCCAAGAGGTTAAAAAACAATGACCAGGGACCTGGAGGACAAGGCAAGGTGACAGGGATGCAACCCAGTGCTGAAACAGGGGCTATCGGATGTGGAACAGCTCGTCTGTGCTCCAGGAATGAGACTGACAGTCAGGTGGGACCTGTCCAGGAATACAGTCAGCAAAGCTGAGTTAAATCCCATCATTCAGCAAAATCCTTGGAGTTTGGCCATTAGGTACCACAACCCCCCAAAAAAATGGGGGTGGTGGGAGTCGCAGCAGAGATAGGTCTTACCTACCTGGATGTGTGGGAAGAAAACAAGGCGAAAAAGAGAAGATCCAGGACTGTGATCTCTCCTTGGAAGAAATGTTATTTTAAGTCATAATAAAATAATTGCAAATGGTTTCTGGTCTCTCTCAGACGCTAGGAGCTTCTCTGTGTTGTGTTTGTGTACCTCCTGGTTGTAGTGATTTGTTACAGAGTGATGCAGCAGGTCTGAACCTCACTGTCCCCTCTTACCTTGCAGTCTTAGTACAAACAAAACTGAGCCAGAAGTGCCAGAAGAGGAGATGGTAAAAATAAATCCAGGTAATTACAAACAGGAGCAGAGATACCTGGACTGGCAAGTGGTGGCTTCAGCCACTTCTGTCATACAGAAAAGATGCCATGCAGGAAAGCAGCTCCTGAGCCAGATGTGGTTCCCCGTGTCTGGTCACTCTGTAGTCTTGTCTCCTACAAATCTGCCTTTGAAACCCTGACTCCTGTGATGTCCATCACATCCCATAGCACATCGCACCTCTCCTGGGGATTTGCTTTTCCCTCACAACTTGCTTTTTTGTTTCTTTGGGGTTTTTTTCCCCTGATGTCCCTTACTTCATGGATTGAGATACTACCAGCAATTCATTCACACTGATCTTCCCCATCCTCCGGGACTGCATAGGCCTTCCTCATAACACAGCCTCCCCCAGCTGTGTATTTTTAGGCTGAAGGCATCTTAGTCCATTCAGGCGATGGATTTCCTCTGCTGTTTTATCTCTCAGTCCCTTAACATCATGACCATCTTGCTACAAGAATTTCCTTTCATTCTTACTCCTGCTGTTGCGACTCGGCACCACCAGCACATGTTTCGGCCCCGCTGCTCTTGCCAAAGACTGCTCCTCCGCTAATGTCAACAACTTGTTCCTCTGCAATTTGCTCCAGGCATTTTCTTCCCTCCCTAAACCTCTCGCATGCCTGTTTGTTGCTGCTTGGATATAAAGCCAGGCCTTCCAATCACCCCTGCTTTGCTCCTTAGATGTTTCCATTTGTGTGGAAGCACAGATTTGTTTTTTGTTTCCCCAAAGCATCTCTGCTGTTAGATGACTCTCCAATGACACCTCTTTCCTCTTCATAATTCAGATAGCAGCTCCTGTCAAATGTGTAGGGGCATCAAACACACTTCACGAAGTGCTTTCGTTCACCACCCTCAATGAGAACCAGGGTGGTTTTGTATTTATATCTTTTGTCCCTGGGCTCAAAGTGCAATCCTGCCCTTGCTGCTGTAGACATGGTGCTTGTCAGCAGTTGAAGAGATGCAACATAACCAGCTAGGGGAAGCTTAAATGCTGTGCCCCAGAAGTTTTGTGCAGACCCAGACTGCTAAGACCCTGGGAAAGAAACAAGTATTTGGTTATGAGGCCAGAGGAGGGGTTGCAGGAGTAACTTTGCCCTTACGAGCACCATCCAGCAAATCAGGGCAGGATGAGTGCAGCTCCCTCATAAACACCCTTGTAAACCCAGGACTTTGAATCCCTTGATATGAATGCAGTGCCTCTCTTCCCGCTGCTTGTCGATGCCGAGGTATACACATGGCGGGTGAAAGCCCTGGCGGGGACAGAGGAGCCTTTGTCCTCGCAGCTGCCCGGGAACGGAGCCATGGACTGCAGAAGGGGGTTCCTGCTGGCTTAGCAGCAGGAGCTGGGGTAAAGTCCTGATGCTCACAGTGAGAGTGGCCAAGTGTGCTCTCACATTGCATGCAGAGGTCCTGACATCTGAGCGGTTGACATTCAAAGCAAAGAATGTTCCTCCCTCTCACTTCTCCAGCCTCGAAACACCCCAGGTGCAGGATACAGCAGCCCCAGCCAAAATCCCATCCACGCCTCCAGTGCAGAGAAGGAAGCACAAACCTATCGTGATGAAATACCCCCGGGGACGAAATGGCATCCCTCACAGGTACAAGGTGAAGCCCAAGTCCAAACCTCCAGACCTGATTTCCTGGGATCAGAGAGGGTGCCTCTGTTTGCCTCCCAGGCAGATGTGCAGAAGCCCTCCTCCACACTCCGATTAGCAGCAGATGAGGCGCTCCCCTCGGCATCCCAGACCGAGCCGCGATAGATCAACTCCAAACCTGCAATACCAGAGCAAAAGCAGTCTCTGCCTTTCCTGCGTGTGGAAACACAAGAGGAGTTGCGATCACAGGTAGTGCTGGCAAGGAGGCCGTCTCCAAGGACGTGTGCCGAGGCTGAGGTGCAGGCTTCCCACATGGATGTGCCTCTGGGGAATGGGTGGCAGGCATACCCCTTGTGTACCCAGGCCCAGGTAAAAACCTCGCACTAGCAGCTTCCAGTGTCAAACAGCAAAACTTCGCTCCTGCAAGACACAGATGTGGCTTAGGACCTTGAGCAGGCTGCATCCAAGTAAGAAAAAGTTATTTCTGATAAATTTCCCCTGGCCAGAGATGAGCTTTGCTCTGCTTCCAAATTTCTTTTTAGACCAGAAAGCCAGCAAGAAGCTACAGTACAGCAGCAGAGTACAACAACTGGAGGATTCAGTCAAAATTTAGCAGGGATTTCAATTTAGTTTCATAGAATCATAGAATCGCTTTGGTTGGAAAAGACCTTTAAGATCATCGAGTCCAACCTTTAACCTAACCCTGCCATCCCACCACTAAACTAAACCATGTCCCTAAGCACCTCATCTATCCTTCTTTTAAATACCTCCAAGGATGGGGACTCTACCACCTCCCTGGGCAGCCCATTCCAGAGCCTGACAACCCTTTCAGTGAAGAAGTTTTTCCTAATATCTAACCTAAACCTGCTCTGGCGCAGCTTCAAACCATTCCCCCTCGTCCTATCATCTGTTACCAGGGAGAAGAGGCCGACCCCCTCCTCACTACAGCCTCCTTTCAGGTAGCTGTAGAGGGCGATCAGGTCTCCCCTCAGCCTCCTCTTCTCCAGACTAAACAACCCCAGTTCCCTCAGCCGTTCCTCGTATGACTTGTGCTCCAGACCCCTCACCAGCTTGGTTGCTCTCCTCTGGACATGCTCCAGCAATGCAACATCCTTCTTGTAGTGAGGGGCCCAAAACTGAACACAGTATTCGAGGTGCGGCCTCACCAGCACCGAGTACAGGGGCACGATGACTTCCCTTGTCCTGCTGGTCACACTATTCCTGATACAGGCCAGGATGCCATTGGCCTTCTTGGCCACCTGGGCACACTGCTGGCTCATATTCAGCCGGCTGTCAACC
Organism: Egretta garzetta; assembly: GCF_000687185.1. Classification (NCBI taxonomy): domain Eukaryota; kingdom Metazoa; phylum Chordata; class Aves; order Pelecaniformes; family Ardeidae; genus Egretta; species Egretta garzetta. The sequence continues at coordinate 2,445,544 of NW_009258755.1, forward strand.
AGTACCCCCAGGTCGTCGCACTGACCGGCGGCCTGAGCCCAGCCTTGCTTTTTGTGGGCTTGGTCCCGCGGGTCACAGTGGCTCCCGTGACATCAGCACCACTGTGACATCAGCGCCACCATGACATCAGCACCACTGGCCTGCATGCACCCCAAAGACGGGCCGGGACACCCTTGGCCACCTGAGCACAGGACCTCAGGACAGCGCTGAAATGTCGCAGGTGGCCCGACATCTTTCTCCTGACCTCCATAGCGCTTTGGTGATGTGCTGCCTCCAGAGCAAAAAGCAGTGGGACCGCAAGCCGGGGAGTCAGCGGGGAAATGGCCTTTCTCCATGGCAAGGAACTGCCCCTCCGAGTCAGCGTGAGCCTTTCCTTGGTGGGGTAAGGAGCTGCAAGTGGCTGTGGGGCACCTTTGGAGGCAGTGGGTGGGATTGTTGAGAGTAGAAAGGCTCAACCTAGGGATCGATGGGCCGTTGGCATTGCAAGTCCTGCTGGGTGGGTTCCTCTCCCACCAGGCCTATCTGGAGGAAAGGAGTTCCACTGGTGTCCTTAACACGTTCCTTTTCTGGGTCACTGGAAACTGCCTGAGGAGCTGGAGTGACATCCAGAGCTGCAAGCTGGGCAATGGGCTCTCTAACCCAGATACTTTGTGCAAAAGCTGAGTTGACTGGCTCAAGTTTGGACATCTGTCATGTCCGTCTTCCTCTTGCCGCTCCATTTCCCTGCACTGCAGGAGAACCAGGGGTGCTCAAATGGGGAAGGGATTTTTTTTGCAAAGGTTGCACAGCCAAAGTCCTGATGCTTTTTTCTACACGAGATAGGAAGGCCAGCCTAGAAACAGGTGGGAGCAATGCAAAGTATGTGTATTTTCCTATTTCTAGCCCCCTTAATATCAAAACCCAGCCCACCAAATGAGCCACCAGATACCTTCCTCATTTGCAGATCCTTCCTCCAAAGGTGAATCTCTATATACTCATGGGCATGGCTGTTTCCTTCCCTCCCTGCATCTACCTTATTGCATTTTGGCTCTTCACCCACCGGAGTCCAGTTCTGAAATCAGTCATTTTTTTCTCTATCAATCAGTGGCCTTTGAATAAATCCCTATAACGGTACAGTCTCAGAGAAACAAGTTGGAGAGTCATTCTTTATTTTAATAGACATAAGTTCCAGAAAATTTAGCAAACTTTGCTTTTTTAAAATGCAGGCTGATAAGAAAGGTTCTTAATGGCGATGTGCCCACATACCTTGCTTACACAAAATCACCCATTATGATCCATTAAGTGCGGAGCTGTAGGTGAGAAGTGAAGATCCCCCGTGAAATCTCACACCCAAGTTCTCCTGTGCAAGCACTCACAATTTCTCCAGCCACAGGCTTACAGTTAAGGCAAGTGCAGGGATGAAATAGCAAAGCACTGGGCTGGTTAAACCAAAGAGCAAAGGCCATGCCTCTTATTCCTCCAGAGCATCCGAGTCTCCTGTTTATTCCAACCTCTTTGCTGTCCAAGTACGCCTGCAATTACCCCTTCCCCTTGTGAACAGCCCTTCAGTTAAGTAGTCTGGGAGTGCGATGGCAAAGGTGAGCTATCAAAATATTCCCTGCAAACAACCTGTACCCTCTCTCCTCCCCTGCTGTGCTAAAGAAAGGCTGGAGAGAGACATCAGTGAAACACAGGAGTGAGTACGAAAACAAAAGAGTTAGCTGTAGAGAACGAAGGGGAGAAGTGATGGAGAAATGGAGGTAGTGGAAAATCCTAGAGGGGAGAAGTAGAAGAGGGCATGAAGAGCGACTGCTTCTGGGGTATAACCAGGAAAAATAATCTCCTTAATAAGGCAGAGGCACTCAACTTCCAGCCTCAGCACGTCCCAGACATCCACCCTTGTGATCAGCACATCTCTGTGTATTACAGATCTTCTTCAAGTCACTGGAGATGTTCCAGCTTTCTGTTCTTTATCATTTTCCCCTCTGAACTGGATGTGGCTGAACTCTGAAGTCAGGCAGCCTAGGATTCTCAGCACAGGGTGGTGAAAAATCATGCCAACAGGTAGAGGTAGGCAGAAATCTCTCACTGGCTCTTGTTTGGGATGTGCACAGTCAAGGATAAGGAGTCTCTGCTGGAGCCTTCTCCTCTTTCCGGCTGCATGCCAGCCTGTGGCACTGCCTCCACCATCCACCCTAGGCTAGGCACGGCCCCACTGATTTTAGGAGGTCCTGTGAAGGTGTCTTGTCCTTGCAATGCCCGCTAAAGAAGATTTTTATTCCAGCCAGATAAGAGATGGGACAGCTACAGCTCTTCTAATGAAAAAGGATCTGACAGTGATTTCCTCAGAGATGGCCACCGAGGTGTGTGTTGCACCTGTGATAGTAGTTCCTTCCAGCCAAACCTGTGTGCCATACCCGGCCATGGCGACGCTCAGTGCTAGCCCCGTGATCCTGCAGAAAAGAAGGAGAGTGCTGCTTTCAAATATCTTGAAAGTATTGAATTATTGCAGGATTTAATGTTCGGTAGATGAAATTACCCTTTCAAGTGACCTCAAATGTAACAAAGATCCAAGACTAGTCAGTGCAATGGTTTTACTGCAGAAGATCACAAAATGATGTACTGTAGCAGCATAAACTTGTCATAAATTACCTTGAGTAATGAACCATGAAAAATACCAAAGGCATGTAAACTGTGTATTTCTCGGCAAGGATGCCCGTGGTGGGTAAAAGACATACATAGATCCCATAAGAAAATTGTAGGTGTGATTTAGTCGGATTTGTTATTTCCCACTGAGACTCAATTGTACTGGGTTGACAACAGTGATGTCTGTGGTAAAATTCCTGTACATATCAGTGAGTTGTTATACATCAGTGGAAATGCCCTGTCCGTGTCAAAAGGTATGATCAGGTATCAGAATTACCCGCATTTTTTTGGTTCATGCTTTCTGCATCCCCTACCTTGGGGGGTTTGGTTCTGGTTCAATCATTTAGATCTCGCTTCATTGTCTTAATTCCTGCCATTTCTCTGGAAAATATATATGGCTGGCTCCACAGCTGATAGAAATATGTGCAGTTCCATCACTTCAGTAGGGCTATGCTGATTTATATCATGGCAAGGAGATCTTTTGTGAGATTCATCAGTGTAACCGCTTCATATTAACTGGTACGAGGGAGGATAAAATGCACCCTGACTTTAATCTCACTATGAATCCCTGTTTTCGGGCGGGGGGGCTTCTCACTGAGCATTAGGAGTACATTTAGCCATTTTTTTTTAGGAAAACATTGGCCAGGTCAGGCTGTCCCTTGTATGAGGGGATTGAATCCCTTTCCAAAAGGGCAGGCGATGGTATGACTACCATATGCTGCAGCTGCAGGGGTCTTCTTGGGTTGATGTGCATGAGTACACCCGTAGCCTGACCCAACGGCACAAGTGTGTGAATGATGAGACAGAGCTGCCGCTCGTCAGGAGCCCGCTCCTTCCTGCCCTGGGAGGAGGGGGTTGGGGTCCCCTCTCTCTCCCTGTGCTTTTTCGCCTTTTGCCTCCGTGGTTTTTGCCGCGGTGTTGCCGCTTCAGAAAGGGTCCCTCGGCGCCATCCTCTGCTCCAGAACCCTTCGCCTCAGTGGCTTCGTTGAAAAGTTTTCATTACCCTGGAGAGCTATGAACACACAAACCCATTACAGCACATGAATACATTAGGATGTGGCTCAATGCAATGGCTGCTGCCCAACCACGCAGGGGTCTGTGGCAGCCTTGTCTTCGCTCCACTCCTCCCTGGCCCAGCAGCAAACTCATCCACTAAAATAAATCATTGGCAAGCTGACCTGGCACAGGGAAAGGCCTGGCATGGGAGCACGAGCAGCGAACTTGCATCAGAAGGCAGGAAGGAGCAAGCAACTGCCCCTTTCCAGGCCTGTGAGCCATTAGATGAGTCTCATCATAGAATCATGAAATCACAGAATAACGGGTTGGAAGGGACCTCAAAGATCATCTGGTCCAACCTTTCTAGGTAAGAGCACAGTCTAGACAAGATGGCCCAACACCCTGTCCAGCTGAGTCTTAAAAGTGTCCACTGTGGCACAGTCAACCACTTAACCTGGGGAGGTTATTCCAACAGTTGACTCATTGTGAAAAATTTACCTCTCTTGTCCGATTGGAATCTCCCCAAGAGCAACCTGTGTCCATTCCCCCTTGTCCTCTCCATGTCACTCCTTGTAAAAAGGGAGTCTCCATCTTCCTTGTAGCTACCCCTTAGGTACTGGTACGTGTTGATGAGATCCCTTCTAAACCTCCTTTTCTCAAGGCTGAACAAACTCAGTTCTCTCAGCCTGTCCTCATACGGCAGGCTTCCCAGGCCTTTGATCATCTTGGTGACCCTTCTCTGGGCCCCCTCCAGCCTGTCCACATCTTTTTTGCATAGCGGGCACCAGAACTGTACAGTATTCCAGGTGTGGCCTGACAAGCACTGAGTAGAGTGGGATAATGACTTCTTCATCTCTGCTGGTGATGCCCTTTTTGATGCAACCCAGCACCCTATTGGCCTTCTTGGCCACAGCAGCACACTGCTGACTCATATTGAGCTTGTGGTCCACCAGGACCTCCAGGTCCCTTTCCACAGAGCTGCTCTCCAGCCAGGTGGATCCCAGTCTGTGCTGCACTCCTGTTCCTCTAAACCCTCCGTATTTGCAGATTTGCATACCTCCATAGCACTCAGCTTTCCCTTGGGGGTCGGGCAGATGCTGGCAAGACAAGGATGTGCTGTATCTGCAGGCAGCTTCAGCAAATCTCCACCACTGCACCTCACTGTAGAGCTGGCAAGAACAAGGTGCAGCACCTCTTCTCCACCAAAAATGCACAATTCCTAGCAGAGACACAAAGTTTGGCTTGGACCTTCTCTCATTTCTTTTTTCTTTTTTTTTTTTTTTTGGCTTTGCAGTGTGGAAACGGCGCCACTGCACTCCGCCCTGGTGTCTATATGTTTAGATGCCAAGGTTTTGCAGCATCGCAACAGCAGTGAGGGGATTTCCTAAAATCTTAAACTGAAATACCTAGCTGGCGGTGTTTTTGTCCTACAGCTGCAAGGCAGTGCTACGAAGATACAATCTAGCTGGGAGAGGTGGTTATGGTAAGGCTATGTCAGCTTGTTAACTTTTGCTGGATTTCCCCTGTCACCCCTGGGGATTACATGGGCGTAGGCGTTTAACTGAGCACTTGCACATGTGCCTCTGCAAAATTGCTTAATCCGCTCACTTCTGTTTGTACTCAGGGATGAGCCAACCTTGATAGATTTCCCATCCATCCTCCCCACCCCTCCAAAAAAAAAAATGATAGTCAAGACTTTCAAGTCTCCTTTCAGTCCAGAGCTGCTTTATTGCAGTAAGTGAGGGGAAACCACAGAGTCATTTGGTGCTTCTCAGGGCAAAAGCTACCCTTTTCTACCCTCTGAATTTTTGAGGTGCTAGCTGATTTTCTAGAAAGAAAGGTGCCATGTACACCATAACCCCCATTCAGCAAAACAGTGAAGAGGCCCGTATGTGGAAAACACCAGCCTGTATTGCCTAACTTTTGCATAACTCCCCTTCCCCTGTTGTTATTTAACAAGGCTGGAGGTTGCATCAGTGTCTGCAGCGCTTCCACTGAGTAATGCTAGATGCCTGTTTTGGCTTTGCAGTGTGGAAATGGCTCCAGTGCAAGCCGCCCTGGTGTCTATATGTTTAGATGCCAAGGTTTTGCAGCATCGCAACAGCAGTGAGGGGATTTCCTAAAATCTTAAACTGAAATACCTAGCTGGCGGTGTTTTTGTCCTACAGCTGCAAGGCAGTGCTACGAAGATACAATCTAGCTGGGAGAGGTGGTTATGGTAAGGCTATGTCAGCTTGTTAACTTTTGCTGGATTTCCCCTGTCACCCCTGGGGATTACATGGGCGTAGGCGTTTAACTGAGCACTTGCACATGTGCCTCTGCAAAATTGCTTAATCCGCTCACTTCTGTTTGTACTCAGGGATGAGCCAACCTTGATAGATTTCCCATCCATCCTCCCCACCCCTCCAAAAAAAAAAATGATAGTCAAGACTTTCAAGTCTCCTTTCAGTCCAGAGCTGCTTTATTGCAGTAAGTGAGGGGAAACCACAGAGTCATTTGGTGCTTCTCAGGGCAAAAGCTACCCTTTTCTACCCTCTGAATTTTTGAGGTGCTAGCTGATTTTCTAGAAAGAAAGGTGCCATGTACACCATAACCCCCATTCAGCAAAACAGTGAAGAGGCCCGTATGTGGAAAACACCAGCCTGTATTGCCTAACTTTTGCATAACTCCCCTTCCCCTGTTGTTATTTAACAAGGCTGGAGGTTGCATCAGTGTCTGCAGCGCTTCCACTGAGTAATGCTAGATGCCTGAAACACAAACACTTAACACCATCTACTTTCTTCAGCCCCACTCTTCCCTCATTTGTTGGATTTTATCCTTTAATCCTCTCAAAATGCTTGTCTTCTCTGCATTAAGAGTAATCCGAGTATCATCTTTAAAAGCTGGCCATGGAAACAAGACAAAAATTTAACTCTCTGGTTCCCCTAGCTCTCATTCGCTATGGAGGAATTAGTTACTGAGGGGTTAGAAATGAAACCCAAGTTCCATTGCCCCAGCCCACGTGAATGTGGCCTTTCAATAGTTGCCGGAAAAGCTTTAAGTTTCTTATAGGACTTTCCCAAATAAGCTAAATTAGCCTAAAAAAAAAGATATTATCCTGAATACAAAGGTCTATGGAGAGATTGTAATGAAACTCCTGGCTGTAAGGCCAAATTACTGTTGAAACATGCTGGCATAATTGCCCTGGATTCTCAGGGTTTAGAAAAAGTCAGGTTGAATATTGTGGACGATATTTAAAGACCGTGGAGGTGCATCTTTAGCTTCCTGTATTTTCAAGTCATTAAAAACTTTCCCAGATCTCCAGAACCACGGGCCACATGCCCAGCACTGGTAACATACCAACTTTTTGAAAAACTCTGCAAACAAAGCACAAGATTTTCTCTTTGTTCCTGTGGACAGTTTATAAACAGGTCTATTACCTAACAAACAATTTTGTTTTGCCAGCTGGGACCCTGAAGGGAGTGAAAAATCTTTTTAGCAGTCAGACACCGTATTTCTGAGCCTCAGGATGCAAAGTTCTCCTGAGAATCTGGCTCTGTAATACCATTATAATATACCCTAGCACAGGGAAGACCATCTCGACTATTAGATTACTGGAGCACAACAAAGCAATGAATAACGCCAGAATACATGCCTTGCTGTGATCATCCCATATTGTATTACGCCCTCCTTTTGGAAAGCCCAGTTCGGAGGGTAACTTATTTAAGCTCCTTCTGCCCAATACCCAGCCTTGCCAGGGCAGCCCAGGCACAGAGGCGGTGAGCAGCAAGCAACAGAAGCAAACCCATGTAGCAAATTGCACCTTGCAACTCAGAGCGCAATGCTTACGTACCTCGGAAGACTCCGCTAGGTAAGAGTTTTTTTGCTGCATGGCATTCATTCACCAAATTGTGTTGGATTGGGTGTATCATCATATGCACGGGTTTTAGTTGTCATTTTGGCTCCTGGTGGTTAAGAGCTCCTTCCAGGACATAGCGCCTTACCTTCAAGCGCCGACTTGCCAAGTGAGAGCCACCCCAGAAGATGTGGGGTTTCCTCTGAGAAGCACCTTTAGGTTCCAGGAGGGCCCCAGACCCATGTTTAAACACCTGAATTGAGCCCACAACATGACCAGGCTGGTGGTGATGTGCCCCAGACAGTAGCAATGAGCTCCCTGCGTTAAGACTTGTCTGGGGAGCAGTCGGAAACTACCCGACGTGTATCAGAATAAACTACATGTTAGTATTGGCATTATCATCACCCAAACGAAGGCTTTGCTGCCTTCTCTCAGCATGGGAAACATCAGCACTTCTAACACTTCACCTTGAAAAAGGATGCCGCTTCCAAGTCAGCCACTTCGACGTACCCTGGGGCCTCTCCTTCCTTGGCCTGCGTCTGGCATCGCTGGTTCATGGGAGCAACGCAAGCGATTTGTTTGAGTATCAGAGCTGGCATCCAGGGCACTGGCTCACTTGCAGTTTCTTCCTCTGTAAAGATGCACCATCTCGAATTAACGGTGAAGCCGAGAGGCAGCAACTCTCCACAGGGGCTGGAGCATGACTGCTGCTGGTAATTTGTATTATTTACCAGCAGGGACATGGCTGTAGAAGGGGTGGGGAGGCCTAAGGATGCCTGTGGTACACTTTGCCACTTTCCCATCATAGGTGTCCCTCCACCTTGTGCTGCCCAGGGGTCTTGCCCCAAGTCTAGCAGTATCTTCAAGCAAGCTCACCCTGTAGCACTAAGTAAGCCCATGTGCTGCTTCTGGAAAGAAAAGCAGAGAAAGCTGGGAAACTCTCAGAATAAGAGAAATGTATCTTTAAGTACAGGTAGGTTCGCTGCCTTAAGTAATAGAAACATTGCAGTATACAGATCGCTACTGCAACTGAAAATGGGCATTTTAAAATCAGATGTGATCATACATTCTCCAGCAAATCTCAGTATTTCTCCAGTGTTGGCAGCAGCGCCACTTATTTGCTAATACTTAAAGTAAATCTGCCAACTCTTACCGATACCGTAATTACACAGCTAGAAGAGACCCCCTGTCACTTGCTTTTATTTCATGGTAAGGATTCCTCAGAAAAACTACAGAAGATATTAAAAAAAAAAAAAAGGATGAAATTCTTCTTGTGCAAAGGGAGTAGCCTGAAGGCAGGACTTTGCCAGCAGTGGGGATTGCTGCCACCCTGCTAACCAGGGAAAGGGACTCCCTCGGGGGAAAACTCACAGGCTGGAAGGCAGAAAGGGAAAAATGAATCACCTAGTGTCCTCTTCTGTCTTTTCAGACCTGAGACCAAACGTGGGTTTTAAAGGCCTCACCTGTGCAACAGCAAACTCTCACTTTTGCTAAGGGCGCTAGTAGTGAGCCATCAAACACAACACAGAGGTGCAGCACTCCCAACGGGAAGGGAAAGCTCCCAGGCTATCTAGCCCGGAACTCTGCCATGGCCACAAAAGCCACCGGCTCTAAGAAATACCTCCAGCTGCTCCTTTTTCAGGTCACTCTTCTAGGGCCTGTCTTCTGTGGGAACGTGTTGGTCTGGCCAACGGAAGGCAGCCACTGGCTGAATGTGAGGATAGTTATACAGGAGCTCATCCACCGCGGGCACAGTGTTACCATCCTGGTGTCCAACGCTTCCCTCTTCATTAAACCCAGGGCTGAGGCCACAGAGAAGTTTGAGGTCTATAATGTGCCCTTCAAGAAAGACACTGTTGAGAACCTGATCGAGGATGTAGTGGCACTGTGGCTGAATAACAGGCCGACCACCTTGACCTTCTGGCAGTTTTACAAGGAGCTGGGAAAACTGTCCAAAAACTGGCACCATATGAACAGGCTAATGTGCGACGCGGTGCTAACCAATGAAGAGTTGATGACCCACCTGCAAGGGTCTAGCTATGACCTGCTGCTGTCAGACCCGGTGACCCTCTGCGGGGACCTCCTGGCTCTCAAGCTGGCCGTCCCCTTCATCTACTCACTGCGCTTCTCCCCAGCCTCCACTGTGGAGAGGCACTGTGGCAAGATCCCAGCCCCACCTTCCTACACGCCTGCAGCCTTGTCTGAGCTCACCGACTGCATGTCCTTTGGAGAGAGAATAAAAAACATCGTGTCCTACCACCTGCAAGACTACATTTTCCAGAGCTACTGGGGAGAATGGGATATCTACTATAGCGAGGTCTTAGGTAAGCCTTCTGCTACTTCACTTCTCATTACACAGCCTCCCGCCTTACAACCTGCAGAGCTAGGAACCTGGCAGGGTGGCAAAGTCAAGGACTGAGAGAGGTCAGCAAGAAGTTTGTCATTATGTCCCTGTGTGGAAAAGCCACCAGGGTCCATCAGTTGTACCCACTCCCCTGTCAGGGTGCTCTGCTGCTACACCATTGCATTGAGACAGGGATCGGTGGTCTTCCCAGTTGATGGATTTGACTTTTGCCATAATTATTTTTAATGTGGAGGTTGAAACAATTTCCACACCATGAAGGGCCCTCAGCAAAGGAGCTTACACATTTCCCCCTCCAGTGACTGCTTGCACAGAAAGCAGCCAGGAACAGAGCTGTTTTCCTAATCCAGGGTATCGTAACAAAGAGGGGGGAGCCAGTGAATTATGAGCCATCCCTGCCACCCTCAGTATCAATACTGAAATGTACTGTGGCTTTGTAATAGAGGCTTCACTTACATCACTGGTCATATAAAACCAATCTTCTCTGCACAAAAAAAGTTTTATTTAAAACATGCCCTCCACCCACAAGCAAACAGTGAAAGCAACAAGTCTTCCTCTGCGGGCTTTTCTTCTGTTTTGAGTGAGTATGTAGAAAAATATGTTTATTTAAGTATTAATCACACGTGATCAACATGTCATTTTTACTAACCTCATATTGAGCTTATGAAAAAGAGCACTTGCAAATCTCTCAGGGTTTGGTGGCCTGCAAATACCTGCATGCAGCAGGACCCCACAAGTACGCCAAAGGCTTGTCATGTGCACAGCAAATGAGGTATCTCAGCTTGGCTTCTCACAGCCCAGCTGCTTCCACCACCCTTATTTTCATCCCGGAAAGGATGCTCTAGGCAGCACAGAAGCCGTAGCAAAAGTCTTGCACAACGACATAAGGAAAACATTGCATAACAGAGCTGGGCGGAAGCCCAGTAATGATGATTTTTAGCACAGCGAAGGGGACTTACATTATTTCTTAACTGCACATCAGAAGGGTGACCATAAATAAAACTGTTTGACAGATTTTCTGGTTCAACTTATAGCACATAATTGGCACCTAGTGGCAGGCAGGACAGCCCACACCATCACCTACCAGCTCTGGCCTCCTGCGCTGCATGCTCTGGAAGAGGCAAGTTCATATGTGGTCAGTCTTACTCTGATACTGGAGTCACAAGCTGTGTAGTTTCATCCACTCTGAGACGCATCTTTTTAGCTGCAGCCCTGAATCACCAGCTTACGTGCATGGCAAACGGATGCTCAGTGGCTTTATAAAGCAAAAGGATGCCCACGCAGTGGGTGAACATCTTTGCTGCATACCCAGCTGTGCTTCAAAGAGCCAGAAGAATGAAAAAGTCACCTCTTCTACCAAACAAGTACTATAGAGACTGTAGTTAGACAGGCAGGAGGGCCAGGATGACCACAGGACACAGTCCTCACTGGACTGAGCCCCGCAGTGCTGACAGCTCTCCCCACAGCTCCAGAGGAAGCACATCTTCCAGCTTCAGCAAGCTGTTTACCACCAGAAGGTGCCAGCTGGTCCCAGTCACTTTTTTCCCCAGGAAAACATGCCGTTATCCAGGACAGGATTTCACACCAGCTATCTTGGCTCCCTGCCCACCAGCGCAGGGCAGTGTCACGAATGCCCAGCCCAGCTCCGGCACGCTGCTGTTGGAGGAAGGCCACTGGGGCATTGCCACACAGAGCAGGCTATGGCTAGGAAGGAGTTGGCAGTGATGTGGCTGCTGGCTGTGTTGGGCCAGGGGTCCGGGGGTAAGGTGTTGGTCTGGCCAGCTGACAACAGCCACTGGCTGAACATGGAGTACATACTCCAGGAGCTTGTGGTCCGGGGCCACAAGGTGACCGTGCTGCTGCCTTCATGCTTCCTCATCCTCAACCCCACACAGCCCTCACCCTTCCAGTTTGAGGTGGTTGAGGTGCCTATCACCAGAAAGGAGATGGCTACCATACTGGAAGAAGCTTTCTATTTTTGGCTTTACCAGGAGAAAGCGCTACCTGTCTGGGAAAAACTTTACAAGATAGCTCAACAGGTGTACAAGCTGGAGAATGTAACCAAAATAATTTGCAATGAAGTCCTGAAGAATGAGGCGCTGTTGGAAAGACTGAGGGCATCCGCCTTCGACGTCCTCTTGGCAGACCCACTGGCACCCAGCGGGGAGCTGTTTGCTGAGAAGCTGGGCATCCCCTTCGTGTACACCATCCGGTTCTCCATAGGGAACACGGTGGAGCGGCTCTGTGGGACACTCCCAGCACCTCCTTCCTACGTACCAGCCACCACAAGCCGCCTAACAGATAGGATGTCCTTCCTGGAAAGACTAAAAAACATCTTCAGCTACGCTGTACCGGATATCATATATCATTACCTTTTCTGGGGAAGTTGGGACCAATACTACAGTGATGTTTTAGGTAAGGCTGCTCTCACATCCAGAAATTATGTCTGCTGTACACACAAGAGTAAATACCCAGAGCTTAGAGGTTAAGGCACAGATTAGTAGCAAGACAGCCCTGAACTCACTCTCTTTACTCCAAAATACCTGTGTCAAGTCAAACAATTCAGGCAAGTACAAACGTTACCTGTTAATCCTGACCTGCTATATTAGTACAGCTAAGTGCATACAGGTACTTCTAGATTAGGTAAAACAGTGCTCAAGCCACTTGAAACAGAGCTCGTCAGTCATTTTCATAGATGAATCATGACAAACTCTAAGAACAGCAAAATAATACTATATACCCACCAAACACTACCACTGAATTAAACCTTTTGAAGTAGAAGTAGAAAATGGTTTTAGAAAGCTATACAACAATACCACCTTTTCTTCCCTAGCACCCTTCTTGCTTGCTAGCTTATCTCCACATGAGAGGGAATGGCCTCCTCCTGTCTTTTAAAGGCTTCGGAGAGCAGCTGAGCCCCCATCTGCAGTGATAAAAGGCCCTCAGAAGAGACAGGGTTCTTTGCTTTTCTGAAAGTGTCTAAAAGAAATATTAGAAGATAGTTGCATTTATTTTTAAGTTTTTTTCTCTTTTAAATAATAGTTGCATAATTATTCTCACATTTTTGCTCTAAGTGATTATTGTCATGCTTAGAAGGAAACAGGGCAAACATACATGCATTGTTGGTGGGCAGATAAAATGGATATTATTTCAGTATGAGACTCTAAGTGGTTTTATTTATATTTCACTAGTAGGGTGTAATTCTGCTAAGAAAGCCAAGTTGTCAAGACACCCTACTACTAGAGTACCTAGCTCTGTGTTTACTTGTGTTGCTTATCATGTTTGACAGAAACTAGAAGAAGCATGGTCTGCTGATCTCCTGTTGTGTAAGCCTCAGCGCTGCTTGGATCTTGTGTTGTCTCTTATTGTTAAACGTGGGGTTTAGCATTTAAGGCTCCATGTGCAATACCTGGTTTGTTAGCTGTGGTAGCTTAGCTGTTCTCTACCCTGTCTGTGATTTGCTTTGATCTGGAGTGTATCCAGTCCTGAAGGAGGTGTGAAAGGAAGGGGCCAGCATCTCACAGAAATAGAGCAACATGCCAGCTCCTGCAGCTTATGCATGCGCCTTCTCTTTCTCCTTGGAAAACCATCCTCAGGGTTCTTATTATTCTAGCTGCTTTCCAAGAGCTACCTAAAGGCTTTTTCGAGTGATGAGGTTGAAGCATGATGAAAGGCTGCTTGCTCCACTGTCAGTCTAATGAGGGGAGCTCATGCGGTGGTGCTGAGCTCCTGGAGGAGTGCTCAGGCCCTGTTTAGGCTCAGTCTGAGCCTCATTCTCCCTCTGCTCAGGAGACAGAAGCTGCCTGTTCTTTTTCCCTGAACACAACAGTAGCACCAAACATCTCCACTACACCTGCAGGATGCCGTCAAAAGGAGAAGTCAGGTCTCTTACCTTGGCAGTACCTGTCCTGGACTACATGATATGGATACACTGATGCCACTCTGCAGCATCTTCCCGAAAGAAGGCACAGAAGCAGCAAAGTGAGCAAAACCTGTGCTCCTCACCTCCTCCTGTTTCTCTCCTGGGGCAGCCTGATGCTGGAGTCACCCCTACCAGGATTGTGTCCTTCCAGCGGCAGTGCTGTGTCCCCACAGCATCTGGTTATAGAGAGGACAGAAGAAGAGCACCCTGTGGGTGAGTTGGGAATCACTGCAGGACATTTTGCACCTAGTAAATGAGGAGATAAAAATTGCAACCAGCTTTACAGGTAGGTTCGTTTTTACAGAGTGAAGAAGCAAATCTAGGCTGTAGTCAAGCAGTAAGATGGGGTTCATCTTGTAGCTGTCAAGTAAGTCCCATGGGCTGCTCATGTGCTTTCCCTAGCTTAAGCTCCTGCTTGGTATAGGAATGTGTAACTTCACCTTGAAGATCTGGTATGAGGGCATATTGATTTTAGCTGGAATAGAATTAATTTTCTTCAGAGTAGCTTGCATGGGGCTCTATTTTGGATTTGTGATGGAAACAGTGTTGGTAACGCAGGGATGTTTTCGTTACCGCTGAGTAGTGCTTACACAGCGTCAAGGCTGTTTCTGCTTCTCACAGGCTGGGCATCAGTCAGTGGGTGGTGAGCAATTGCATTGTGCATCACTTGTTTTGCATAGTCTATTATTATTATTATTATTATTATTATTATTATTATTATCCTCTGCCATTTTATTAAACTGTCTTTATCTCAACCCACGGGTTTTACTTTTTTTTTTCTGATTCTCTCCCCCATCCCACTGGGGAGCTGGGGCGAGTGAACAGCTGTGTGGTGTTCAGCTGCCTGCCGGGTTAAACCACAACACAACCCATGAGCTCTCTAACTTTTGCCCTTCCGATTCTTTTCCCCTCCTACTGCGGGGGAGTGAGAGGCTCTGTGGTGCTTAGCTGCCTATTAAGATTAAACCACAACACAGGGAAAGGGCTTCTGGTCCTCACATGCTGCAAAATGCACTTCGTGGTGAGCAGAAACAGGAGTTGCTGTCATTTCGAGATCAGCTGTGGCTCTGCAGGAGAGTCCAGAACAGGATTTGCTGCTTGCCCTGTCCTCCTGTGAGTGCTGTTCTGTGTTCTGATATGCCCTCTCGACAAGCTTGGCACCAAGTACATCTCACTTTTATTGGCTGGCTCTGAAGTGTTTGCTCACTGGAGCGGTGAACTGCTTCCAGCTTGGTCTGACTGGAGTTGTAGATGGACTGCTGAGATGATGGGGCCAAGGTTCCCCTGGCTGCTCTGGGCCTACACATGCTGCTGGAGTGGTGGCTTCTGTGGGAAAGTGGTGGTCTGGCCCACCGATGCAAGTCACTGGATCAATGTGAAAACGCTGCTGGAAGAGCTTGTTCTCCGGGGTCATGAAGTGACTGTGCTGGTGCCCTCAAGTAATCTGCTCATCAACTACCAAGACACTTCCTCCCCCTTCACCTTTGAGGTTCTGCAAGTCCCCTTTACGCAGAGGACCTTGAATGCCGTCATGGAGGACTTCCTCAATTTCTGGATGAATGAGGTTTCTAATCTCTCTACCTGGGAGATCATGTGGAGGATGAAAAAGGACCTGGAGGTCTTTACCAGTATGTCAAAGCAGACCTGTGACACCTTGGTGATGAACCCTCAGCTGATAGCAAAGCTGCAGCAGGCCAAGTTTGATGTTCTGGTTGCTGACCCCCTGTCTGTAGGCGGGGAGCTTGTAGCAGAAATCCTAGCAATCCCTTTTGTCTACAGCTTCCGCTTCTCTGAAGGGAATGTGGTAGAGCGGCTCTGCGGTGGGCTCCCGTCCCCACCTTCTTACGTGCCTGCTAGCACGAGGGGGCTGACAGACCAGATGTCCTTTGTGGAAAGACTACAGAACTTCCTTTTTTACTTTTACACGGATTTATTTTTCTTGAAGTTTTGGCGAGATGAATGGGATGGGTACTACAGTAATGTCTTAGGTAAGGCAGCTGTTCACTGGTTTCTCTTCTTGCATGGGTTGTGACTTTTGAGCTCAATGCTGTTGTCTCGAAATCCCTTCTCAATGGCCATCAGAGATAGTAATCCCGTTTTGGTCACATGGAAGCTGTGATTTCCCTTTTAGGTCTGGTCTAGTCTAACAGACACCAGTGCAGTATTGCTCTAGCTCCTCTTGAGGATCTTCAGAGCACATAGTTCTAATTTTTGTCAATGATGCTACTGCTGGTGAGCTCTTGCAGTGAGCTGTATGCTCATTTTAGTGCTTTCAGAGGACAGTTGTTGCCTCTTCATCTTGATGACAGGCACACCTACAATTAAGATGGTAGCAGATAAAGGCTGGAGGGCAAAATCATTCCTTAAGTAAGTGTAAGGCACTGGAGACAGCTCCATGGACAACACAGGGATGGAGTTAACCCTATGGTAACAAGGATCACTGGCTGTCTCTGGACAACTGCAGAGCAAAAGAGCACCCTTCATTCGCATTGCATACGTTATCTGGAGGTATCATCTTGCAGCCCTGTGTAGTACAGGGTGCTAAGCGTGAGTTTGTGTTCTCCAATAATAAATGCTAAGAACTGTTATCTTTCCCTTTCATTCTCCATTCAGAGTTTGAAATAGTCTCCTCAAACTACATATATACTGAAATATTTATTCCAGCCTAGTACACCTCAGACTTCATTCAAAGTCTATTAAAGAGACCTTTTAGTTCAACGGACTTTGAATCTTGTACAGAATATCTATGTTTAGGCAGATAATGAGTGAACAGCAAGCACAAGGGCATCTGTTCTGTTGCCCTCCAATCTCTTCCTGCATTTCCCAAGAACGCCTCTATGCTCTGCAAACTAGTCCCTTCTCCCTGGATAGATTTTCTTTTTTAAATACCACAGAAGACTTCATTAGACCTTTATATCACTCTACTTGTAATCCAGACTTAATTTTCATTCCAGTAACTTTGTAAATGACTTGTTGCTCTTTACTTAGAATAAAATAACAAAAAATTACTGGTGTCAATTGTAACACTGATCAAGTAGTATAAGAAGATGCCCTACAGATAATTTTTATCTTGCTGCTTATCTTGCTTGGTTCCTGCTGGCTTTGGACAATCATTTACCAACAATTCTAATCCTTTTACTCCCTAGTTCCATTTTGTGGTAAAAATACCGCAAAGACAACTTGCACCATGTACCTGAGAATATGGATTTTTCTAAATAGGGAGCTATAAAACAGTTTTACCCATTGAATTTTTTTCTATAGATGGATTCTAGAGACACTGGATTTTGCATATAAATGACATTTGAAGAATCTATAGACTTGGGCAAATTTTCCCAGTTTGTGTCAGAAGGAGCTGACCCAGCCCCAGAAGAACTAGGGATGGCTGTACCTGTCTTTTATTGTAGTCTGAGCAGCTACTGACTGAGTTACCATTTGAAAAATGACACAGAACTTTGTTTAAAATATTTCCTCCTCCCTAATTGGTGATCATCACTTTGCAATTAATTTATTTTTTATTTGAAACTCAATTTTCTATGATTGTTCTCTTCCCCAAAGTGTGTTTTTATTACAAGCACAGGTAATGAAGTCTTTCAGCAGTACAAGAATTGCACTTCTGTATCACATAAACTAAATGCTTCCCACTTACTCTTGTACTGCTCTAAATTCATCCTGAAGGTTCAGGATCACCTTGCTGGTGGCAACCTGCCAAGGCCAAACACAGGACAGGGCAAGGAATAAGTTAAGTCTGGATTTGCCCATGTTTTCATTTCATGCATAATTTGATAGACCACACTGACTGGGAGTGCCAAAAGACAAAGGTAAGGCTCCTATTTTGCAATCTACAGCAAACAAGAGCACTCCCATGCGTGTTGTAAAACTCTCGTACTATGTCCATAGGAAGGCCCACAACCCTGTGTGAGACGATGGGGAAAGCGGAGATATGGTTAATCAGAACATACTGGGATTTTGAATTTCCACGTCCTTTCCTGCCCAACTTTGAGTTCGTTGGAGGACTTCATTGCCAGCCTGCAAAGCCCTTACCAAAGGTATCCCAGCTTTGTTCTGCTATTGGTTGGTTGGTTGCCCAGCAGAACAAAAACTGTTTCTTTCTTGGATCAACTGTGCAAGCCATGTCCTGAGAAAGCTCATTCTTAAAGAAGATGCTCTGCTGCGGGTGGGGAACATGGAGCTATTTAGCAATCCATCCAGACTTGTGCAAACTGAGGGCTGGGTTTACAGCCTGCTGTCTTACAAGAGGAAAGCTGAGGTCAGCAGGAGGTAATACAGTGTTTGCTTTAGGAAAAATGGGTGCTGCCTCAGAGTAGTTAAGTGTAAGATTTAATACTAAGATACAGACTTGCAGCCCATGATAACATTGAAATACCTGCTGTGAAAAAGGACTGTGACAGGCCAAATTCTCTAGACAAAGTCAAGACTTGCAAAAAGACACGAGTGATAAAGACTTTTTCTATTGCTGCTTAGTTTAAGACATCTTAAAGGGAGTAAAATCTTCAGCATCTCCAACCTACGCTCTGCTGTGACTGGCAATATTCAGGTGGAATTTGAAACTCCCAGATATGGATGACAGCAGCACGACAAGCTCTGGTCTAGATTATCACTCCTGTAAGAGTGACAGGAGGAGGTAGCGTATTTTCAGTGCAAGTCATCTACTAAAAGAAACCTTCTCTCTTCCCACTCCCCTGTAGCAGAGGTTGAGTTGGGGGAAATGGATAACCATTCTCTTTTGGATGCTATTGCTTCATTTCACATGACACTAACTAAAAAAAGGAACAGGAAGACCTACTGGTCTGATTTGTAGAAAATCTGTTTAGCAACATGTGCTGTATTGCAAGAAATAGAGAACTGGCTGACTAACAAAGTGATAGCAGCAAGTCGATGAATCTCTCGCCAGGATGCTGAAAAACCCTGTCAGTTTTCAGCACCGTCCCTTCCTGCAGAGCTATGAAATGTAAAGTAATTGTTCCAGGAAAATCCAGAACCATGACTGACTATGCGAGGGAGGGTGTCACGGGGTATGGCCCTCTCACGCCAGTGCCA
>NW_009258755.1:2464536-2471001 GCF_000687185.1 Egretta garzetta
TCCTGCTGCTTGAACTCTGACAAAATGTGTCCTGAAAGTGCTTGACTTGCTTTCAAAAAGATAAACTTTCTGTCACCTCTTTCAACTTGTCCTGCCCCCTCTTGGGGAGAAACTGCCTGTCTTGCTCAGGGCCAGGTCTATCTTTGCAATGCCCTGCTGTCAGCGGAGGTGCTCATACACCACAATCATCTCCTTGACAAGCTAAAAAGGTTATGCTCCCTGTTCACAGAAATCTGTGTAATCTGCAGTGCGTAGTTACCCTTACTATGTCTTCTGCCTCTCCTAGGAAATGGAAGAATTTGTTCAGAGCTCAGGGGAACACGGCATCATAGTATTCTCTCTCGGGTCGATGGTCTACAACCTAACTGATGAAAAAAGTAATGTGATCGCCAGAGCCCTCAGCCAGCTTCCACAAAAGGTGAATTCCCTTTCAAGTCTAAAACAACTTGCCTTGTTTTTTTGTCACTCCTGTTGCCTTCAGTGAGCCTTTTATGTTTGGACTGGCCTGGTTTTTATCTGCATCTCTGCTGGATGTGCCACCGCCGGGAAGCTGGGCTCTGCAGAGGCAGACTGCCGAGTCACCTCATGGGAAATTCTGGCGTTTCCCCTTCTCTGAACCAAATGATGTGGAGGTGTGTCCATAGGCCAAAATATAAAAATCACCCTAAGCAATTTTTATAATAAGCACATAATAACTAATCAAAGAACTAAACTGGAGCCAAAGATATTTGATTACTGGGAAAAGGTATGTGGGTTTGAGATAAAGCCCTATATTACACGTAATAATACAGAAGGGCACATCACATGCACTATGTTTATCTTACTCTTCCTTTGTTCAAGGTCCTCTGGCGGTACAAAGGAAAAAAACCAGAAACTCTGGGCTCCAACACCAGGATTTATGACTGGATACCCCAAAATGACCTGCTTGGTGAGACTGATTCTATTTGGGATGCATTGTGCCCTTGGGAAAAACCTGTTCCCCTGTTTTTCCACTAAAATGGCTTATTCAGGCAAAAGAACCACGTAATGCTTGTGGCTACAATTAGTTTCGCAGCTTAAGCAGCAGAGGTTTACTCTTGGGACCTTAATTTCCTAGCCTGCTTTTGACTTTAAGGCGAGTGGCTCTACAAGAACCATGGAAGGTACAGATGGACTGTGAAGGGAGTAGGGAGCAGTGGCTCAAGAAGGCAGCAACTTGAACTTAGCTATAAAGATGGATCTCTAAAGCAAACGCCTCTGTCTTACAGTGCTTGGTGTCAATTGTCCGGAAGGGCTAAGAACCACCTATAGGCAGGAGGAAATATCAAAGTAGACAGGGACTCTGGAGCTGGATTTGGCCTCTGCAGTTAATCTACAAAATGCTTGACCTAAGCAAGATTGCAGCAGCGGGCTGTTGTGAACCTGATGCCATGTAAAAACTAGAACTGCACAACAGCAGAAGGGATGAAGTAACTCTGGGGCAGACTCGAGGGACCCGCTGATTCACACATTGCATTAAAATAAGTATGAATGTGTGAAAGCTAAGCATGCAAGCTCTGAGGCTGATCCAGAGGTCGGGGCTGTTCCCTTCTCTAGCAGTGCATTTGTCCAGGTAGTTTGCACCGCACGTGTCCCAGTGAACGCAGTCTGCCACAGCTGCTGTTACACGTGCCTCTCCTTCCCTTTCCCAGGCCATCCCTTGACGAAGGCCTTCATTACTCATGGTGGGACCAATGGGATCTATGAAGCTATTTACCATGGGATCCCAATGGTTGGGATTCCCATGTTTGCTGACCAGCACGACAACATTGCTCACATGAGGGCAAAGGGAGCTGCAGTTGAGCTGGATTTCAGCACGCTGAAGACACAAGACCTAGTTGATGCACTGAATACAGTCATTAACAATTCCACGTGAGTTTTGTTCTTGCCTTACAGTAGGATGAGGTTATTGAAATCTTGGGCTGCCAATGTAAGAAATTCTGCTGGCTCTTCTGGGAACCAAAACCACTGAGTAGCTGGAGTTTGGGTTTCAGATGAAAACGATCTTTCATTTCTGAGAACCAGCATTTCTCAGAAAGGAGAGATCAATAATTTGATTTTTCTTATACTACATTTTATGATCCCTTTGAGAAAAATACTTGTTGGAAAGCACAGAGCAGCTCCTGGGATGGTTTTCTGCTCTCTGTCTCTTCTTTGTTCTCTGCTAGTGTAAATTCTCTGGAGGTTCTGGGTGACAATTATAGTCGTATTATGTCTACTCTGTAACCACAAAAATTCTTTCTCCTACCCCTGAGTTACCAATATCCTTAGGCTACTGTACCTATTAGTCAGGAATTAGAGGGTAAGGAAGCCCAGCAGCTGGGATCCCTTGCTAACAATAAGGCCACTGACAAAGGGATTGGAAAAAGGCAGGAGTCCTCAGTCTTTGGCAGTGACTCCCATCAGGTGTGAAGGACAGATCCTTTCAAGGAAAAACCTGCAAATTCCCGAAGCAAATGGACCAACACTGATGGAGGTATTCAAAATCTGAGGGAATTAGCTGTGGTGGAGATAATCTATAATCTGGACGACCACCAGGCATCCAAAGACCCAGATGAAATCTGGTGAACGCAGCCCCCCTGCCAACCTCCCCCTGAGTTTTATTGCTGAGCATGATGTCATATGGTGTGGAATATCCCTTCAGTCAGCTGGGGTCAGCTGTGCTCCCTCCCAACCTCTTGGGCACATCCCTCCCACCCCCACTGACTGGTAGGGTGGGGTGAGAAGCAGAAAAGGCCTTGACTCTGTGTAAGCCCTGCTCAGCAGTAATGAAAACATCCCTGCGTTATCAAAACTGTTTCCAGCACAAATCCAAAATACAGCCTCATACTAGCTGCTATAAAGAAAATTAACTCTATCCCAGCGAAAAGCAGCACACTACATTATATTGGAACAGAACATGCTGCAAATGTTTCCATGTTGCTTTTTTTAAAGGAGTATCTGGAATAATTTTGGGTAACTTTTCTTGCAAAAGATTGGCTTTCTCTGTTACTGTTCATAACCAAATTTTATGCAGACAGGAGTAAACTGGGCCAGTTTAATACATTTAAATAACACTGATGAAAGTAAAAGCAGCTACCTTCCTCAAGAGGACTGCCGGGTTGTTTCAGGAATCAGTGACAAACCTTGTTGGTTTCTTCTTTTTTTCCCCAGCTATAAGGAAAATGCTTTAAGGTTATCCAAGATACACCACGACCAGCCAGTTAAGCCTCTGGACAGAGCTGTCTTCTGGATTGAATTTGTCATGCGTCACAAAGGAGCAAAGCACTTGAGACCAGCTGCTCACCATCTCACCTGGTACCAGTACCACTGCCTGGATGTTCTGGCATTCTTGTTCACCTGTGCAGCCATTGCTGTCTTCATTCTTGTCAAGTGCTGCTTATTTTGCTGTAGGAGATGTGGCAGGATTGCAAAGAGGAAGAAGGAATAGACATCCTGTTCCCATCAGCAGTTTGTCTTCTCCTAGGCTGATTCAGCAAGGCATTTATGCACATTCCTTGGTGAATAAATTATTAGGATATTCTTTAAGCTGGGCAGATCATGGAGCACCCTCTTGAACTGAGTCATGCTAAAAAGCTGTTGTGGGGCAAATCTGCTTGCTTAGGCAGAAAATTCCTTCTGGCCTAAATAAGACTGGAATAGTTGCTTTATCCCTTGGGACCCTGTTAGCTGATCACACATAGTCCCTAGAATGCTCTAACTTTTCAAATTCATTTTGGCCTATTTCATAAATTCAGCCTTCCTATATGTGGTGCTGTGGATCCCTCAATGTGCTACTAGTCCCCTCTTACCTTAATTCTGTCCTCTCCTATAATGTCACCCAGGCTTGATGATTCACAACCAAAATGCCTCTCCTGTCAGAACAGCTCTCTCCAGATTGGACAGTGAAGCTAAGATCATGAGCTCCTAAAAAGCACCCACATAAATGGCCAAGATCATGAAAAACTGGGAGCTGCAAGTGGCTGGTGAAACCTGTATCATCACATTTTTACAAATGCACTGACTACTTGGAGGCTGAGGGGAGACCAGAGTCCTAAAACCAGCAGAGAAACTACTTTCTTGAGAACTGTTTCTTTTTTCCATTCAGTATATGCCTGGAGTCCTGCACAGGCCATCATTCTAACTGCAACACTACAGGGCTGTGAAAACCACCTCTGTCAGTAACCTGCCCATCTTAACCCCCAAATGCCTCTGAGCGATGCTAACTGGTAAATGCAGGAAAACCTGTAGAGATGGAACTCGCGAAGAAGTAATGTTACATGTGGGAACAGTACAATAGTCACTTGCCTTACCCGAAAAGTTGGAGGGAAAATAATGCTGCTCTTGGCTCAGATAAGAATGGTAGTAAATGCAGCACTCCTGAAATTGTTCAAGGTGCACTTACTGATGAAAGCCTACTAAAAAGATACTAGTTCAGGCCTTCTGTTCTAGGTAAGGTTATTCCACTGCTGTGCCAGCTTACTCAAGAAAGAACCTACACCAATTTTAACTGATATTTGCTGTATTCTAGATGCTGCAGAATTGGTTTCAAACAGAAAAGGCTGCAAAAACATGCTGTATTTGAAAATTCCATACACTGCATTAACATTTTTATTAGCACTGTCAGTAGTTTCAGTGTCTGCTTAAATCTCTTCATACTACAACATTTACAAGCTCAAGCGAATTCTTTCCAAACTAAAGAAGGGCTGTTTCCTATGGTAGAAGGCTACTGTTTCTCATGGTAACTTCTGGTACATTGTTCCTATGGTCATGATGGAATCATATGCAAGAATATGCATACTGAAATACGCATAGTGAACAGAAAGTGGAACAGCATGACATTTAGACCCCAGATCTGAAAAATTTCGCTGTAATTGTTCACAGAGCTGGGTCCCTAGGCACAGCTCCACCAAGCTTGATCACTAACAGACCCCATCATCCAGCTTCTGCAAGTAGATTTGCAGAGATGTCAGTCTGGTTGCCAGAAGGCCAGGAAGCCTCCTGGCATTCTGTATAGACACGGGTCAGATAGGGCTAACAAAGGACTCATGAACAGGATAGTTGAGAAAAGCTGGACAGAGAAAATGCTCTGCAGTCACCGTAAGGAGGTACTTCTTATCTGTAACTTACTCAAGAGAAATTCGGCTTATCTAGTATTGAATTTAAAAAGTTAAAAAAAAAAAAATAAAAATTCCCTTCTTTCTTCTGGAATCTGTATATAAAGCAGAGAAGGATATCAAAGAATGAAGGTGGTCTGTGAGGCAGTTCTCCAATTAGACACAGTATGTGTACTGAATTTGATAAACTGATCTAATCCTACTGGTAACAGGCTAACCTCTTAGTGCACAGTAAACTGAGGAACCCAAACATACGTTCAACTTCTTATAGTGTTTAAAAAAATCTCAACATACTTGCATATTGGAGATCAAACTTTTTGCTTAGCACAGGTACATGTTTACTATAGCTGTGCAGACTAAAATACAGAGCCCAAATAATTGTCAGATGTAAAAAACGTGGTTCCGCAGCTGCCACACTGTGGCCAACCCGATATTGCAGTTTATAAAAACAGCTACAGCACTTAGCACTGTGGAGTTGGAGGTCTTTAAAGCACATGTTATAATCTGGTTTTGATACATGAGAAGATACTAAAGAAAGGTTATGAAGTCGTCCACCAAGGCAGTGCTATTCATACAAATTTGCTAGAGAAACTGAACAACTTCCACTACAAGTTTCAGTTTTCTTTTTTCACAGTTTTACCATTGGCATTAGATTAAAATACTTCCTATTGAAAAGAAATAACAAGTGATGCAGTAATCACTGCAAAGAAGACACAGGGAGAGTGTGGATCTTGCAGGACTAACACACTCTGGGGAGACAGATATGACTATGGCTGAGGACAGCCTATCAATAGCTCAAAGCTCATTTGATTAAGTTGAACACACAGGGCCTTAATAACTCTGATTAGCTGCTGCAGCTGTAAGTTGACTACTTCACTGTGGAAACAGAAAAGCAATTACCTTTTATTTCAGCAGTCCTTTTCCTAAATTCAGGCTTCAGATCAATTTCACCCATCAATTTCACCAAAGAACCTTTAAACTATTTTTGAACACAAATACTTTCCTAGAACTGCCAGAATCTTATCAAAGCTGGCAAGCTTAGAAGACCAAGAAACCCGATCTGGAGTTTTAATCATTTCAATAGTTATCAATTTATTTTTATGTAAAAAAAAAGGTAGCAATGTAGAATACAGCAATATTTTCTGGTTCCACACACGCAGGTTGTGAACATTCCAAGCAATGTGTACATTTTGGAAGGAGACTAGACAAAAGAATTGACCAAAATGTTACTGAACATGGGAATTTTTTTTTTTAAAAAAGGTTAAAAATTAGAAATCAATAGTGTCTTCTTAATATTGCTTTCATTACTGAAGACTGAAAAAACACTTGACTTTACAGATAGGGTTAAAAA
>NW_009258755.1:2471071-2473873 GCF_000687185.1 Egretta garzetta
AAAAGGCTGCTACAACACTGCCATACAGTCAAAAAAAAAAAAAAATCAAAACCAAATCATACTTCAATATTTGCATACTTGATAGCAGCATTCTCCCACTGAACCATGTGAAACTACAGGAAGAAAACATCAAAGCAAAAAAAAAATATGGCAGTTATCCATCAGTATTCAAAAACCTAGAATGAGTCACTAAGTAGATGAACACTTATTGAAAATCAATCAGTATCTACACTCTTAGCTGTTTCCCATTCTGCTCCAATAGAAACGCCAAGTTGAGTGTCAGCTTTGCGTATTTTATTTTTGGCTGATTTGAGTTTTTCCAGTTCATAGTTCACTGCATGCTTGGAATAGAGAGGGCATTATAAATCCTTCTACACAATGAACTTTAAGTAGACAGCTGAAAATAAAATGTACTACTTGTAAACACACAAAAAAATACAAGCTTTTTTTGTTTCAAGTGAGCACTGGTTCCAGATAGATTATCTTCGGTATCTACCTCTTTCACCTCTGTCTCTGTCCCGGTCACAAATCCTCTCTCTCTCCCTTTCCCGATCACGGCCTCTGTCACGTTCTCTGTCTCTTCTATTATCTCTAGGACGGTCCCGTTCCCGCTCTCGGTCCCTCTCCCGAGGCCTGCTTCTCCGACCGCTGACGACTGCTTGTGTGCGGCGAAGAAAGTCGTCTACTCTCATGTCGTAGTCGTGCTGTGATGAAAGGACAGCTCTGTTCATTTTCTTTCACAGATTAAAATCCCCTCCCTTCCCTTATCCATAGGATTGGCAGTAACTCTTTGGAAAGCCCAGTATGGTTTTTTTTTAAAAAAAACCAAAAAGTTATGTCCGGCATCCATAAGCACAAGCTTCTTCTTACATCTTCAGGGCAGCACCACGTCTGTGCTTTCACTGTGCAGAAGCTGGGGTTCAAATACCAGACACCATCTGAAAGCTGAAGCAGCTTTCAAAGCCAGCTAACAGAAATTATTTAACAATCTGCCCTGTTTTTTGATGTGCCTGTAAAACTTACAAACCACAAACTTTTCTGCTGATAATTTGTTGTGCATGAGCACAAGCCACATTACAGGCATGCCCTTATTCAAACTGGGCTTCAGAGAGAAAAGTTCAGAGCTAGACAGCTAGAAGCCATTTTAAGCACACACCTCAGTTTAAGAGTATGTTCTGAGAACTTTCCTGCAAGTCTCTAGTCAATCTAAATAACTGATCTTTCCACAGAAAACTAAGGTCTTAAAAATCCAGTTTATCCAAGTCAACAAATCTCAGGTTAGGCTACATCTGTACTCCATAGCCTGCAGACTCATGTCCTGTGGACACTTACTACTCGTTTGTCTCTGTATCTTGCTTCATGTGGTACAGGATGATGTCCTGAGTATGGAGGGTGAGCTTGAGGTGGAGGAGCATGATGCTGATAGTAAGGGTGGTGTGGTGGCTGCTCCATGCCTGGATACGGTGGCTACAAGAAAGTTACAGGAAGTTTACCGTTTTCAAAACAAGTAAGTTTCAAAACAACGGAATGCACACAAGGCTGAGCACTGGGAATTAAGAGCAGAGGTTACTTTCATTCAGATGGAAAACAGGACATCTAAATATATCCGATCACAGCCTCCTAACTGAATGACAGACTATTTTTCATTAAGTTGGCATGCTTTACTACTTTACTACCATTGCTTCTTTAGAAGTTTGGCCAACACCCTACCCAAACAAGTCTTCTTTCCATATCTGCCTTAAAGTGATAGTGTACATAAAACTTCCACTACTTAAAATGTAGTGGCTTGGGTTTTTTTAATCTATGCATATGGAATGTGAATTTTGTCCAACCCAGTGAGCTCTTACAGAAATGAGTCTTTTCAGTGCCATTCCTTACGAATATATTCCTATTTTAAATGAACACACTTACTCCGCAAGACAAATTATTTGACAAAAGGCTAGCAGATACTTTTTTTTAAGACATCTCTTGGCTGTTCTCTTCCATTTCTTCGATCAGCACGGCCTTTCTTTCCCATATATACCGAAGCATCTTTGCTTGCATTGTTGTCACAAAGGAAGTAGGTGCAAGTGCTGGATTTTAGGACGACTACTTGGACAGCATGCAGAATAGGGAACAGGACAAAAACTGGGAGTTTCTGGAGGCTTATTTTTGTTTGAAAAACCATTTTCCTCCCAGTCTAACAACTTCGCTCACTTCCTTCAGTTATGACAAACCAGAGCTGTGTTACAGCTGAGAAAAATGAGAGGCTATAGTAGCATCTCTGCATGTGGTGCTGCCTTTTGCAGTATACACAAGAGCCAAAAGACTCATTACAGTTATCCAAAATCAGGACCCTCAGGGCCAGAATTACTAAACATAACCAGAATAAGTAGTTATAATGATTATTCCTCCTGACACGATGGCAAAACCAGTTGTACAAGTGAACCATCTGCTCATTTCCATGTATGTAGACGTAGATACATATACATATGCTCATCTGACTGGGAAAAAGCGCATTTCAGTGGAGGCTGCAATACAGAAAGACTTATTCTGATTACAGTGTGCAGTACATTCTGCTACTTCCTTGCATGCTTCACTGCCATAGCCAAAGCAAGCCACTGCGCAACACTAGAGCATGCCAGCCCATTCCATGAGCCTCTGCAGCAAGTCCACGTCTTTGATCCATTTGCTGTTTGAGAGGAAGGCCAATTACTATGAATATTTAGCAGAATATGAAATTTCATCACACCCTCTTGTGTAGACTAAAGGAGGGTTCTGTTATTTTCTCAGAGCTTTCAGTCTCCTGTAGGTTCAAACCAA
>NW_009258755.1:2473933-2511549 GCF_000687185.1 Egretta garzetta
CCAGATCCCTGCTGCCGTACTGCTTACTAGAATGCTGGACTATTGCTGAGAGCTGAGTAAATTACAAAATACTTGATATAAATAATTTTTTCCCCTAAACATTTTATAGTTACAGCAAAGATGTATTTTAGGAAAAGGGAAGAGTTGAGCGCACATCAAATATGCTAGGCTCCTCTAGAGGGGAACAAAAAAAGCCATACTCTACAAAGAAAAATTGAATTCAACAAGACACAAACCATTCCTTGCCATTGTGGTGGTGGTCCCATGTTGTGGAATTCCCTCACGTAATCATTGTAGGACTAAAATGAAAGACAGTAATATTAACATTTGTGATGAATGTTCTTTGGAAGCGCTGAAAGCTGAATATAAAAAGTTCCTCAAAAGTCTGCATGCACCAACTTACCCCATTTAAAAATACATCTCGTCGAACTCCTGAAAATCGTCTGTTGGGAATAAAAATTTGTAGAACTAAATCCAATTTATCCATACAGACAAGTTACCAGGGCATAAAATGAGTAACATGAACACACCTTACCTGTCTACTTCAGGATATCTGGGATCCTTTATATACCCTGTTCGAACATCAAGCAGTATTAATTCAATTTACCATCTCATGATATAACAGTCTTAAAAAAATATACTCATTAGAAACTGTCCTTTCATTTTGTGCCAGCTATGAAGTTGTGTCTACCTGCCATTACCCCCGCTTTCAAAAAAACTCTCAAAAGCTTACAACTTCTTGTAGACAGTACAGAAAAATAGTATAATGTAGTAACAAAAAACATGATACAGATATACCCATAGGAACCTGCACACAGCACAAACAAATATGCAAGGGGTATCTGTGCAAATAAAGACTTGAAGTTTAATCAAATTAATTGGGAAAGCCCACAAGTTTGAAAGATAGTGTCCCTTGGCAATCAGCACAGGGCTGTTATTACTTATTAACCGCGTATTCAGTAGAATGTGTTCATCTCAGCAACTCTTAAGGCTGTTTTCCTAATAGGTTGGATACACTGTTACACAGCAAATTAAAAACAACCTCAAAAACATCTGGAAAAGCCCCACAGGGCAAAGAATTGTTACAGCTTCAGTAAATCCCAATAAGTAAACTTTAACGAGCTCAGTAAAATGGTGCAAATTACCAGGCATGCTTATACTAATAAAAGAACGTTTCTGAGCTTCATTATTTTAAAAAATGTTGTTCTGTACTCTAAACAGTGGTCTTGGAAAGCCAGGGAGCAGCAACAACACTTTTTGCATCAAAGAACACAGGGTTTGCAGTCAAGCTGGCCACATAAAGACAGGTTTTTAAGAAATCTACTACTGAAATAATGGAATACGTATTTCTAATAGCAGTGAAGCAAGATTTGGTAGTTTAAAAGTGACAATTTCTTAACTGCTTTCTGAAGAACAAAAATCTGCAGTATTACCAGTGGTGTTGCTGCATTACTGCTGCTAACATTTCCCTCTGGACAACAACGTAAACTCCTTCTCAAACTCATCATTAGACTCTCTTGTAAAATGCAGGGAAACTTCCCCCTCCCTTTCTCATGTCAAGCTTGTAAAAAAATTCTCTCTGAAAACATAACCAAATGTCTACCAGCATCTCTAGAGGCTGCTAGTTAGGCAATCTCAGCTGACTTTCCTAGTTGGAAATTTCTGATAAACATTTTATGATTAGTGCATTGACAAGTAGGTCAAATCAATTCTTGTGCCCGTCAGGCATTTCAACTGCTATTAACAAAGCGCTTGAGAGGATCATTCACAACTTCATACACAATTCTGAGGCTCTTAAAAGGGCTTAGCCTAGATTAACTCAGCTCTCTCTCCCTCAAACCAGTGAAACAGTGTCACTTGACTTTTGTGAGACGTGGGTTAAACCAGCAGGCAGCACCTGGGAGAAGTACCATTTTTATATCCCAGTCATATCAATATTTTACTTTTGAATTAAATGAGGATACACTGAAAGAGAAAACACTTGTGAATTGGTGCACACAAATCTTCATAGTAAGATATTAACCTGGTCTTTGGTGAAACTCAGGGGGATAGTCAATCCTTGGTTTCTTTCTGCTGTTATGAATATCATAATCTTCTGGTCGACGCCTACACAAATTAGATATCAGAGATTAAACAAGATTGCTTGGAGCATTCGTCACAGCAGAATACCTCACAGGAATAGCCTGAGCTGCCCAGGATCTCAATTTAACCATTCTGAATTCCATCTGCTTCAAAATGTTCTACAGCTTTAAATTTGAACTCAAATAATCAGGAACAACAGTCTGATTAAATACCCTTCACTGTTACTTTCTGGCTACAGGAACTTTAGTAGTTAAGTAAGGAACTCTACCCAATTGTACCTTCGTACCAAACAAAGGGTAACAAATTTGTCTAAAACAAACTTAGACTTTGGCTTTAACATTACACTTTCCACGTTACATTTTGAAACAACCTATTGGATAACAAAATAATTTACAGAACTAAATACAGTGAAAATAGATGGCAAAATATATCATTACAACAGAAGGCATGGACATTGCTGTATTTACTAGCTATGGGGTAAAGAATTCTATAAAAGTTCTATTTCTGCATGCTTTGTGAAATTGCTTCTTTCGCTGTAGCTTTTCTGACTGGGTAGGCCAATGATATTTCTAACAATTTCTGTTCTAAGCAATTTACCAGCAATGCCTTTTACAGAAAAGTTTAACAACACTTAAGCTTCCTAATAATTAAAATAATTTGGGCTCCTTTCTATACAAACAGCTCTTTTACAGAAGAGATGCTATCTTTCAGAACTTTGATTTGGGGGAGGAAGTTTGATTATAAAACACTTACATTCCAGTTGCTGTTATATTTAATAAGGAACTGAAAACTGGCTGCTAATTTTGCTCCATCAAGGTACATCAACATTAATAAGAGACTCCAAAGCTCACATAACAGTTTCTAAACACAAAGCAGCTACAAATCCATTCCCTTCCCCACCCCCCACCCCAGCAATATAATTCCTTATGACAAGAAATTAACACTTTCTTAAATCGCTTAATTACTGTGCAACTTGCTTGCTGAGTAACAAGCTCATGTAGCTTTTAGTTTTATAAAGACTCATTTCTCCACCCCCTTCCCGAGTTCAGTCTTTAAATCCCACCATACCCAGTTACTAAGCTTTTTAAAAGGAAAGCAGATTCTTTACTATGAGCAAAAAGCCCAAAAACCAAAGCAGTTGCATCTACAGCAAAATCAGATCAAGGAAAATAAAAGCTGGTGTAAAGAATAAACATACCGCTTTCTTGTAGTTTTGAGAGTGCATTTACGACCGGTATAAAATATGATAGAAACAGTTCATATAGTAGTCCAACTACTGACTTTAAGCTGTAAGCCACATACATAAATGGAGGCCCTGGCAGGCTTGAGAAGGTGTGATGGTGTTATATGTATAGTTTGCAGTCCATTGCAAAACCTTCACTTGTATATACTTTATTGCACTGGAAACCTCTTAGCTTAACTTCAAAAGCCATCTTGGTGTTCAGTCCTTTAAAGCCAAAAATAGGGGGGCGCTGCCAGGTTTCCTCCTACCTACTCGTGACAGTGTCCTTTTATAAGCTCAAGGAAATGGGGACTCTTGTTGGGTATCTGTACCTACCACAGGATGTTTCCACAAAGAGGAAACTTAACCAAAGGTTTCAGCCCAAACCATACATCAGTCTGTATGCAAAGTGGCTACACGGGGAAAAGGTGTTTGGCAGAAGGGCCAATATCAGTTCTTTGCAAAGACTTCTCCAATTCTGTAACAAGTTATACCCCCTTTTTTTCTGGAAAATGATGTTAAGTTCATATAGCAGTGATCAATAACCATGTCGATCCTCTAAAAATACTTTAAGTCCACAGGTACTGCCAGCATCTGGAAAGGTTGTATATACAGACACAGCAACAGCCATTCTTTTTGGTTTGTTGCCGGGTCTCCAAGGGCCACTTGATCCCTTTTGGAAAGAACCTACTGTTTTCAGAAGCTCAGCAAGATGTGTGAATTCAGTGGTTACATGTTAGAGAATATTTGGCAATGGGGTTAACACATCACGGTGACACAATTTGAAACAGTCCCAATAATGCTCCTCTTGAATATGAAAATAACTTAAATATTTTATCCTCAAAATGAGGCGGCATCTTCTGCAAAATTCTAAGTGATCCTTATAAAAGTCCCATATTTGATAAGGCTTATCCAGAGACACACCTGAAAGAAAAGGCTTTTACAAGATATTAACACATTTTTGGCATATAAATATTTCCTTTTCTCCATCTAGCCTGCTCATAATCAAGCCAAGCTTACCTACAGCTAGCATTACATGTTGCATTATCTCAGTAAATGATCTAGTCTAAACTAGACAGCACTTTAAGAGATTTTTTTCTGCAAAAGCAAAGATCCCCATTTTCCTCTTGAAAAATGACAGACCAGGGAACCATGTGAAATCCTCAATGAAGCCACAACTTGTCCATGCAGCTTGATTTGAGGATTTTCTCTCTTCTTTATCGCAGCGAAAGCTTTGACGAATCATATTCCTCCATCACGTTATTCTGATACATGTGCCTATTATCAGTCCAAAGAACGTTTCTAACCTTCCCACGTCCCGAACGGGGTCTCGACGGGATGGGCGTCCTCTTGATCGGGGTTGTGAATGCATTCTTCTCTTGTGCCTCATTTTATGAATGACTTGATACAAGTCAATACTTTCATCAGGAGGGAAGAGAAGACAAAGTTGGGTTCCACATTCCGGCTCAATTTCCTAGAATTGGTTAGAAGTTCAGTAGTGGTTTATAAACTGAAGAAATGAAACTCTCTCCAAATACACTGACAACATACATTAAAAGGAAAAAAAAAAAAAAAAAAAAAGACACTTTGAAGATATTTCAGTATCACTTAAGACAGAGCAAAATTCACTTACATTACCTTTCACTCTTTAGGCACTACTTAGAATTTTCATAAAATAGTCCCAACACGTGGGGCAACCATATCTTCCCATGAGACAGACAGGCCACATCACTGTTTTGCTACAAAATCAGAGGACTGTTTTTCATCACAAAGAAAATGATCATCTATTACGGAGAGAAAAGTGACACACGTAGGAAGACAATCCATCCCAGCTTCACATATAAAGCCATGGCCTGATCAAGTTGACCATTACCACTCAAAAGTGAGTTCTTCAATGTATGATAGACAGGTCCATGAAAATACCAGCTCAATGCCAAGACAGCAGTCAAACCAAGTAAATCATGTGTTCAGGATTATTAAGAAAGGAACACAAAATGAAAAAAGTCATTATACCACACTGAAAGTCCATGTGCCACCCACACCTTAAATACTGGCTGCAGTTCTGACCCCTTCCTCTCAAAAAATAGGGGGACAATAGAAATGGAAAAGCTTCAAAGCAGGGCACCAAGGATAAGTGAACAAGCGCCGCAATTCCTACATGCAATGACTGAGCAGATGGGTCTCTCCAGCCTAGAATAAAAGGAGCAATATGTGAAGTATGGGGGACAAGACAGATACAATGAGAGCCTCAAGTTGTTTGGAGGACAGAGGGACAGAGATCAACTTGTTGACTCCCTCTTCCGGTACAAGAACTCGAGGCCATCAAATGAAGCTAGCAGGAGCCAAGTGCAACATGATCCAAAAAGTGTTTCTTCAGCCTGGTGACTAGCAGGCCTGCAGAATGCCTTCCCAAAGGATGTTGTAAATGCAAGCAGCTCAGCGTACACGTCCTCAGAAGAGAGATCCATTCAGGGTTACACAAAAACGCAAATGCATAAACGACAACCACTTCAGGAAATAACCTGAGTTGAAAAGCAGGGAGAGCAAGCATCAGACAATGCTTGCCCAGTACCTAACAGCACAGCAATTTTATGAAAAAAGATGAAATCCATGTCCAGATTGCAACTCTACAGTGAAGTGGACAAAACATGAAAAAATTTATTTCCTTGACCATGTAACAGGAACAAAGTTAACTGAAATCTGTTGGTTTGGGTTTTGGTTTTTTTTTTGTTTGTTTGTTTGTTTTGTTTTTTTTAAGTTCACATTGAATTAAAAACAAGACCGAAAATACTGTTTTACAACAAAGTGAGCATGTCCATGGGCAGAATAATGCTCTCTACATTTTCCATACAGTATGGGGATTATGCAACTCCCATCTTGCCTTAAGGAAGCAGAACCCATTATTTTAGTCAAGGCTGGGTTACTTGATGACAGCAGCCACACACCTGCACTCTGGTATGTCTGACAAGACAAAGAGCCATCCCACTTAAAATTTACTTAGCATATACTTTATAATGGTAGAGTCTACACCCTAAGCAACACAGCATATAAAAAAATGCAATGCAGAACACAGCTGGAAACACCAGAACTTGTTCTTAAAAACTGATGCCATATAGATTTGCACACCACACAATGCAAGGCACATTACATTTCAAATCCAAAATATCACATAGTTTTGAAGCATCAAACACTGTTTAACACAAAAATGACAAGAGAATTGATACTGTATTGTTTTCTGTTTCCTTCTTCTCCAACAACACTGGAAATAAGCCTAGTGGTTTTGTCACAGTACTCTACCGCAAGTAACAACTAATCTAAAAAGATTCCAAATCTTCTGTACATACAAAGGTGAAAGCAAGCACTAGAAGATGTGGGTTGTAGGGATTAAAAAAAAACCAAAGAACAAACCTGTCCATCGCGTCCAATCTTTACTGGCTTATGTTCGTTCCAAGGATTGGTCAGGTGAGCAGACTTAGTGAACGGCAATTCACGCCTAAATATGTAAGTGGCATAATTTATAATTTTTCCTCCATTTTTTGTGTAAAGAAAAATAAATTTTAAAATGCATACAGCAGGACATTACATACAAAATAATCCTGTTAGCCTTTGCACCGTCAGGTCTCTGAATGAACATGTACGTATTAAGTATTAGTAACTGAAGATTTCACTTTGACTTACTCCAGTATTAACTACTATGGCCCATACTATGACAGCCTATCTTATTAAAGAAAGTTTTGTTTGGTCTTTGTATAATATTAAGATTGTGCTTGCTTATTATCTCACCATCTGAATATGATGACCAGTCTCTACATGAGGTGGTAGCTCATGGTACCTACTGAAATAAACCCCTAAGCATTTGGCCTAACTATGAAGCTAGAACCGCTCTGAGCTGGAGGTGGGAGTCAGTAATTTCCAGAGGACCTTTCCAACTTCTCTAATTTGAAGTCTCACCTTCCCTGTATTTAGTCTTTCTGGCTGCCCAAAGTGCTTGTACAACCATGCAACGTATCTCAAAGGACTGATATAGCTCTTTTTCTTAAGAGAGCTTTAAAACCTTTTCTGTAAGACGCGCTCAGTTAAATCATGAACATACTGCTCACAACCGGTACATTATGCAAAATATCTGTACTATCGTGTATGTTATTTTAGAGCAGTAGCATTTACTTTGTTCAGTCAGATGCCAAGATGTCAGATGAAGACAGATCTGTCCTTACAGGATTTTTTTTTCCCTTTTATGCATGGCTGTCTATTCAAGCGAGCAGCTGTTTTTACTCAAAGACTTCAGAATACCATTTTCTAGTTTCAGTGCAAGAGATCAGTGAAGGAATGCCATCAAGTGTTAAAAATCTCCAAATTAATTGCCTTAAAAAAAAAAAATTTTCTATAGTGCATGTCAGGTATAGACCCGAGTCCCAAGCTCAGTAACATGGAGGCATGGATTTGGGGAGATTGGAGGACAGACTTCAGGTTGAATCGAGTTTTCAAAAGGATGCTGTCAGCACTCGAGTGAGTAATACAGAGAAATGGTATTATATTGCCTTGTTATTAAACAGCAAGATAAATGAACAATTATTTACCTGCAAATCCAGTCAATTTTAAAGACACCTCCCAACATTTTTGCATTCATTCCTGCAGGCAGAACCCAATGTATAGGTGATCCTCCATGATGGGACTCCGAAGACAGTCTTGCAAATCCTAGAGGATTTCACGTGAATTGTAACAAAGACACAACAGAAAAGCTATTGCACATAAAACTCACTTCCACTTACCTTGATAATAGCTCACTTTCCCTTACCTTGGAATTTGCCACTCTCTCTTACAGAAAATATCAAAATAACGCTTCTTGCTGATCTAAATGCAGCATTAAGCTTCTTTTCATTCACTGGAAGGGTTGACCATACTCCCTAAAACAAAACAACCCCCACCCCACCACCAAAATGTAAGAGTTCATCTCAAGTGATTTAGCTGTCAGAAGTATGTAGTGCAGATGAGGAAAACAAGACCAAACTAGTGTTCTGGGACAGAATATAATGGAAAGAGAAAGGTTCTGCTAAATTCAGTTCCTTCAGAAAATATTTTTAGCCTGCCTCATTATAAAACTTTTAAAACATTGGCTTTTCAATCTTTTTTTGAACGCTGCAGATGCATTTAAACCATCTGTAAGGTTCCATTTCTAATTATGATGATGGACAGATACATGAAAACCTTTTTCTTTAGTATTTTTAATGTATGTTTTAAGTGACTTTGGGAGTTCATGTATTATAGAATACACACAAATTATGAAAAAAACAGCAGCATGTACACTGAAAGGTGGGCAGGCAGATTTCAGTAACCTTCTTAGTATGACAGATTTGTTGATGACAGCTTGCTGACTTTAAAAGTCTTTTAATGAAAGGCCAGAAACATGAAAGGCACCCGACCAACATTTTTAATTGGCAAGAAAGGATATACTTCTCTAAATAGCTAAAGCAAACACCCATCAGAACAGTGTTCACTGCACAGATCAGACCCAAAGCTGGTGGGGAATTTAAAGAGTCATTTAATCGTTTTAATGCTATTCCATTTTAGAAAATCTTCATTAACAGAATCACCTACTCTGTGTATATTGTATAACAGCAAATCAACTATTTTCTCTACAAGCTGTTCCAAATAACACATGCAAATACAAAACCACCAGAGTGGCCTAGTGCCATTCCTCAGAAGCTGAAGTCCAGTGCAGTGGAATCCCTCCCAAGAACTCCCTTACACCAGCACTACCAGGCATACATTTCTGCAATAAGGCTTTGGATCCCTGAAGCAACTGAAAAACATTACTTTTATAGCATTAGTTGAAAGCCAAAACAACCTTCTGAACCTCCTCACAGTACAGCAATATGAACATGGGTGCTGATGAAAGGGAGCAAATATCACAGCATTCCCAACAGAGGCTGGCTTAGGATGTTATCAAAGAGACCTTGAAGCCCCTTTTTAACCCTATTCTTATCAAGATAAATGACTAGAAACTTTTCTAGGTTACAGCAGAAGCAGAATGGCTGCCACTGAAGAATCAAGAACAGTAGCTTTCATCCTTGCCCCTAACAAGTTCTGAGTGGTGGAGAAAAGAATACATCTATCTATATGCTTTTATACAGTAAGGTGTGTGTGTTTGAAAATAGACAAAGCAATCAGTTTGAAGAAAATTCAACATACCTTTGCTTTAGCAAGTGATACGTTTTCATGGTTATTACTCTTGATGAGAAAGAATCGTGCATCTTGGAGAATGTATTTCAGTTTACTTGTTTGATCTGAAAAAACAAAGTGTCAAATAAGCCGAACTGTGAATATTTACAGTTGTCAAAAAAATGTTGCTTTGAGTATAGACAGTTGTTTGTTTCCTTCAGAATATACTGTACCCCCCCCAGTTCCTACCTATGTATTACCACAGTCAACCACCCAACTTGAAACTTGAAGTCTAAGCTGTAGAGTACAAAATGCCAGGGGAAACCAAATCAAAACTAGAACTTAGATAATCAGGTAAAGAAAAAATAAATTAAAATCAGCATGATTCAGTGATGTTCCGATATACAGGACTTATTTCCTTAAGAATCTTTGGATAAATACTGGGTAACATTCGTATCAGCACAAGTCCAATAGAGAATGCTGAAAATGTTCCTCTTCTCAGAGGTAAGCACTTTATTTTTTTGCTTTGCCGCCTCTGCAAGGAGCAAAGCGACTGAACTTTTTGCATATCACTCTCAACACATGCAAAAGTAGCTCAAGATTCACTTGTTATACTCAGAACAAGTATGTGCTCAAACTGATTTATATCGGAACATTACTACTCACAGGTAATTTAATGAACAGAGACAATGGCTTGCTATGGGGCATGCATTAAAAATTCAAATTTAAATGATACCTTTTTGGACAGCACGAACGGAAGATGATAATTTCTCATGCTTCTTTTCTGAACCTGTGTTTAGCCAAAGTACATTTGTTCAGATTGAGCCTTAATAGAGATAATATACAATTTCTACAGCCTTGTCACATACAATTTTCATTCATGACAAATTATGCTTTCTGGCGCGCACCCACACACACAAAAAATACTATTCAATGTGCACGAGTGTTTTGTTTTGGTTTTTTTTGGTTTTGTTTTTGGGTTGTTTTGTTTGGGTTTGTCATTTT
Organism: Egretta garzetta; assembly: GCF_000687185.1. Taxonomy (NCBI): domain Eukaryota; kingdom Metazoa; phylum Chordata; class Aves; order Pelecaniformes; family Ardeidae; genus Egretta; species Egretta garzetta. Next base: position 2,484,402 of record NW_009258755.1, read on the forward strand.
AAAATAGTATTTGAACAATTTCCTACTCAGAAAACTAGTCACTGAATCATCATCTTCCAAGTTTAAAAAAAAAAAGTGAAAATTCCACTTAAGCAACAGAATAGCATTAAAGTAACAAGAAAGCCTACTTCCCCCCAAAGGTATCCACACACAACATGCCAGAAGTCAATACCAAATCATACAAAACTACATACCCCATAAATTTCTACAGCCAGTTACATTTATTTTAGATTACACATTAAGATTTGATGCAAGTCAGGATGACAAGCAATAAAAGGAAAGAATACCTGCATACGATTCTGATGCGGAACTTCCACTTCTGTCAAAAACAATTGGAGAGATACCTCTAGCTCTCTTCCTTTCCTTCTTTTTCTCATCTAAAAAACCCCATAAGAAATAAAAGCAGTATTTTAAACATCAAGTGGCAGGCAAAATTGAGATAAAAATTACTGAGACAGGAAAATAACATCTGTTACAGTGAAGTTAGAATTTGGCTTGCACATGAAAATGGTGGTTGCTGCCCCAAAACTATCAGGCACAAAAGAAGCAAATGCTAATTACTCAAGCTTTTCATTCACAAAAGGAAGAAGAATGCCACAAATCTAGTAATTGTGTGCAAAGTTTAGAGACAGAATTTATCTCCTAGGTGTTTTAGTAAGGGTGGTTTAGCTCTTTTCTCCAGCCTTCAGCCAAATTTGCAACACAGAGCACAAAGTGTGTTGCAATAGTGATAGGGGCTCATTCGCTCAGAGCTCAACAAAATGGCAAGAGGTATGAAAACAAAACACTGTGGCACACAGGCAATTATTTCCACTCTTAAAAGTGTTATGTTACACTACGGAGCTTTTTAGAACAGTCATTACAGCTTCACTTGTCTTTAGGTTACACCTTCCTGTTCTCTAATTCCAAACAGCAGAGCTGAGCCAAAAAAGGCATTATGTTAAGCAGGATGACCACCTATGGAGACTTCAGACAAGGAAGATACATGAATCTTAACAGGATTGCAAGCCGCTTTCTTAAAAAAAAAAAACCCAACAAAACACCACCAACAAAACCCCAGCCAAATCCAAAAGTATTTACATCATTAACACCTCACATCTGTAAGTTAGGACCAGTTATACAACTGTGAAGCATTTGTTTCTAGTTGCTGCTTAAAACATTTCCTTCTTTCCAAGTCTGCCCTAATAGCTAATCATTTCAACTTAAGTTTAGAATTCCTATGCTGAAGGCAGCCCCTGTTTAAGATTGAACTATCCTTCCCTGGGGAGATGGTGCTTTTACTACACCAGTCTGCCTGGTCACTCATCTAGATGAGTACAGATCAGCTCAACACCAACTTAAAATTAATCTTATGGGGAACTAAGCCATTAGATACCTAAGAAAATACTAATTGCAATGTTTCAAAGTGTTGAACAGTAGGGCCAAAGCAATCAAGAAGACTATGAATCCTCAGCATGGTAATCCTGATATCCACAACTTTTTGTGTAAGGAAATACGACTTTCCAGCACATTTTTCCCTTGCCTATTTATTTCATAAATAGCATCTTAGTGACTTGTGCTACTAAGGCTTAGTTTTGACATAGTGAGGAAGTAGTTATTTTTAAAAGCAGAAAAACTTCCAATGGCAAGGTATTTCAGATTAGCATGCTAGATGTTACCTACCTGATGCATCTGAACCAGTCCCAGATCTGACTGACCCATCGGTGAAAGAGGCGGATTCAGAATCAGAATCACTGGCTTCACTTCGTGTGTCATAGTCATTTCCTTCCTTCTGATCTCTCTCATCCTGTTCATACTCTTCTTCATCCTCCTCCCCATCTTCTTCCACCTCTTCATCCTCCTCCCCTTCATCATCTTCCTCTTCTTCCATTCCTTCTTCCTCATTCTCTGTATTGCCTTGTTCAGAGGAACCACTACTGCCAGTCTCATGATCTGAACAATATTCCTCAGAGTTCACCTCTTCTTTAGAAGAATGGCTGGATCTGCTTGGTCTTCTATCCACATCATGCCTGATTCTCTGATGTTTAAAGAAAAAGTGAATCAGGAGTCATTTAACACTGTCAAGATGCCTTATAAAGGCTTCATACGAATTGCTTTATTTATAAGGTAGCAAGAATATTTAATACCTCTGAACCATCTGGTGTAGAAGACTTTGCCCTTCTGTCAATATCCCTCTTCCTCATGCAAGTTTTTTCTGGTTGTCCTTTATAAGGTTCCCTGGAACTGCTTGACATGCGCGTCTTTCGATCACCATCTGGGCGCTTGTTTCTGTCAGACCTCTGATACTCCTCATTCTTGTATTCTGATACTGGTTTTCCTTTCGTGCTCACTATTCTCTTGTTATTGCTAACTGATGAACTAGGAGGCTTTGGCATCATCTGCCTCGATGAATGCACAGAAGGTTTTTGTCTCTTGCTTTCAGCATTTTCCATCCTGTCAGTTTTTCTTTTTGATCCTGAAAGAGAGAGAGATCAAGTTCAATGTTATTTTGTATATCAAACCAAAAACTGTGCTGAGGCACCTACTTTCTCTACTTTGGGTAATTCCCCTGTTGCAGTCATAGGTAGCATCTTCCAGTTGTAGGCTTTGCAACAATATTCAAACCGCTTGTCAGGAACAGGTCATGTTCTAAACCATGTATTTTACTTTAAAAGAACAATCCTTTAGGCTTTGGTAGGTGTTTTCTAAATTTTGTATATGCAAATGCTAAATTAAATGCTTATGGGATTGGCCTAAAGCCAAATCAAGAACTGAGCTGGAACCAGACTTTGGGACCCCCTTGCTCCATTTCCATTTGACTTCATCAAACCAGAATCATAGAATCATAGAATCGCTTTGGTTGGAAAAGACCTTTAAGATCATCGAGTCCAACCTTTAACCTAACCCTGACATCCCACCACTAAACCATGTCCCTAAGCACCTCATCTATCCTTCTTTTAAATACCTCCAGGGGTGAAGACTCTACCACCTCCCTGGGCAGCCCATTCCAGAGCCTGACAACCCTTTCAGTGAAGAAGTTTTTCCTAATATCTAACCTAAACCTGCTCTGGCGCAGCTTCAAACCATTCCCCCTCGTCCTATCATCTGTTACCAGGGAGAAGAGGCCGACCCCCTCCTCACTACAGCCTCCTTTCAGGTAGCTGTAGAGGGCGATCAGGTCTCCCCTCAGCCTCCTCTTCTCCAGACTAAACAACCCCAGTTCCCTCAGCCGTTCCTCGTATGACTTGTGCTCCAGACCCCTCAACAGCTTGGTTGCTCTCCTCTGGACATGCTCCAGCAATGCAACATCCTTCTTGTAGTGAGGGGCCCAAAACTGAACACAGTATTCGAGGTGCGGCCTCACCAGCACCGAGTACAGGGGCACGATGACTTCCCTTGTCCTGCTGGTCACACTATTCCTGATACAGGCCAGGATGCCATTGGCCTTCTTGGCCACCTGGGCACACTGCTGGCTCATATTCAGCCGGCTGTCAACCAGTACCCCCAGGTCCTTTTCCGCCAGGCAGCTTTCCAGCCACTCTTCCCCAAGCCTGTAGCGCTGCATGGGGTTGTTGTGACCAAAGTGCAGGACCCGGCACTTGGCCTTGTTGAACCTCATGCAGTTGGCCTCGGCCCATCGATCCAGCCTGTCCAGGTCTCTCTGCAGAGCCCTCCTCCCCTCAAGCAGATCAACACTCCCACCCAGTTTGGTGTCGTCTGCAAATTTGCTGAGGGCACACTCAATCCCCTCATCCAGGTCATTGATAAAGATATTAAACAAGACTGGCCCTAGAACTGAGCCCTGGGGGACACCGCTTGTGACCGGCCGCCAACTGGATTTAGTTCCATTCACCACCACTCTCTGGGCTCGGCCACCCAGCCAGTTTTTAACCCAGTGAAGAGTATATCCATCTAGGCCATGAGCCGCCAGCTTCTCCAGGAGAATGCTATGGGAGACTGTGTCGAAGGCTTTGCTGAAGTCCAGGTATACAACATCCACAGACCACTGTCCCAGAAGGGACAGTCGTTTTCTAACAGCAAACGAATTCACAACAAGCCAGACTCGGCAACTGCTTTTGAGACAAAAGGAAACCCAGTTAACTGTTTGCTTGGAAAGTCGAGTGAAAAAGCAAGTGCCCATGAAATAGACTTTTGGAACTCTCTCACTCTCTGAACCAGGTTATAAGAGCTGCTACTTCAAAGACTTTAACCCTAATAAGAAAGATGTTTTTTACCATTTACATTCCTGCAGGACATCCACTACCAAAGTCACCTACCCTTTTTCTCACTTTTATCTTGCTCGCTGTCGGGGTTATACAACTCATCGTCTTGGTCAGGAGCATCAGTCAAAATGTCATCCAGAACATTCAGTTCACCATCTGAAAACAATAAAAAAGTTAAAAACAACTATTGAAAGTCTGGATATGTAAACTACAGTAGAACTAGTATTTACAAACCCAAATGTTTCCTTTAAGGTTACAGATCTGCCACAAGGCAAAACTTAATGTCTTCTTGATTTATTTCAACAATTTCAGTTGGAAGGATCAAGCAAAGCCAATAAAAGATTTAAAATATGTCACAGGGTGCATTTAGGCCTCTGAACAAAGTCCAAATTGGCACCTCATATCACACAAGGTTTGCAGGAAAGCTGACCTAAGCTTCCGCTTAGCAAAAAAGTATGTACAAAATTTGAGAAAAAGGAGACTGGGAGATAGCCTGAGTGCTGTAAGAAAAGAGGGGTAATCTCTTCCCAAAATCCTGAAGAACCTACACCTTAAATTATCTCCTGTCCTGCCGCGCTATTTCTGTTGTTGCTGCTGTGTTAGGAGGGCGAATTTTGTGGTTCACCTACAAGTAGAAAAAAAAACGCAACCTGGCATGCTAACAAGAACATAAGCTAGGTCACCCCAATGAAGAAGGGGAAAGTAGTACTTATCTGCTGCATAATTAATTCTGAGCTGCTCTGAAAAAAACCCTACAACTAATTCGCCTTCATCAAAAGGGCAAAAGTTTAACAAAATTAATGCTAGAAGCAATAAATGACCACATTTAGTCACACAACTTTTAATATCTGTCACTATTTCCAACTCTGTTTCACTTTGCCTGACACCAAAGGGAATATATGGTGATTCTAGTAGAAGGATTCACCAGCTTCAAGACAGCAGATCCATACTCCAAGCACTTTAAAAATAAGAGCGAACTAAGCCTAAGCATCAAAGGGAAAAATAATAGAAAAGGTATTCCTTTTGGAATCTCACATTTCTTCTCCTAAACTCTTGAATTCTTAGCTCTTTCCACTTTATATTACTATGAGTGATTCTCTTTTCTGTGCTCAGGAAAAGGAAAGCAGAGCAAACTCCAAGGATTCAGCTGGTTGACTACCTGTAGAAGACGCATTGTACAACACTGTAAAGCAGCAGGTAAGGACTCCTGTATCAGACGAAATCAGGGTAAGGCAGCAAACTAAGTCCTCCAGAGTTTGCCAACTTGTCAATCTCAAAATCTTGAGCCGCACCACAAGGGAAGTTTTACAGCTTTATATTAAAAAAATGACACAATCCACACCAGAAAAAAAAAATTAGTATTAGAACTGTATCTCTAATATATATACTACTGAATCTGAGGTCAGCATGTGTGCTAGTTTTCCTGCTGGCATTTCTCCACATTTTCTGTGGTAGGGGAATGCAGAATCGGTCCCTGAAACGCACAATTGCTTTAGCTGATGCAAATGAAGCAGTGCAGAGAGAGGTGGATTGAGCTTTTCCCTGGCAGTTTACAGTTAGAGGGCATTTAAATATAACATGAAGCTGCACTGCAATTCTCTTGGGAAGAGCCGTCTCTGTTTGTAGATACCTATATATCCACAGCAAATGTTCTTGCTGTTACTGATGAGATACACAACACTCAAGTTCATGGCTGTGCAACTGCTAAACATGGGCTGCAGTTTCCTGGCTTGCATTCCACTTCCCCACAGAAGACTACGCAAGCGCCAGATTTTTTTACTGGAGACTAATGAAAAAGAGGTGTGCAAGGATCAGAATATTAAACATATCACCCACCTCACACATACTGAACCTTAGCTTTGTTTCCATTTTGGTGAGGCAACAGCATACCTGAGTAAACTACATTTAACCTAGCTATTGCAGTAGCATTCAGCAGTGCTAAAAAGACTCACATATTAGCTGGTTCAGAAATAAATGAGAAGATAAGGAAAGTCTAATGGAATAAGCAAGTCTGACACATACTGTCCAATAAATCCCTTCCAGGTTAGGTGGGCCCGATTTATAGTTGGAACCTTAAACAAATATGCAAAAAACAGGAACAGGATGAGTTCCCCCCCACTTGCTTATGTAGATGTATCTATCCAATTTATTTTAAAAAATTCAGATTTATTTAGCAGCCCAGTGATGCAAAAAGGGCAATCTGAACACACGGTTCCCATCTCTCACTTGTATCAGGCATACTGCTCAACTGACTTCCAAAAGATGATTCCACTCACTGAACTGTCACTGTCAGTGTTCAACCTGATGAGCCAAATTATCTCAGACAGATCAAGATAAGCATCAGGAAAAGCACAAAAAAAAGAAACAGAAAAACAGTAGAGAACAGATTTCTTACAGTTCATCACTGCTGAAGGGGGAAGGTCCAAGTGAGTCCTTTTCATTACAGACACTTCTAACTGGGTTCTCCTGCAACTCATCTTTTGTTGACTCTGGGGTCTGTTGGATCCTTCCATGAACAAATTTAACTCACCTGAAACAGCAGAAAAGTAACCTGGGGAGGCCATTTTTCCTCTGCTGCCCATGAGCTTTAGATCTATTCAAGGAAGGGTCCAAGCAAAAACCTGATTTGGCAAACAGAGCAGATAAGACCAGGTGATTTCAAACTAAAAGGGTATGTGAGATTTATTTCCACTTTTTTTAAGCAGTGAAACAGCATTTCTCTTCCAAAAGGAGCATGAAAATAACGTTGCAGTTACAATAAAAACGAGTTCAGCTACAAACAAAGGTGCGTTAACACCTGCGGTTCAGTCAGAATCATCCCTTACATAGGACAGAAAATGAAAAGCAAATTAGAATACAAACCAAAACCATTTCTTATCTGCTACTCATGACTTGACCACGGCCACCGATTAAAAAAACCCCAAAAAACCCAAACAAAACCCCCAAAGAATAAAAAAATGCAGGCCCATCTGTATAAATGATTATATGAGTAGAAATTAGGTGACAATAATAAACATTTCAATTTCACAGCTCATCCAGGGTGGCAGCTCACATCAGTTTCAACACAACCAGATCATACCCTATCTCACCAGTCTTAAAGTAAAACCATTAAGAATGAAGCACCAGAAATAATTTTACTTATCAATTCTAACAAAACCTAATGGCAATTTTCCACGTGACCTAATTTCACAATAAGTATTAGAGACAGCAAACTTTCACACCTCTGACAAGACATTTTATGGACATCTATCCTGAAAAAAAACTTCACATGAAATGTATTTCATAAAAATCCAAAACAATGTAAACCAAACCACAACATCATAGTGATCCTTTACCTTTTTTATACCACTGCTATTATCTGCACTAACCACCTAACAGCCACCTTCTATATCTAAACTTTGGTTTTGATTCTTAAATAGACTACTTTGTGAGGACTGACTCGTATAACCTTATAAAGAACATGCGGATCACATCAGCTTCTGCACACAGTGACAGTCAGTTATAAGAGTTGTGAATATATATTATACTGGAAACATTCAATTCCTTTAATTCAAACTTATTTACCCACAGTGCCCAGAATGCATAACCGACTGCAAAATGCCGAGCAAAAATCACCAAAAAGAATATTCTAACATCAGCTTATACTTGCTAAGGTAACTACGTCCCTCGACAGAAAATCCTGCAAAAAATACGGCTAGGGATCCAAGCAGAAATGAAGAAAAGCCGATACTTTCTGCTAGAAGACAACCAGCAGTAACTCGCCACTAATAATGTTAAACTTGTAGCCCACGAACTTATTCCTGAATCCGCTGCTCAAGTCACCTTGCCCCGAGCCCACTGCCGCCGGGCGCCAGATGACGGCACCACGGCCGCAGCACCCCAGGGCACAACAAGGCAGCGTTTCCCCATACGCCACGTCTAAAGACTACGAAAATTGTTCTCGAAGCGGGCCTCCCGGTCCCCCCGCCCCTCCGGCTCTCCTCACGGACGTCTCCCAGAGTGAAGGCCAACCATCCCGCCGCCGCCGCGACGCGTCGAGCGCCTAAGATGGAGGCTCCCTCTTCCTGCACGTAACGATTCCCTCTTCCCAGAATGCACCGCTTTGTTTACGCTCTGCGCGTCACAGAGCGCCGCCGGCGGAGGCGCGGAGGGAGAACGAGCGGCGCATGCGCGGTGGGAGGTGGGGGGGGAGGGGCGAGGGCGCGCGCGTAAAATCGTCCCCCGCGGCGCCCCTCCTGCGCATGCGTCCTGCCGGGGGTTGCGGGGAAGCCCGCCATTTTTGTCTGTTAGCGGTGGGGATGCTCCGTGTCCGGTGTTACTGCCTGGTGGGCCCGTCTTAGAGCGCGGCTCTGAGCTGTTTCCGCTGCTGGGAGAAGAACTGTAGGGAAGGAGACCGGTTTCTGTCCTTGAAGTGAGGGAAGCTGAGGGGAAGCTCCCTTCTAGTGGCAGGGCTAGGTTAATGCTTGGGTTTGATGATCTTAAAGGTCTTTCCCAACCTAAACGATGCTATGATTCTGTCTCTCTGTGTTCCTGTGCTGTTGTGATAACAGTGTGAGGTGTTGGAGCTCTTGCCATGGGCCTTGAGTAGGGCAAAGTAACCGTGGCCTTCCCCAGTGTTAGGTATTGCTCTTTTCGGGTTTTCATTTGGCTGCTAATTTTTTTTTTCTAGAGCAAAATTTTTTTTTTCTTCCTTCTGGTGATGTTCAGCTTGTTTTGTAATGGGTCTGTTCAAATATGAAATAAGTGTACTTTATCAATCCAAATTATTTTTTAAAGAAAGTTGGGATTAGGGCATGCTTCTTTCCTACCATAACCTAGGTGACAACTTACCTCCTCATCTTAATTACCCTTCCAGGCAGCTTGTGAAGAGGCCTGGCCACTTGAGTGGCCTTCAGTAGTTCGTTAGGGCTGTGTGTAACTTGCAATTATCAAGTAAGAGCTTGTTTTGTCCAGTATGGTATTTTAAAGCCTGTTAGCTGGCATGTCACTGTTATAAAAGCTCTACCTCTTTTTTTTTTTTTTCTTTTTAAGTGGAATAGATGCATAGCAAGGTGGTTAATGCTGTAGACTAAATGATAATTCTTGTTTTAGGGCTGCAGATGGGTGCAGACAGTCAACTCAGTCCTTCAGATTCCCCTTTCCAGAACAATGTAGTTTTAGGATGCTTTGCTCATGATATTCAGTGTATTTGCCTGTGCTCACAGAGTGGAAAGGTTAGTAAAAATGTCTGGTCAGCATAGTAGCTGTTGGTTAGCTTGAGGAAGCACCTCTCCAGTGATGGAGGCTGGAGTGCAAAAGGCACTCTATAACACTGGTTGCTATTGCCCATCTTGCTTCAAAACTGAAAGCAAAGCCTGAAAAGAGGATAAAAGCATCGCCTGAAGAGTTGAAGTATTTCTGCAGAGAGATTATAGAAGTTGGAATTACGTGAAGAGGTGAAAATGACAAGGTGGTTGTGAAGCTTACAGAAAGAGACGTGGATACCTGCTCTTCAACTTTGTATTGACTTTGTGGTCTGATTAAAGGTTATTATTGCTGTAATGCTACAACTGATTCAACATTTGCTTGTCCCACGAGTCTTTGGAGTTTTATTTTGTTAAACATGCAGGATGTGACAACAGTCATTTTACTGGCACTTCTTGATTCTGTAGTCAAAGACTGAAGCAATTCTTGTGTGTCTGTGTTCCTGTCACATCAGCTGGTTAAGCTGCTTGTGGAGTGACCTTTCCACAGCTGGCATGCATGCAATAGGTTTATTTAGCATGCATTATTTATAAGCAACACTTGCATTCTCTAATTTTACTTTCAGAAATTACCCTGTGATGTTACTTTACTGGGTGTTTTGTTACCCATCAAAGAAAAAATTGTCTGTGTGTAATCCACTAGATGGTGTTGTTAACATGAGTTAAATGGAAGGGCACTTAAACGGAGCTGTGGTTTATGTCAGGTTCTGTACTTCTTGAATCTGCAGGTGCACCAAGACAGCTTTGGAGAAGGCTGTGCTTTAAAGCCAAGTGTGGCCTTTCTGGTGGGTTTCATGCCTTTCATGTGGCACAGTGTTCAAATATTGGTAGCACAAGTCTAGCACCTTTACTGTAGTATGTTTGGGGGTGGGGGGGAAGTCTGCAAGTGAGGTTAGCTATTGGTGCTTTTCTCAAGGATGTAATGGCTCTAGCTAGACTAAACCTCCTCCAGAGGTCCCTTCCAACCTTACCCATTCTGTTATTGATGGGTAAGGCAAGAGAGACTCCCTAAGTGCAGCAAAGCAGCTGGTAGCTGTGGCTTCCCATGTAGATTACAGTATAGCAAATCCTAATGGAAAGGAGCAGGGAGGAAAGGGTGCTAAACTTGATAGTGGGTTTCCTTTTAGTTCTTGCTTTGCCAAAGATTTGATAGATATACTTTTAAGGGACAGATAATTGGTTTGTTCAAAACTATTTTAAAGGGAATGTTGAAGAATTCCTTTGGTGTCTGCAAGAATGCCTTTCAGAACCAGGTTACAACAGCTGCTTAGAAGTTCTCCCTTTAAAATGGTCTTTATAACATCTTAGTGTTAGCCCATTTGTCCGTGTTTTTTGTGCAAGTGACTGCTGATGGGCGTTCTCTAAAGACTGCGTATTAGAGATGGACCACTGTTGAGGAATGACTAGGGTGACTGACGATGATCATGTCCTACGTTAGAGACAAGATTTGGGCCTTCTTTTATGTCCAAGCCTTCTGCTGTCTATCAAGGGACTGAGTGGGGATGGCTGCTGACTGCTGAAGAGGTGTATTTCTGAAAATTATTTCTTTGTAGGCCTATTGCAGCCTGTATAACTTGGAACTGTGGAAAACCAAGAGGAGGTGGGGATATTAGTTTTGTGAAGTAGGTTAGCTTATCTAAGTTAGATTAAAATGCAAAATCCACTGATTCAGAATTTGTCTTCCAGACCGGTGGATGAGACTTGTTACTGCTCCTGCTGTTCTCAAAAGGCAGACGTTTACGATGCAAGTCAACGGGCAGCCATTCATGTAGCTGCATCCTGGTGTATAAGTCTCTACTGAAACACCCGTACATTTGGCTGGTACAATGAGTGTGATTCCCATAAAGTCTGATACCTTTCAGAATGTATGCACACTAACCCTTGTCATCTGCTTACAACCCTGCAACGGTGACGTGTAGGTTATAATAAAACTTCTTTTACCTTGCTGTAATCTGCTTATGCCTAAAAGCCTTTCTAAAGCTACCCTGTGATGCCTGAAAGTATTTTGGCTATGTCAGCCGACGGAAGATGTTTACAATAAAAAAAAAAAAAAATTGTGATTTTTTTTTTTTTAAAGAAAGCTGCAGAGAGTTCTGGCAAACACTTGTTGGCATAGATAGCCATAAAGTATTAGTATTTGATTTCATTTCTGATCTGCACTTTAAGTAAGCAGCAGGAGGTGCTAGTGCAGAAGTAGAACTTCTGTATGCCTTGTGTTCCTGCACCGCAGTGCGTTGGCAGTAGCGTGCTTCCTGTTTACACAATAATTACCCCGTTCTGCACTGATCGTGGGTCAAGGCCAGGTACTTCAGGCCACTGAGTTTATTGGCTCACAGAATTACTGCTGTGTAAAGGGGAAGCTCCCTATAGGTATTACTCAAAAATATATTTTTAATTAGTTAATGAGATGGAGGGGGTGGGGGGAGGAAGGAAACTTAAGTTCGTGGAAGACATCAAGGTTTTCCCCTCTCTCCCAAAAGAAAGTTTGGCTGCTTTTTCCCATCATTGTTCCTGTTTGTGTATGTTGGCTGTCGTCTTTCCCTCAGGCTTCTTCCTCCTCCCTCCCCTTAGGAAATATTATTTTCGTGCTGATAGTGTTAAGGGTGATATCTGTTTGTTTGCACTGGGTTTCAAGGAGGGTGAGATTTTTCTGAATAAAAAAACCTCAGGAATGCTTTTGGATGTGCTGCTTGTAAGACAGACTGACCCTGGTGAGTTGAATAGTCACTTCAGTGACAAGCAAGTTAGGACAAAGCCGAGTTTGTTGGGTGGTCCCAGGGATCCTGGTTATGTGGAGAGACTTGAAGAATCTGCATTTCATAATCATTGCTGCAATTTTCTCTTGTTTGAGCACTTCCACTTCAAAGAGTAGACTGTTCTTCCATCACTTGCCTTTTCAAATCCCCTGAAGCAGGATTAGATGATACAGTTTAGGCGGTCAGCATATTTCTGCTGCAGGACATGGTGACCCTCTCTTCTCTCTCTCCTGTCGCTTTCAGTTGTGCTGCCCTAGTTCTTTAGCACACTTACCTGTATTAAATTGCTAATTTGAAACACAACGATTTCATTTTTCTTTCCTGGATTACTTTCCAGAACGTGAGTTGAAATGGCTTTTTGAGAGGCAGGATGAACACACAGAAAAGGCGACTGTCTCCTTTTGGCAGCAGTGAGTGGTGTTCAGATGCACTCAGTCCTGCTGCAACTCAGTACAGCTTTGTGGGCTTTCTAGGTCAGTCCCCTACTGAATCAGGAGGTGGCAGCATCTTGCGATTGGTGCGTATTTTGGTCCCAGACCAATGTGAACTGTTTTATTTTCTTTGCTTCAGGGAAGTGGTCTACAGTGGTTATAGCTAGAGGAAAGGAAATGCAGGGTCCATGTCGTGGTTTAACTGGGCTGGCAACTAAGCACCACGCAGCTGCTTGCTCACTCCCTCCCCCCCCCTCAGTGGGATGGGGGAGAGAATTGGGAAAAAAAAAAGTAAAACCTGTGGGGTGAGATAGAGACAGGTTAATCATAATGGTAAGAAAATACACAGAATATACAAAACAAGTGATGCACAATGCAATTGCTCACCACCCGCTGCCTGATGCCCAGCCCGTCCTGAGCCACAATCACTCTCCCCCCCGCAACCGACCGACTAACTCCCCCCGAGCATGACGTTCTATGGTATGGAATAGCTCTTTGGTCAGTTTGGGTTAGCTGTCCTAGCTGTGTTCCCTCCCAGCTTGTTATGCACCTGGATGAGCTGGAGAAGCTCAAAAAGTCCTTGAGTAGTCTGAGCACTACTTAGCAACAACTAAAAACATCAGTGTGTTATCAATATTCTTCTGGTACTAAATCCAAAACACAGCACTATGCTAGCTACTATGAAGAAAATTAACTCTATCCCAGCCGAAATACTCTAGATCACTGGTGTGAAAGCACTGCTTGGCTTAGCTAGATCTTGCTTGGAGACAGCAGGATTTGTTCTGGGTGATATTTTAAGTGGTAAATTTTTGCTCCTTGTGCTGTGTATGTTTTCCTGGGAAACGAGAGGGCGTAAGGTGGTAATTGGAGTCATCCCCGAGATGTAATTCTCAGATCTGTTTTTGACTTTTGCATTTGCTGGGCCTGAGTTCAGGCAGGCATTTATACAACTATGGGAGCTCCTGCCTGAGCCTTACAGAAGCCACGAGGTCCTAACTGGATACTTGAAGTTAAGCATGGCCTTATGCTCCTTGCTGAATCGTGTTACAATTAGCTCGCTATTGCCAATGAGCCCTATACTAGGAGCTCAATTTATATGCTGTGCTGCACTGAAGGGGTGAGGAACATGCTTGGTATGCTCTACTCACTCCCCTCTGTCTGCTGTGCTTTATAGTTGCTGAAAAGTACAGCTCTTTTCTTAGCTGTCATCTCACTGGAAGTGTATGAACAATTACTGCATGGTACAAACTGTCTAGCCCAATTAGACAGGGGTTTAAAGAACAGGCTTGACAAGACTAGGTGTCTACATGGTACTATGATAGACCCTATCATTAGCTATATAGCCCTACCTTAACTTGTCCTGAAATAGATGAACAGCACCCTGATGCAAACCAAGGAATATTTTTGGTCACAAAAATAGTGTCCAGTGCTCTGTGCACAGTAAGTATTCACACCCATTGGCAGCAGCATAGTTTAAAGCTGTACATGATGGACAGATAGCTTTCAATAACATAATGGAGAGAACACATGTCAAGCTTCCCTGTCTTGTGCCAGCGTATTTTTCCTCCATTTTGTCCTGAGGAAGAAATGCAGAGGGTTTTCCTTTCTGATTGTACAGACTTTCAAACAAGAATTGCAAGAGAGGCAGCACCATGTGCTGCTTGGGTAACAGACTGTAAAGGTGACCTTTTCCAGCTCTCGCTGTCAGAGCCAAGTACGGCAAGGCCTTCAGCATGCTGACAGTTCTGAACATCTCCTGCTCAGTTTCTCACTGTAGAGCTATTCAGGGTTGGAGGTCTGATTGAAGACTGAAATGTAATCATTGGGATAATGTTGCTGGGAAGTCATCTTTAAAGAAAGAAGGAAGCTTGTGTTCAGGGAGTTCATAGGGGGTTTTCTGTTAATAAGTAGTTGTTTGCGAAGCCTAACCAAAGCAAAACCCAGTTACCCATCTGTCTTCAGCACAGTTTCTGGTGCCTAATAAGGTGTGAGCGTGAATGTCTTCCAATAAGGGCAGTAGCCTCTTTTCCCAGCCTACCCCCCTCCACCTTCAAGTTCTTAAAATCTCAGAGCCTTTTGAATTTATTGGAAGACACTGGCTGCATTAATGGTCTTTCTTTAAGAAACTAGGTTCAAAGTAGCAGCTGCTCAGAGGTTTAGGCTATTAGAAGCAATATCTGAGGGGAATTGGAGGGCAGGAAGCAGCTAAGGAAAAATGCAATCCATCTCATGATTGCAGAGATGTTTGTTTAGCATGCATGACTGGTTTTGGGTAGAGGTTTTGTATGTATCCATCTCTTGACCCCAGAAACATCAACCCCAGCAGAATGGGACCAAATGGGTCCTTCATAAAAAAGGGGAAGTATGCAAATAGACATTAGCAATTGCATAAGGAGTTACTGTCTCATTCTGCACATGTAAGCATGTAGATAATGGTCAAGTTGACATACATGCACGTTCTACTGTGGCAGGAAATTCCTTTGCTCCCAATATTGTTCCCTCTGTGGATCTCCCATCTTTATGGTCAGACTCTTGGTTGGGAATAAATGTCTTGGTTCAAATTACAAAAGCTGTGCTGATTTAAAAAGTTGCCTACTATATTTGATTGTGAATGGCTGCAGTGTGTATCACTATCGGTAGATGAGCTGGTAATAGCCATTTGTGTTTGTGGTGGCTTTTGCCTCTGTGATGGATATAGTTTTTCCTATGATTTGTTCTCATGAAAGCCAGGTTGCCCTGTTCTTAACCTCTCATTCGAGCACCAAAGGAGCTGTTAAGGCTATGACTCTGTGTGTTGTCATTACAGTGCAGGTTTGGGCTTGTCTCTTGCTTTTGTACTCTCCTTGTCTTCCAGGTGAATCACTGCTGTTATCTGGTATCACACCCTATTTTTAAACCACAATGCTTTTCTGTTTCTAGGGCTGCTGAAATACTTCTGCTTCATAGGATTGGAGTTTAAACTTGCTCATTCTGTGTCCTGTTTCAATTATTTTAAGTTTTGTTTTGTTTTTTCTGTGTGAGTTTGCTTGTTTATCAAGTGGTTATCTGTGTTGTCCTCGTCGGGTGAGTAGGCTCATGAGTCAAAGAGCAAAACTGTGAGGTTTCATAGATAAACAGTGGAGCTATAATAGAAGCTGGGCTGAAAGGATATTGGTGGGTCTTCTGATTCCTCATCCACCACAGGCATAATCAGGTACAGTTTAAGTGCTGCTGATTGTTTATTTACAGAAGCTCTAGAATATCTGTAACTGAAGCTTGGAAGAACAGGTTGGACAATTATTAAGTGCTCAGATAACATAAGGGTGGGTATTCTATTGCCCTTAGAAGTAGAATTCATAACTTCAGTGCTTTGCTTCACCATAAATGCTAAAGGGATGAAGCTGAATTACCAGGAAGTATCTTGTCTATAGTAGACAAGTGGGAAGAGGTGGAAGGAAAACATTGGGCTTGTTTAGCCTGAAGAAGAGAAGACTGAGAGGGGATCTCATCAACACGTACAAATATCTTAAGGGTGGATGTCATGAGGATGGAGCCAGGCTCTTCTCAGTGGTGCCCAGCAACAGGACCAAGGGCGATGGGCACAAACTGAAGTATAAGAGGTTTCAGTTGAATGTGAGGAAGAACTTCTGTACTTTGAGGGTGACAGAGCACTGGAGCCGGATGCCCAGGGAGGTTGTGAAGTCTCCTTCTCTGGAGATATTCAAAGCCCGCCTGGATGATGTCCTGTGCAACCTGCTCTGGGTGAACCTGCTTTAGCAGGGGGGTTGGACTGGATGATCTCCGGAGGTCCCTTCCAACAGTTGCAATTCTGCGATTAGAATCAGTACTGATAGGACTGCATATGTTTGAAGCCTTAATCTCCTACAGTAGGTTTCAGTATAGCACTGAAAAAGTTGAAGTTCAAAGGAGTTGTTCACCCTTTGCAGGAAATTGTCCATGAATTGCATTCAAGAAATGTCTCTTATTTGAGATAGCACTTCTCAGCCTGTGCTTACGTCCCTCTAGAATCATTCACACTAATAATATTTTCAATTATGTCCTGAAGGGCTTCTGCACGTTTGGAGCCTTTAAGTTTCTTCCAATTACGCATATGCCATCCCCCCTCAAAACCCCACTATTGTAAACCAGAATCCAATGTGGATCACCCCCTCTCCTTGTACGGTGTGTGTTTGTGGTACAGTGCTTTGGCTGGATAATGTATGTGAGCTAACTCTTCATGACCTTCTCCTGCTGGAAGCCGTGGTGCCAGCTGTGCAGCAAGGCTTCCTGTGCGGCTTGATAAGCCCTGCTGAAAAGCAGTGATTTTCAGGGAGACAGTGCATGTGTCAGAGGTAGCAGGAGGGGCCTTAGGCAGCTCCTGTGCCTTCATAGGATTTGTCCCAGAGAGGAATTATTGTGGCAGCAGGTAATGAAATGGAATAGAAGCGACATAGGCAGTGGTGGTTCACTCCAGAAAAGCTTAAGAATTTGACTTGGTCTCTCAGATGTTCTCTGGGAGCATCTGCTCATCAAAGTTCTTCATACAGCTTTGTGTTGATGCATGTGACATATTGCTTATCCTTTTCTTCTTAACTTTGGTTCTCTATCTGTTGGTTGTTGGACTAATCTGCTTCTGTAGCTCCTATAGCTGTACTGTGAACGGTCATTTGTTCTGTCTCCTTTCTGCTCTCTCTCTGCCACCTGGCTTTCTCTGCCAGGCACTGACAAGTTCTGCTGCCAAGCAAGGCAGCTAAATACGGCTCACCTTCTCTGACCCAGGTGTAGAAATTCTTGCACGCTGAGATATTTTCTTCAGGCACAGCTTGCTTGGCAATTATTCAGATGAGTCATAATACATAGGTCTAATTTAATCTGCAGGGTTTTTTTCGAGTTTGTCAGCACCGTTGGGTCACAAGCTCCCCTTGTCTGCTTGTTTCTGACGTAGGATAAATGTTCCATTTTCAGGACACTTTTGTAGGTCTTGGACTCCTTGGGCATGGACTGTGGGACCCAAATGAGTATATTTGTGGGTTTTGGTACTTTGAGTTCTGGCTTTTTTTTTTTCTTTCAGAAGTACCTTGTGTTTTCCTGAAAATAGTTAACACAATCCTGAGGATCTTCTGTTTGGCATCTCCTGAAGTGAAATACGCAGTGCAGAAGCGTTCAGTTTATCCTTCTACTGGTTGTTTAGAAACCATTGATCTAGCTGGTTTCTGATGTAACGGAAAAACTACATGCTCTTTTTGTTCTCTGCTTTTGAAATCCCTAGCTATTATGATAAATTTTCAATTCACCTGTAGTTTTCTTTCTGGTGCCCTAAGTCATCTTAAACTTTCTTTAACCTGACCTGCGTGAAACCCAGTTCCTTGGTTTGTCAGGGGTAACTCTGTCCTGTGTGACTCTGAGGGGAGCTGACCCTGGCCAGCAACTAATCACCCACCAGCTGATGGCTCAGGCCCACCCAGAGGGATGAGGGAGAGACTCAGAAGAGCAAAAGTAAGAAAAACTCATGGGTCAAGATCAAGACAGTTTAAACGAAAGATGGGGTGTGAGGGGGAGGACAACAAGCGATGCAAAGGCAGTTACTCGCCACCTTCCACAAGCAGTGGGGTGCCCAGCCAGTCTCTGAGCAACGGCTACTTCCGAAAATGCTACCCTCCCCCAGTTTTTCTGCCAAGCCTGATGTTGTGTGGTGTGGAATAGCCCTTTGATCAGTTTGGGCCAGCTGTCCTGTCTGTGACCCGTCCCAGTCTTTTGCTTACCTTCAGCCTACTGGCTGGCAGGGAGGGGAAGAGCAGAGTGAGAAACAGAGATGACCTTGTAGCTGTGTAAGCACTGTTCAGCAACAGCTAAAATACTGGTGTGTTATCAACACTGTTTCGGTCACAGATCCAAAACACAGCATCCTGTGGGGTGCTGTGGAGACAATTAACTCCATCCCAAGCAGACCAAGTGTACTCTTCTGTGATAGCAGTCTCTGCAATGAGTTAAACTATTTTAATTGCCTCTTACTTTATTTTATAGCCTACTAACTGCTTCTTTTGAAGTTCTCTTTAAATTTGTATCATGTAACAACATGTTCTTTCTTCCTCAGAGTATTGAAGTAGTGTACATGATAGGTTAATTATCTTAATTATGGGTTCCTTGGGTATTATAGGTACTTCAAACGTGGATAGATTAGATAAAAACTTGACAATCCAAAGAATGGCAAAAATAACTTTGCTTTGGGAACAAAAAAGTTTGTGGTTTTTTTTTTTTGTTCAAGGTCATTGACAGTGCTAGATTGCTTCAATTTTAGGGCTTCTGTATTTTTTTCTTAAAACCAGGACAAACAAACTGAATTTTATTTTTTCAAGCTGTTCTGTAAGGCAAAAGCATTAAAAAAATTGAATAGCTGAGCTACTCCAACTTAATCAATTCTACCTATTCTGCTTGTAATGCCTATAATTTTGAGATGTGGTTGCAGGATATTTTCCTCAAGTAACTATCTCCTAGTCTCAAGTCTGATGAGGAGGCTGTGACACTGAGGAAGCCAGGAACCTTCAGACTTGGTTCCTGACCAATGTTGTCGCCTCATCTTGGAAGGCCGGATGACAGCTGTCCCTCCTTGGAATAGACGTTCCTAGTTTTTGGGGACCCCTTGGTTCTCAGCAGTCCTTTTTCTGCGGGAGAGCATGTGGGCCCTATTTTGTGGCTCAGCCATTTTACAGTGCTTATAGAATTGTCTGTGGGAGGTACTGGTTACCAAGCAGATCACATCCAGGTATTTTAATTTGGGCAGTGAATTAAAAACTCTTAAACAGATGGAGTTAGATTGTGTACACAAATATGGGCAGTATGAAGGCAACACGGATGACATGAAGTTTGGATTTCCCAAAAGAAAGAGGGGAACAGTGCAAGGTCATGAAGCCTAATGCTTAAGACATAATCTCTGCTTGATTGATAAGTGGCAAAAGGGGTGCCAGAGCCCCAGGAGGCTGCCACGGATGGGGAGCAGGTGGCCAGACCTCTTGTGATGGAAAGAGCAACTTCCTTGGGGGAGGGAGTGTACAGGGTTTCCTGCGATTCAGAAACCCACTAGAGTGACCACAATCAAACCTGAAAAAGGGGAGAAGTCTCTTAGAGACCTGTTTATAAATCTGTTTTATTTCTGTTGTGTTTTGCATAGGCACTTTGCTTTTCCTGCTTAAAAAGTTAATTTTGGTTCTGGTGAAACTTGTCTTTTTGAGTTGAAAAGTGTCTTAAATTTCTGCAGCGCTTGCTGCTCAGGAGATATCTAGACAGGTGCAGCTAGGGAGGCCATCTCACCGGGTGAGACCTCTTACAGACGGCAGCAGACAGAGGGCAGGCAGGCAGCCTAGCAGCCCCAGCTAGCCTGGGGTGCATAGATGCTGGCTTCTTGAGAACCTGCTGGCAAGGAATAGTGCACTGCGATGGCTTTCCCTTCTGCTGTTGTATGGGGGAGCAGGACTTGGCTTTCTTCCGAATTAGAAGCTGGGCACTATTTGCGGATTAACAGACTAGGGGTTTTGGCTTAATTCTTGGATCAGAGACTTTAGTCGGTAAGCAATACCTCCATGCCTGTCCTAGCTCCTGCTGTCTGTCCAGATGGCTAGCACTGCTCACAGAGCCAAGGTCAGCATTTCTGCTGCCTTCTCAAAACACCAGCTGCGTGCAGTGAGACCGAGGAAGTTGGGTTTGTATGGAACTTTATGCAACTGGCTTTTGGTCAGTGGTGTTGGCTGTGTCATTGATCACCTCGCTCCTGAAGGTTCCCTGGTGTCCAGAGGACCTGAGTTCAAACTCCAGCCTTTCTCTCAGTAGGCATGTAAATATCATCACCCTTTCATT
Source organism: Egretta garzetta (assembly GCF_000687185.1). Taxonomy (NCBI): domain Eukaryota; kingdom Metazoa; phylum Chordata; class Aves; order Pelecaniformes; family Ardeidae; genus Egretta; species Egretta garzetta. The sequence continues at coordinate 2,504,864 of NW_009258755.1, forward strand.
AACATGTGGTGGCATCAAACTATTGAGGGTGAATACAGAGTAAATGTGATCATGGAAGACTTTTTCCTATAAGAAACCAGGCTGTGGTATTTTTCTCTTCCCATACCAAATAGGATGGATATGATACCGGCCTGGTACAGATCCAAAACCAGATCTGCTACTTCATTTGTAGTTCAAAAGAATAATGGAAATACTAGAAGTGGATATAGTCTGATAATCATTTCAGGAGTAATGCTGTGGGAGATACTGTAAGGATATGCTTGTTGCTTGTTCTTTGTTTTCTTCTACAGCTTTGTAATGCAGTCATTTAAGTGCAACCAGAACAGTTGTACCTTACAGTCATCCAGGTTTAACTAATGGGGTAGCTTGTCTCTTGGTGGCCAATGCCAGTTGTGCAGGAGGTTACATCCTTGAGTGATCCTTGTTTTTTATGAGCCATTTGCTGGTTGCTTTGCGATGTGCTAAGTGAGGACTTCTGCAGCATTACCACAGCTGGAGACAAATTCCCTCCAGTTACAAGCAAGAGTGATGTCAGCCCTGAATTGGCCTGTTATTTAAAGCTGGATAGTCAACTGCTTTATATTTTTCATAAATATTACAAAGCTGTTTGTCACATTCATATCCTGCAGCAAGGTAGTAATTGTATAATATATAAAAACCACTGTAAACTCATTTACTTTTAATTTCACTAAATGCCTGTAACATTTGCATTGTCTGATAATTTTCCAAGTGCTAGAACTTAAACCTGACATGTAGATGGTTGAGTCAAGTCATGTGTTTTAGGTAAAGGCACTTTACAATTTCATGTTGTAAACGCCTGCATTCAGTTGCTTGTTTTCCAGTTTTGGATGTGATTTATTTCCACGTCTGCTCTTAATGCCAGTAATAAGTTTGAGGTAAACTCAGTCTAAACGCTTCAACCACTTAAAGCCAGAGAGAGTGATTCTGTCACACTGCAGCTCTTTAATCACCTTCTAGAAAGATTAAAGGACATATAAGAGCAGGCAAGCTCTTTTCCCCTTTTCCACACAGCTAGTATTACAGTGAGGATTCATATTGGCTCTGTTCATTTTTGGGGCATGAGAGTTAAAAATGAGAATGATAGTAATAATCCTTTGGTCATTGCTAGCTCTGCTGAATGATGCTAGGAATGAGAATGTTAGGCAGTGTACATAGTTGACAGTGTTCTTGCTGTCCTTGTTCTGAGACTTTGGCATCCAGGTGGGAATCCCAGCCCTATCCTGGACAAGGCAAGTCTGTGGCCGCACATGCTGCGATAGGTTGAAGCAGCCTCTTCAATGGTCTGGGGAAAGGCCAGGTGCTGTACAGTCTTGTCTAGATCAGTGCAGTTTCTGACCTAGTGGAGTTAAGAGAGGTTTTCCCGCAGCTCCTCTCCAGTGTGATATTTCTGCCTGAATGTCATGCTATCTTAAGGAGAAAAATCTGAGAGGAGGTACTTCCTTTTTATTTGAGAAAGGGTGAGGCTTGTTCTGACTACTGATGCTTAGAAATGTTGGCAGAGATATCAGAAAATACAGACTGATTAAAACTATCATGCTGCATGGTCCCCTGCTGTTTTGGAGGCACGTTTGGTTGCTTGCCACCTTCCTAGGTGGCCTCTGGTTTTTCATCCCACTCCCTCTTGAGGATTAGCTAAGAACCTGACAGAGATCTTGATGCCTGTCCTACTTCTGCTGTTGTGTTTATTGCCATGTGCTGATGGTCTCTGATTTGCCAACTACTTTATAGGCATGGGAAGTAGCATCTTGAGAACCAACTCAAGTTTTAATATAGCAACTCTTCCTCCTAGATGCTCTCACAGAGTCTCAGTGTTCAGGAGGGGAAGCTTCTGTACTCCCCTTCCTCCTGCTCCCCTTTGAAGGAGTTCTCTTTGAATATCACCTGACCTCAGCGAGTGGAAACGGTACAATTAGTAAAATCAAATTCTGTTCTGCTGATGCTTACTTTGGGGAGAACATAGGAGATAACCTATTTCTAAAGAAATGTTCCAGAGTATGAACTTTCCCAGGCTGGTGTGAAGAACTTACTTAACTTTTTGTTTTGCACGCACCTTCTGTTAATACTCTTTTAATGGTCTGACAGTCTGTTGATCCTATGGACTTCCTGCTCTGACATGTTGGAAGAAGATTTATTAGTCAGATTATGTCTTGATCACACTGGTTTTTGAATCTTTACCTGAGCCTTTGTTATGTTGTGTTAGCGTTTTATGAACCAGAGTTTGTTATTTTTCCCATCTGCATTTGGACATATCTCCAGCTTCTTGAAGGGCATCTTCGTAATAGACTCCCTTCCTCTGGTCTGTGTTGTCTCTTTCTTGCCTTGTTTCTAAAGCCTGTTTTGTCACAAGAGAATAAACTTGGTCCAGCCTTCCAGCATGGTGACCTTCAACAACCTTCATATTTCTTACAAATGTTTAACCCATTTAGTTGTCAAGACCTGATGGGAGAGTCTAAGAATAGGTCCAACACGCCCACGCTGCTGTCACTCACGGGACCGGATGTGTGGCAGACATCCTGCAGGTAGCATTAAATTGGTTAAACTGCATTCTGGAAGATGTCTGACCAGCTAAGCTCAGTAGAGGCTGAGGGAATAAATTGAGCAGTTAATGTGCAGTGGTGCCACATACCTGCTTCTCTTCTTGTCTGGGTTGAGCCACTGTAGTGTGTTTTAAGATGGTTTGGCTTTGGTACCAGTAACTGCCTAGAGAATGTTGTGCATGCACATGGGTACATGCTCGCTGTACAACTCTGTCTCATGTCTGGGAAAGTCTTCATGGGGTGGAGGGGTTTGCCTCCAGCACGGTCTTTTTGTTGTTTCTTTCCTGTTTCCTCCTTTGTCAGGAATAATCAAAGGTTGATTTAGCCCTTCAGCTAGTTTTGCAGCATCCTTGCTGTGGAAAACTACGGCAGAAGATGGCCATGGACAACCTCGGTTGCTTCATAAGGGTGTGGAAGGAACGACTGCTGGTAGCCCATGTGCAAGAGGCAGGGGTGACTCTTGGAGGAAACAGGAAGAGGCTGGCTGGTGTGGCATTAGAGAATTTGAGCTAGGAAACTGCCTTATGTCTGTTGTGTTGGGAAGGAAAAAGTTGTATATTTATTTAGGTGCAGATGAGACTGACAATATGTAAACTGTTTTTTGCTCCTGTGAAAGCATCTCTACCTTATGCATAAGATGCTCAGACCAAGGAGGAAGAACAGGTCTTCCTATTACAAACTGTGGCTGGACAACAGTAAGTGTGAGCTGTGTTGGTAGCAAATGTGGCCTTTCTTAATCCTTTGCAGAGCTGTTGTATGGGTTCACAGGTTAAATACCCAGCTAGACTGGCTGAGGACAGGTAAGCACAGGTGGAAACCATAAAGAATAAGCTAAGCTTGCCTGTGTTCCCATGCTAGGCCTTGCCATTTCTGGTGTCTGATGTGCGCTGGGGAGAGGTAGGTCATTAAACACGTATGTGGTGGAAGCAGGACTGCAGGGTAAAGAAAGGTATTGCGCTTGTTCTTGCTGGGTTTCCCTGTCCTTTCTCCCCTCCTGCAGAGCCGGGAAGGAGTCAGCTAGTGCTCGGCACACGCTCAGCAGCGACAGACCCAGGCAGTGTTTGTAAGCTGTCAGAAGAAGGGGCTCAGAGTTGAAACTGTCCCTGTTAAATTGTGGGTATTGTGGACAGCGATACTGGAGTGCAGCAGTGGAGCACTAAGTAATTTATCCCAGGAAGCAGAGCATGCAAATGAGAGGGGAAAACCCAACAGCTTTAAAAACCTTAATTTATTGATAGGATGTAACAGCTGGACATGAATTGCCTGGCTATCTGCAGTATAAATCTGTAAACTCCAAACACATCTTCTCCCTGTTCCAAGCGTTCAATACCGGTACACAGGAGTCCTGGGAAGAGACTGGCAGAGCCACTTCAGTCAGACCAGTCCAGGTGTTGGGTTTATATGCTCTAGCAACACTAAGCCCTGGTGTTCTCCCAGCTGGAGCCAAGTGGCTTCTTGTTTGTGACAGATCTGCATTGTTTGGCTTGGCTTTCTGGAAAGGGAGTGAAGAACTGAAATGAAATAAAATACCCTTTGTTATTAAATATGTATAGATATAATATATATCATGCCTTAGTAACATGCCATTGCAAGCAGCAAACTGTTTTCCTTCCCATATAGAAGTTGATTAAAGTTTTAGGCAGTCAGAATCTAGGTTGTAGTGAAGCACCTTTCAACCAAAGCATGTTTTGATATTCTGTTTCACTTTCAGCAGGCTTTTTCTTGACCCCTGTCTTAGATGTGTGTTCAGGCAGTTGCCGTTTGTCGTCTCCATCGTGAAGGTGCAACTGGACATAGCTGGTAATCAAGCTGTCATTTTAAAACCTGTAGTCTACGGAGGAAAGAAGTGTTATTGTTGCCAGAAGTGGAGGTAGGGGGAAGGTCAAGGAATATTGGTCTTCAAGACAGAAAGGCGGAGACCTTCATCTGGAATATAAAACAGTGTAATGTATGCTATTCCAGTCACGGGTTATGGTTAGAACAAAGCAGGCTGCTTTACTTAAGGGTTAGGAATTCCTAATGAAAACCTAGGATCTTAAATGATATAAATGAGTCTTCACTCCTCACACAATTAAATTTTCCATGTTATTGGCAAACATTACATTTGGTGTGAGTGCAGTAACATGAGCTTAACACTTCCTCGAACTGATTATATTTAGATTTTTGTCAGGCCTTGGTAGAGCGTGTGGGAGAATTCTGTCTGTTGGGTTTTTATCTCAAATCTTCTGGCTAGTGACAGACTGCCTCTTGCTGTTACAACACCAGCTCCACCTCTTTCCAACATTAATTAGGAGAGGTTACATACAATTTAAGTAAACTAGTCCTGGGGCTATTTGTGAGGATGACCACAAAGATACAGGACGTGGAGAGGAGTGGGAGGGAAGAAAAGATTCATGGTTAACAGGTTTCTTAGGTTCTCTTCTAATTTTTTTTTACGTATTTTCCTTCAGGATAGGGGAAGGAGTTAATAGTGACCTCCTGGTAATGCTGTGAAGGTGCCACACCCCAGTGTTACAGGAAGGATCCTTGGGGACGCCGGAAAAAAAGGGGTGACCTTTGGATTGCTGTTGTTCAACATGGTACAGCTCAGCTGAGTCATGTTGACTACAATGCTTGTTTCTATCCCATCACAGCACAAAGCAAGATTATATGAGCTTAACATGTTGTTACAAATCATCTGGAAGTAAGTTCAGGTTACCCTGCAATTGGCAGTTGACTAGTTAATACAGTTTAGCAGATTAATTGGTATCTAGCTAACATGTGGTGACTTGACTGTTAGCAGTCATCTCTCCTTGGCCTCGGCTCCTTACAGGACCACCTCGCACCCCTTGTCCTTTGCAATGCCAACATACGGGGTTAAAGATGGGTAGCTTCGAATAGCAAGCTTATGTGTTCAAACATGGGGCTCTCAGAGGTGCTAGGCACAGAGCTAGCTGTTTCTTTCAAAAATCCTTGCAGCTGTTGGTGTAGATGGATAGAAATGTGTACTTAAATGCCTACCAGGTGAAAGCTTTTGGTTTTGGTGCAAATTTAAGCCTGAATGACTTAGCAGTGTCCTCCGCAGGTTGCTCTCATTGTAAGGATCCTGGGTTATTTAAGGTATAGACAGCACTTTCCTACATGATCATGTCTGGGAGTGAATTTTCCCCCAGCAGTGCTGAACTTTCAGGGAGAATACTTGAAGTGTGTTATACTTCCAGCGTACTGGAGATCCCTGTCCCTGCACTGGAAAGAGCAGCGTCCCCTTTGGTTTCATTCAGTTGTCATCATGTTGGCTTCTAACACTACCTGAGATCTTGGGTCTGGCACGAAGGACTTGGGCAGACCCCCACCCTTCCTGAGCAGTGTTTGGAGCCTGTGCATGGTACAGATGCAGAGGCACTGAGCTGCCGCTGTTCGCTCCTTAGTCTTGAAGGAAGAGGCAGTCCAGCAGTGCCTGACTGCTAGGCTAAGGGGGCGAGGGAGCTGATATTTGTGAGTGTCAGCTACTAATAGTTTTACCATGAGTTTGTCAGTGTTTGAAGTATGGCTAACAGTAAGAGAGTGTCTCCCTCGGTGGCCAGAGATGTTGGAAATTTCAGTTTTCCTTTTCAAACTCATTAGCACTCATTCTGCTCTTGGTGGCAGAGACAACTTAAGATATCTTTGAAAAGCTGTAATTTTTTTATTGAAGACTTTTAGTTGAAGACTCTTCTTTCTCCAAAACGTACATTTTGCTGCCTCCTGTGGGAGTGTCATGTATGGCTGAACATCTTGAATACACGTTCTTTATCTCCAGCATAAGATTTAGGGTTGCCAAGCACTTCCCAAGGGCTTGGCCTGGGAAGTTCTTCAGTATTTGAACTAAAACACTGTTTACAGTGGACGAGCACTAGTCTGTGCAAAGACGACTGCCAAACCCTTGTAGAGTCGCCATCATTGCAAGGCCTTTGTTTTGTGGACTATGGCAGTGTGAGTGAGCCAGACTTCCTGAATTAAAAATCCTGAAAACTTCTAGACTTTTGCATTCTGATCATGCTAACACCTGTGTTAGATGAGCTTTGGATCCAGCACAGAGGGCATTTGCATGCCTTCAAGTTGTAACAATACCGGCTATCTTTACTAAGCATCATTCAGTGTGGAGGGGAA